>NW_011495069.1:2366899-2381509 GCF_000754665.1 Bison bison bison
CGACTCTTAGCGACCCCATGGACTGCAGCCCACCAGGCTCCTCGGTCCATGGGATTTTCTAGGCAAGAGTACTGGAGTGGGGTGCCATTGCCTTCTCCGGACTTTTTGTTTAAGCCAGCTCAAACTGGGTTTCTGTCCCTTGCAATCAAGACTTCTGTCTAGAACAAGCAATCTCTGAGTAGATTGTTTTCTCATCTCTCAGTTGCCTTCTGTCTTTCACCCTACACTATGAAATAACCCAGGGCCAGGATAGGTTCTTTTTCATGAGATGAGCTGGGGTCCAAATCCCTTCAGACAAATGGCAGTTGACATGGTCGTGGGATGAGACTGCCAATAGATTCTTGTCTGTTCTATGTGAATGTGAACAGCTTGTGGCCCTTCTTCTTTTATTTATGTTTATTTATTTGGTTGCACTGAGGCTCAGCTGCAGCTCATGGGCTGCGTTGATCTGAGGTATGTGGGATCTTAGTTCCCCAACCAGGAATCAAACTAGCATCCCCTGAATAGCAAGGCAGGTTCTTAACCACTGGACCACCAGGGAGGTCCCTGGCCTATCTTTCTGGGAAGGATGGAAAAGAACACATTTGCCAGACTCGTGACCCCAGACTCTGCATCCGAGGCTGTGTTTATCGGCTGCAGCCGCAACACCACATCTGACACAAGAGCTGCAATTTGGTGGTACTCCTTGGTGAAGTCTGCAGTAGTCCACAGTCATCTTCCAGGCTCTCTCTGGGTTTTGTAGAGAACACACTGGTGAGTTCGCCCATCACTGGTGATTAATCGCTCTCCGCTTTTCCTTGTCATTCTCCAGTGCGTTGGTAGCTTCCAGCAACAGTGATCCAACTCCAGAGTCTTTAAGACTCCTCATATCCCATTCCAGTTCACTACCAGTGAGAAACTTTTAAACCGCATCGTAAGTGCGCGCCAGAGGCTGCTGCTGCTCCACAGCCGCCACTGGCAGGGTGTTCGTCGCCAGGCAACTGGAGGGCCTTCCAGCTCTAAAGTCTCATTTTCGTTTGCTTCCTGAGACCCCTTCCAGGATCAACGGACCTAGGCTGGGTTCTCTGTGAATCGGATTCTGAGTCTGATATTTGCATGTAAGAAGTTTTGAGGAGAGAGGCTCTCAGGAACAAAACCCACAAGTAAGAGGAACAGAACCAGGCAGAGGGAGAAGCTGCACTCTGATGAAATTGCTCGCAGGGCTCCAGCAGAGCCGCGGGGTGCTCCGGGGCGCTCCGGGGCGCAACTGTGCCTTCACACTGGCCCTGCCTTGAGGCGAGGGGCCTCAGGATTTACGCTCCTTCCTGGATCGGTCACTGGATGTAAGATGCCTTTAGGAAGGGGGCTTGATCTTGGGCCAGGCACCACCCCGTCTGTTAATGTGCGTGGTCCTGAACTGGGGAATTTGAGCCAACACCACTTCATCCTCTGTGGAGAGCCTGCATTTCCATACGCATGTGCCCATGCTCCATGCACACCTTATTTTTTACTTTTTATTTATTTTTAAATTTGAAGCATAGGTCATTTACAATGTTGTGTTGAGTTTCAAGTGTACAGCAGAGTGATTCAGTTATATATTACTGAATATATACATATATATTCTTTTTCAGATGATTTTCCATTATAGGTCATTACAGGATATTGAGTATCATTCCCTGTGCTATACAGTAGGTCCTTGTAGTTTACCTAGTTAAAATGTTTTTAATATTTATTTTTATTTATTTACTTGACTGCTCTCTCTGCTTAGTCGCTCAGTCGTCTGACTCTTTGTGACCCCATGGACTGTAGCCCACCAGGCTCCTCTGTCCGTGGAATTCTCCTGGCAAGAATACTGGAGTGGGTTGGCATTTCCTCCTCCGTTATTTGACTATAAGATCCAGCAGTGGATCTTAATTTCAGCAAGTGGGATCTTTTAGTTGCGGTATGCGAACACTTACTTCCGGCCTGTGGGATCTAGTTCCCTGACCAGGAATTGAACCCCTGACCGCTGCATTGGAAGCAAGGAGTCTTAGCTGCTGCACCATCAGGGAAGTCCCTACCTGTTTTATACATATTGGAGCGTGCATGTTAAGTCGCTTCAGTCGTGTCTGACTCTGTGTGACCCCATGGACTGTAGTCCCCCAGGCTCCTCTGTCCGTGGGATTCTCCAGGGGAACACTGGAGGGCTGCCATGCCCTCCTCCAGGGGATCTTCCCGACCCAGGGATGGAAGGCTTGTCTCTTCTGTCTCCCGCACTGACGAGGTGGGTCCTTTACCAGTAGCGCCACCTGGGAAGCCCATACATAGCGGTATGTACATGTTAGTCTCCAAGTCCTCATTTGTCTCCTCCCGCCACTAGTCTCTTGTTATTTTTAGATGCTAAACATACCTCCTTTCAGTCTGTCATCTGTTAACTGTCTCAGTGTCATCTGTTGAGCAGGATTCCTTAATTATGATATAACCAAACTAACAGATTGCCCTCCTTAAGGATGTGTCCCTATTGCCCAGGTTAAAAGGATATTCTCTTCAGTCCTTCCAGAGCCCACTGTGCACGCTGAGCAGGGTGTCGGCATCTGGGTTTCTCCCCTTTCCTTCTGTACAATGACAGCTTTCCCCACTCATCTTGAACTCTCTGCTCTCAGGTTTCTGCTTTCACCACCATCTCAAGAGGCAACGTCTGCAGGGAATCACTGACCTCTTGCCATTTATACTTCTTGTTTGTTACAAAGGTCCCATTCACCGGGCCTCTGTGAAGGGCCAGGAGGTTTGGACCACCTCCTCCTCTTGCCCCTCTGTGTGTGCCCTTTCTAACTTGTTATTTATCTTTTCTTCCTCTCTTCCTCTTCATTCATCCCTAGGGTTTCATTGATTTAACTTCCTCTTGCAGCCCCGTATAATTGGTGCAATTTAAGGCTCTATCCTGGTTTTTATGTTTATCCCATATAATGCCACATTCTTTGAGAAATTCATCCATTTTCAAGATTTTAATACCTTCAAGTGGGTGAGTCTCCTACTGGCAAATCCAGCCCTGACCTCTCTTGTGAATGCCAGTGACAGATTTCAAACTGCAAATTGAACATTTCTTAGTCCATCTGAATTCAAATTAATCTTAAACGTGAAAGTGATTTTATGTGATTTGCCTATATTTTATATGCTTCCAAATCCTCCAACGTTCTGTCACAGTATCTTCCATAAACTAGGTCTTCAACATGTATTTATTCACTGCATAAGAGGATCTCTCATGTTCAGCCATATTAAGAGTCAAAATTAAGTATTTTTATACATGGTTCAAAAGACCAGAGTCACATAAACTTTCAGAGAAAAGCCCAGCCTCAAGTCAGCTTATCCTCTTCCTTTGGGACATGAGTGGCTGTCTCCTGGTTGATCACATCCTATCTTTTTCTTTTTGATTTACTTATTTTTGGGCAGTACCTCGTCTTCTTTGCTGCACGAGGGCTTTCACTTGATGTGGTGAGCAGGGGCTGCTCTCTAGTTGGGGCGCACAGGCTTCTCCGTGCAGTGGCTGCTCTTGTTGCAGAGCACAGGCCATCAGTATTGTGATAGGGATTGCACTGAATCTGTAGATTGCCTTGGGTTGTTGTTCAGTGGCTCAGTCATGTCCAACATTCCAACTCTTTCTGACCTCATGGACTGTAGCACCTCAGGCTTCCCTGTCCTTCACTATCTTCTTGAATTTGCTCAAACTCATGTCCATTGAGTCAGTGATGCCATCCAACCATCTCATCCTCTGTCGTCCCCTTCGCCTCCCGCCCTCAATCTTTCCCAACATCAGGGTCTTTTCTAATGAATCGGTTTTTCACATCAAGTGGCCAAAGTACTGGAGCTTCAACTTCATCATCAGTCCTTCCATTGAATATTCAGGATTGATTTCCTTTAGGATGGACTGGTTTGATCTACTTTCGGTCCAAGGGACTCTCCAGAGTCTTCTCCACCACAGTTCAAAAAAGCATCAGTTCTTGGGCATTCAGTTTTCTTTATGGTCCAACTCTCACATCTGCACATGACTACTGGAAAAACCATAGTTTTGACTAGATGGACCCTTGTCGGCAAAGTAATGTCTCTGCTTTTTAATATGCTGTCTAGGTTGGTCATAACTTTTCTTCCAAGGAGCAAGCGTCTTTTAATTTCATGACTGCAGTCACTGTCCACAGTGATTTTGGAGCCCAAGAAAATAAAGTCTGACACTGTTTTCATTTTTCCCCATCTATTTGCCATGAAGTGACAGGACCAGATGCCATGATCTTAGTTTTTTGAGTTCTGAGTTTTAAGCCAGCTTTTTCACTCTCTTCTTTCCCCTTCATCAAGGGGCTCTTTAGTTCCTCTCCGCTTTCTGCCATAAGGGCGGTGTCATCTGCATATCTGAGGTTATTGATATTTCTCCCAGCAATCTTGATTCCAGCTTGTGCTTCATCCAGCTTGGCATTTCATATGATGTTCTCTGCATATAAGTTAAATAGGCAGGGTGACAATATACAACCTTGACATACTCCTTTCCTAATTTGGAACCAGTCCGTTGTTCCATGTCTAGTTCTAACTGTTGCTTCCTGACCTGCTTACAGGTTTCACAGGATGCAGGTGGGTGGTATGGTGTCTCCATATCTTTCAAAATTTTCCACAGTTTGTTGTGATCCACACAGCCAAAGGCTTTAGTGTAATCAATGAAGCAGAAGTACATGTTTTTCTGGAATTCTCTTGCTTTTTCTATGATCCAACAGATGCTGGCAATTTGATCTCTGGTTCCTCTAGCTTTTCTAAATCCAGCTTGAACATCTGGAAGTTCTCAGTTCACATACTGTAGAGACCTAGTTTGGAGAATTTTGAGCATTACTTTACCATCGTGTGCTGCTGCTGCTGCGAAGTCGCGTCAGTCATGTCCGACTCTATGCGACCCCATAGACAGCAGCCCACCAGGCTCCCCAGTCTCTGGGATTATCCAGGCAAGAACACTGGAGTGGGTTGCCATTTCCTTCTCCAGTGCATGAAAGTGCAAAGTGAAAGTGAAGTCGCTCAGTCATGTCCGACTCTTAGCGACCCCGTGGGCTACAGCCTACCAGGCTCCTCCGTCCATGGGATTTTCTAGGCAAGAGTACTGGAGTGGGGTGCCACTGCCTTCTCCGTTACTAGCATGTGAGATGAGTGCAATTGTGCGGTAGTTTGAGCATTCTTTGGCATTGCCTTTCATTGAGATTGGATTGAAAACTGACCTTTCCCAGTCCTGTGGCCACTGCTGAGTTTTCCAAATTTGCTGGCATATTGAGTGTAGCACTTTCACAACACCTTTTAGGATTTGGAATAGCTAAGCTGGAATTCCATCACCTCCACTAGCTTTGTTCATAGTGATGCTTCAAGGCCCACTTGACTTCACATCCCAGGATGTCTGGCTCTAGGTGAGTGATCACACCATCGTGGTTATCTGGGTCGTGAAGATCTTTTTTGTACAGTTCTGTGCATTCTTGCCATCTCTTCTTAATATCTTCAGCTTCTGCTAGGTCCATACCATTTTGTCCTTTATTGAGCCCATCTTTGGATGAAATGTTCCTTTGGTATCTCTGATTTTCTTGAAGAGATCTCCAGTCTTTCCCATTCTGTTGTTTTCCTCTATTTCTTTGCACTGATCGCTGAGGAAGTCTTTCTTATCTCTCCTTGCTATTATTTGGAACTGTGCACTCAGATGCTTGTATCTTTCCTTTTCTCCTTTGCCTTTGGCTTCTCTTCTTTTCTCAGCTATTTGTAAGGCCTCCTCAGACAGCCATTTTGCTTTTTGCATTTCTTTTTCTTGGGGATGGTTTTGATCACCGCCTCCAATACAATGTTGTAAACCTCCTGTCCATAGTTCTTCTTTACAAATTAAGAATCTGAAGTGTCAAGTACCACCCTGAGGGCATCAAATGAGCACTTTACAGTTGACAACAGCTCAGAACTCAGACTCTCATGAAGGGAGGTCAGTTTTCACTTTTCAGATGAGGACTGAGGGAAAAAATGTCAAACGGGACTCATCCGCCGTGACGCCTTTCTTTCTTTTAAGAAAGATAAATTTATTTATTTGGCTGCACTGGGTGTCAGTTGGGTCACACAGCAGCTTTGGTTCCAGTTTGCGGGATACTGCTCCCTGACCAGGAACTGAACGCAGGCCCTCTGCACTGCGAGCGTGGCGTCTTAGTCACTAGGCCGCCAGAGAAGTCCGTCCCAGCGTGGTGCTTTCGGTGGCCTGGGCAGTACGCACAAGCTGGCCCAGGGATGAGACTCTGAGCCACCACAGCGTCCCCGCTTTGCCCCGGGAACCCTTCCAGACCCCCTGCTCGCATCTTCTCCCTGCCGCTCCTCGTTCAGATTCCCTCTGTTCCGGCCCCTTGCGCTGCGTCCTGTCCTGCACCCGGCCCTCTGCTAGATATCCCCCCAGGCTCGACTCACTCTCCCAGCCCTCGGCAACCTCACCAACCCAAGCCGTTGCTTTTGCCCTCGGCCTTTCCCTCTCCCGCCCTGCTCCAGGGGTAGGAAGCCCCCCATCTATGGGACGATGGATGGGCCCCACTTTCACCAGGACCGTGAGGGCCATGGGGGCCGGCCAGGTTCAAGACGGCGGAGTAAAGGTGTTTCTCCCTACCCCATTTCTAAAAATCACTCAACAAGAAATGAAACGAAAGTGCGGCTTACGAAACCAGGAGACAACAGCAACCCCTAACCACACGAGGTGAAGTAGAAGCAAAGCACCCCAGCTGGTTCTGACCACGGTGGACATCAGGTCACCCTCTGAGAAGTATCAGGCTAGATCTTAACGACAGAGAGTTTGTCATATGCGTCTGTTTATTCCCAGAGCTTAGCCCAGGACTGGCCAGATCAAGTCCTCATGAAACACTTGTTGAGTGAATTACATCATTATATATATATATATATGTATATATATCACGGGCTTTCCATAGGAGACACAGGTTCGATCCCTGGTCTGGAGAAGGAAATGGCAACCCACTCCAGTATTCTTGCCTGGAAAAATTTCATGGATGGAGGAAACTGGTGGGCTATACAGTCCATGGTGTTGCAGAGAATCGGACAGAACTTACTG
Source organism: Bison bison bison (assembly GCF_000754665.1). Classification (NCBI taxonomy): domain Eukaryota; kingdom Metazoa; phylum Chordata; class Mammalia; order Artiodactyla; family Bovidae; genus Bison; species Bison bison. Next base: position 2,373,960 of record NW_011495069.1, read on the forward strand.
ACTGAGCACATATATATGTCATGTAAAAGTTATCAGCATATGAAAGCATATTTTTCTCTAAAAGGAACTGTTAGGAAATGTTTGCTGCGTTGCTAACTGCCATTATTTCTATTAGCCAGAGGGCTTTTCTAAACCCACACATTAAGGAAAAGAACTGTAAGCAATTCCCTTGTCTTGATGCTCAGCGTTTCATTACTTCAGATATTTTTCAAAACTCATAAAATCTGCTCTTTCATCAGCTCAGTTTTAGTCTTTTATAATCTTGACATAGGAACTTGGTTCCTATGGAGGTCAGGACTTGATCACTGCATTCAGCCCGTTGGAATCATTAGGAACCAGGTAACAGCCCTGATATTTAATAGTTAATTGTTTCTGATCAGTATTAATTAGTCACAGATGCACACTAGATTCCTATTTAATTAAATACTCTTGGGAACACATTGTGGGCTCAGGGATTCTAACCACATCAAAAAAGGAAATGTTCAAGTTTAAAAGTTGAGCCCTAGAGACACAGGCATCCATGGAAAGGAAATTCCAGATGTCTCGCAACCTCTCTGTCTTCTCAGAATCAAACCTCCTACTTCCAGCCCCCTGGAATCTAAAAATCTTAGCATTTCTAATGAAAACTCCCAGGCTGCAGCCGTCTCCTCTCGCTCCTCTTGGACTGTCAGTTTGACCCGCTCTCCTGAATCATCCCTGTCCACACACAAACACGAGTAACCTCTCCCAACCTAAGACACCCGCCAGCAACTCCACCCCTTCTCAAGCTGTTGCTCCGTTCCTTTGTCCCTCCTTGGAGAGAGACGCCTTGAAAAGACAACGTGCCCTTACTGCCTCCAACCCTCCCCCTTTCTCTCTCAAATCCACTGTCTTCACACTTTGGCTCTGGCTCCTCCGAGGAAATTGTCCTTGTCAGCGTCATCAAAGCAAGTCCCTGATGCCAAATCCAACGGCCAGTTCTTCATCTCCATTTGACGCAGTTAATCATGTTCTTTTTCTTGAAACATTTCCCTCTGATTGGCTTCCAGAATACCCTTCTTTATGGCTTTCCTCCCACTGATAGTTATTCCTCCTCATTCTTCTGTGCTGGTTCATCCACAGGCTCTGTTAGAATGTAGGGGGGGCGGGATACATTGGTACACTGGGATTGAGGCATACACACTACCACATACAAAATACATAACTAATAAGAACCTACTGTATAGCACAGGGAAGTCTACTCAGTACTCTGTGATGGTCCATATGGGAGGAGAATCTAAAAAAGAGCAAATACATGTATATGTATAGCTGACTCACTTTGCTGTACAGCAGAAGCTAACACAAGAGTGTAAATCAATAAAATATTGTATGTACTCCATGTTAAGAGTGCCACAAAGCTCAGCCCTTGGCCTTCCTTTCTCTCTGTCCATACTCTTTCCTTGGGTGATCTTAATTTTAAAAACAACAAAAATTTTTTTTATTTTTGCCACACCATGCAGCTTGTGGGATTCTAGTCCCCCAGTGTTCTATTTTCAACACAACGATCAGAGTAGTCTTTGTCAGACGCAAGTGAGATGGTGTTACTCCTCTCCTCAAACCTTCTGATGTCTCCCAGCTCACTCAGGAGAAAACCAAAGTCCTTGCCACAGCCTACGAGGCTCTGTGCCATCTGCTTCCACCCCTCTGATACCATCTCCTGTCTGCACATACTCTCCAGACACACTGGGCCTCTTAAAGGGCCAAGCAGGCCCCCACCCCAGGGCCTTTGCACGTGCACCTCTCTGTGCCTGCAAAAGTCTCCCCATAATTATCTTTCTGGTTTGGTTCCTCAGCCTTTCAGAGTCTTTAACGATGCTGGAGACTCAGCACCACGCACTGGTGCCACATTGGATCTCAGGGACAGAGCTTTGGATGAAGTAGAAAAGAATAGCTTTATTGGTTTGGAGAGGGGGCAAAGGGCGACACGGCAGGCTTCGGCCCCCCAGAAACTGTGTGTCCAAACTCCGGAGGATTTGATGAGGAGCTCTATAGCAACCGTTCAAGATCAGGGCGTGTGCAGGGCCTGGTCTCCTCTCCTCTGGCCTCAGATCATCTTCTTCGTGAGCTTTTCTGCTTCCTTTAATTTTGCCTCAGATAATTTCTTGACTGCTCTTCCCTTGATTTCGGGCTTTCCTCATAGCTTAGTCGGTAAAGAATCTGCCTGCAATGCAGGAGGCCTGGGTTTGACCCCTGGGTCGGGAAGATTCCCCTGGAGATGGAAATGGCAACCCACTCCAGTATTCTTGCCTGGAGAATCCCATGGACAGAGAAGCCTAGCGGGCTACAGTCCATGGGGTCACAAGAGTCCGATGCAACTGAGCGATGAAACCACCGCCACCCTTGAGTAGCAGACTGTTTGAGTCTGCCCTTTGGACCTCAGGGAAGGTCAAGAAGCAAGAATGAAACCTATTTCCTACAAACAACAAACGGGAGACACCGAAAGGACTTGTACGCAGGAGGGCCCAACATCCTGCTCTGTTCCAGCCTTACCTGGGGGAGGAGCAAAGAGGTGAAGGGGACGGAACCATTCTCAAGGGGCTTTGAATGCAAAGTCAAGGAGCTAAGTGCTTATTCTATAGGCAAAGGTGTCCAAGTAAGAAGCAAAGTCACGTTTCCATTGAGAAATGTCTTCCAACCAGAACCTCTGAATCAGCATTTGCTCAAGGGGTCTAAATATGTCCACAACGGGAGCAAGAAAAACCAGCATTAAAAAAAAACAAAAACATTTATTTGTCGGTGTTGGGTCTTTGTTGCAGCCTTTGAAGTCTTAGGTGTGGCGTGTGGGGTCTAGTTCCCTGACCAGGGATTGAACCCAGGCCCCCGGCATTGGGAGCACAGAGTCTTAGCCACTGGACCACCAGGGAAGTCCCAGAAACCAGCATTGTGACAAAGCAGCGAAAAAGCTTAGAAAAACGTGTGTCCTTGAGAAGAATCTTCTAGGCCCTTTCAGGAAGTTGATGAGAGAAGGTGGTCTTCTCCAGAGACTCTGCTTGAGAGCTTATGTGCTTCATGATGTGGTAGCTGGGGTTGGAAATGGGATTTGAAAACCAACCCAACAGGAAGAGCAGGGAAAAGCTGGCATTCTCTTTTGGTGCTCTTGGGTCAGCCCTACCTGGCTCAGCCTCTCCCATCTCTTGACAACGAATGTTGTGAGGTCAAGGAGGTCAGTGAATGTGGGAGCCACCACCCTTTGCTGGAGGGACTGGCCTCATCCCCAGGATATCTCCAAATACTGACCTGTATTTGGCTCCATGTCAATAGTTCTTAACCTTCTTTGAGAACCAGAAGAAAGCTACAGACTCAAAGAAAAAAAATGTACTCATACATAAAGTTTGTATAGAATTTCAGGGATTCATAGAAAGACCTTTTGGTGAAACACATCCATCAACCTCCCAGGTAAAGATGTGACTTTAGAAGCAGACACAGCGGGAGTGCATGCTGTGAGCTCAGTCGTGTCCGACTCTTTGCGACCCCATGGATTATAGCCTACCAGGCTCTGTCCACGGAATTCTCCAGGCAAGAATACTGGAGTGGATTGCCATTTCCTCCTACAGGGGATCTTCCCAACCCAGAGATAGAACTCGCATCTCTTGTCTTCTGCACTGGCAGACAGGTTCTTTACCACTGCGTCGCCTGGGAAGCCCAGAACCTAAGAAGCAGTTTAGGGCTGAGACACTCTGGCTGTGAAACAGGAGAGAAATTTAGAGGCTACCCAGTCTACTTTTTGTCAAAAATGCCCCTTTCTCCCCTTGTTTAGAAATATTTTCTCTACCAAAGAGATTGCATTGATCAAGAAAGCCTTTATGCACTCCCTAATTTTTTTTATTAACCCATAAAACAGACAAGTGATACCCAGTTACACAATAATGGCTGTGTTCATTTAATCCAGGTCAAAACCAAAAGTAACTTGACATTGAACTGGTCAGGGGAGCTCTGTTGTGGAAAGATGTTGGAATGATTTTGGTTGGTCCTTGAAATATTAATATTCAAGCTATGTTGATTTCACCTGTGCCAACAGTCACTCATTTAAGTCAACATGCTTAAATCCAAACGAAATCGGTGATTCTATCTGTCTTAAATTCCTGATCTCCTACACATTCATGTCAAATGCAGGTTATGGCAGAAAATGCACCTTCAATCACACGTTTTAAAATGTTCCTGCAGGCTCACTCTAAGGTCAATTGAAAAAAAAATAATGAGCACAAAGCTATGATTAAATCTGCCCTAGTTGTTATTCTCATGCTTCAGACTGGGAGCCTCTGGCCTTTAAGGCAGGACCATGTGACAACATGGAGCATCAACTGAGCACCACTGAGTACTGGGGTGGATGGTGTTGGGGAGGCATCGTTCTTGCTCCTCCTGCCTTCATTCACTCAAGAAATAGTCATCAGATGGCTCTAATGTAGGAGACGGGAGAAGAGAATGGCAACCCACTCCAGCATCCTTGCCTAGAGAATCCCACGGACGGAGGAGCCTGGAGGGCTCAGTCCACGGGGTTGCAAAGGGTCGGACACGACTGAGCAACTCACCAACAAGGCACTGGACGCCGCGAGGGCGCTGGGAACATAAACGATCAGGAACGAGGGAAGGCGCTGCTTTCACGGAACTTACTGTCTGCTGGGAGAAGCAGGGTTGGGTGATGGAGGCGGAGCAGGGAGGAGTAAATAAACAAGATAATTGCGAATTGCGATGTGTGCCGGGAAGGAAGCAAAGGAGGTGGGCAGGGTTAGCTAGAGAATGGAGGCGGGGTTAGGACCACTCAGAGGTTTAGGATCAGGGTCCTGGCAGAAAACACATGGTCCACTCCAGCTGGGAAGTGGAGGAGAGTTTGTAAAGTTACTATTTGCTAAGCGAGAGGAGTGGTATAATACCCTGGGGTTAGCAGCAGTGGGAGCCCCTGCGAGCCTTAGGCCGAATGGTAAGAGCTGGAGAGAGCTGATGGGGAGGGAGGCGCGCGTGTTGGGAGCTGCTGTGCCTACAAGGTCTCCAGTTAGTGGCAGAGGAGCCTGGCATCCAGCTCTCACGATTTCCAATCTAGTGTATTTCCCTGCTAGTTCAGATTCCTAGGGCTGCCATAACAAAGAACCGTAGGGTGGCTGGCCCCAAACAACAGGAATTTATTCTCCCTTAGGTCTGAGGGCTAGAACTAACTCTAAGTGTCAGCAGGGTTGGTTTCTTCTTGTAGACGCAGAGGTAGACTCTGTTCCACGCCTCTCTCCTAGCTTCTGGTGCTTGCTGGCAATCCTTGGCATTCCTTGGCTTGCAGCAGAGAACTCTGATCTCGGCCTCCATCATCACATAGCCATCTTCCTTCTGTATCTACCTGTTGCTATATATATCTCTTCCTCTTCTTATAAGGACACTAGTCATTTTAAATTTGGGGTTCCCCTTATCCCATTATGATCTGATGTTAACTAACAACATCTGCAATGATCCTGTTTGCAGATGAGGTCATATTCTGAGGTTCCAGGAAGGACATGAATGTGATGGGGGAGACTACTCGTCCCAGTACACCTGCTTCAAAGGTAGAAAACGTTAAATCTGCAAAGTGTCTCTGTCATTTTCTCTTCTCCTTCAGGGACCCTTTCATTTAATTTGAATCCCCATTCCTGCTATATGTTCAGAACATATGGTGTGGTAGTTTAGTCGCTTAGAAAAGCAAGGATTACCCCCATGAGATGTCACCACACATCTACCAGACTGGCCAGTATTTTAGAGTATAATCTAAACAATCAATTCTTATGCCTTGTAACCCAGCAATCACACTCTTTGGCACATATCCCAACAAAACTATAATTCAAAAAGACACACGCACACCTATGTTCACAACAGCACTATTCACAACAGCCAAAACGTGGAAGCAACCTAAATGTCCATCAGCAGATGACTGGAGAGAGAAGATCTAGTATACAGTACAATGGGATACTATTCAGCCAACAGGAGAACAAAATAATGCCGTCTGCAGCAACATGAATGAACCTAGAGGTTATCATACTCAGTGAAACAAGCCAGATAAAGACAAATATATATTACTCATATGTGGAATCTAAAAAATGATATACATGAACTTATTTACAAAACATAGACTCACAGATATAGAAAGCCAACATAGGGTTACCAAAGAGGAAAGTGGGGAGGGATAAACTGGGAACTTCGGATTAACAGAAACACACTATTATGTATAAAACGAGTGAACAGCGAGGACCTACTGTATAGTATAGGGAAATATAGTCAACGTCTTATAATAACATATAAGGCAAAATAATCTGAAAATAATTTATATCAGATCAGATCAGATCAGTCGCTCAGTCATGTCCAACTCTTTGTGACCCCATGAACCGCAGCACACCAGGCCTCTCTGTCCATCACCACCCCCCGGAGTTCACTCAGACTCACGTCCATCGAGTCAGTGATGCTGTCCAGCCATCTCATCCTCTGTCGTCCCCTTCTCCTCCTGCCCCCAATCCCTCCCAGCATCAGAGTCTTTTCCAATGAGTCAACTGTTCGCATGAGGTGGCCAAAGTACTGGAGTTTCTGCTTTAGCATCATTCCTTCCAAAGAAATCCCAGGGCTGATCTCTCTCTCTCTATATATATATGTAATTCCAGGGTATAAAGTTGTGGTGGTTTAGTTGCTAAGTTGTGTCTGACTCTTGCAATCCCATGGACTTTTTCCCTCCAGGCTCCTCTATCCATGGGATTCTGCAGGCGAGAATACTGGAGTGGGTTGCCATTTCCTTCTCCAGGGAATCTTCACAACCCAGGAATTGAACCTGGGTCTCCTGCACTGCAGGCAGATTCTTTACCGACTGAGCTATGAGGGAAGCCCCATGGTATTTATACACATATAACTCCAGGGAAAGATTGAAGGCGGGAGGAGAAGGGGACGACAGAGGATGAGATGGTTGGATGGCATCACCGACACGATGGATATGAGTCTGAGTAGGCTCCAGTAGTTGGTGATGGACGGGGAGGCCTGGTGTGCTACAGTCCATGGGGTCACAAAGAGTTGGACACGACTGAGCGACTGAACTGAACTGAATTTATATATATATATATGCTTCCCCATGGCTCAGTGGTGAAGAATCCACCTGCAATGCAGAAGATGCAGCTTCAATCACTGGGTCAGGAAGATCTCCTGGAGGAGGGCATGACAACCCACTCCCGTATTCTTGTCTGGGAAATCCCATGGACAGAGGAGCCTAGCAGGCAATGGTCCATGGGGCTGCAAAGAGTTGGACATGACTGAAGCAACTGAGCAGGCAGGCATATATGTGTATATATTATGTGTGTGTATATGTACATATATGTACCTGGATCACTTAGCTGTACACCTGTAAATCAACATACTTCAATTGAAAAAAAAACAAAAAATGAATTATGGATAGACTAGAACTGGACATGGAACAGCAGACTGGTTCCAAATAGGAAAAGGAGTTCGTCAAGGCTGTATATTGTCACCCTGCTTATTTAACTTATATGCAGAGTACATCATGAGAAACCCTGGGCTGGAAGAAGCACAAGCTGGAATCA
>NW_011495069.1:2381609-2382037 GCF_000754665.1 Bison bison bison
ATGCAGATGACACCACCCTTATGGCAGAAAGTAAAGACGAACTAAAAAGCCTCTTGATGAAAGTGAAAGTGGAAAGTGAAAAAGTTGGCTTAAAGCTCAACATTCAGAAAACAAAGATCATGGCAAACAGATGGGGAAACAGTGGAAACAGTGTCAGACTTTATTTTTTGGGGCTCCAAAATCACTGCAGATGGTGACTGCAGCCATGAAATTAAAAGACGCTTACTCCTTGGAAGGAAAGTTATGACTAACCTAGATAGCATATTGAAAAGCAGAGACACTACTTTGCCAACAAAGGTCCGTCTAGTCAAGGCTGTGGTTTTTCCAGTGGTCATGTATGGATGTGAGAGTTGGACTGTGAAGAAGGCTGAGTGCCAAGAATTGATGCTTTTGAACTGTGGTGTTGGAGAAGACTCTTGAGAGTCCCT
>NW_011495069.1:2382485-2382829 GCF_000754665.1 Bison bison bison
GGAGTTGGTGATGGACAGAGAGGCCTGGCGTGCTGTGATTCATGGGGTCGCAAAGAGTCGGACACGACTGAGCGACTGAACTGAACTGAACTGATATAGCAATGAATTGAGAATGGGCTATACATACAATAACATGGATAAATAATGAGCAAAAGAATACAGACTGTATAATTTTATTTGTGTAAAGTTCAAAACTAGGCAAAATTAAATCACATTGTTTAAGGATGCCTAATCAGACTACGGAGAAGGCAATGGCACCCCACTCCAGTACTTTGCCTGGAAAATCCCATGGATGGAGGAGCCTGGAAGGCTGCAGTCCATGGGGTCGCTGAGGGTCGGACACG
>NW_011495069.1:2382929-2387392 GCF_000754665.1 Bison bison bison
GCTGAGGGTCGGACACGACTGAGCGACTTCACTTTCACTTTTCACTTTCCTGCATTGGAGAAGGAAATGGCAACCCACTCCAGTGTTCTTGCCTGGAGAATCCTAGGGACGGGGGAGCCTGGTGGCTGCCGTCTATGGGGTCACACAGAGTTGGACACGACTGAAGTGACTTAGCAGCAGCAGCAATCAGACTACATCACTTAAAAGCAAGGAGGTACTTCCCTGGTGGTCCAGTGGTTAAGACTCTGCAGGCATCATAGGTTCAATCCCTGGTTGGGGAACTAAGATCCCACATGCTTGGTGGGGCCTGGGTGGTTGGCAGGGAAGAATAACATAGAAGTCAGAATAGTAGTTATGCTGGCTGCGAAGGAGGGGATATGACCTGGCAAAAGACACACCAGAGAGAGGGCCTCTGAGGTGCTGCTGCTGCTGCTAAGTCGCTTCAGTCGTGTCCGACTCTGTGCGACCCCAAAGACGGCAGCCCACCAGACTCCCCTGTCCGTGGGATTCTCCAGGCAGGAACACTGCAGTGGGTTGCTAGTAGAGTTGTTTTTACAATAATGTGTTACAGAATATTTATGCTGTCAGCGCTTTTCTGTATGCTTGTTATATTTCACACATACATATGTTTTAAAAGAGAAAGTGGGGAGGACAGCACCTGGGCTTTGGAACCCAATGAGGAAGCTCCTTAGTAGCTTTTCTGACTTTGAAGGTATTACAGAAGGGGCAAAACGATACAAGCGCCCTCTTGGTGGTGGCGGTGGTTTAGTTGCCAAGTAGCTTGACTCTTTGCACCCCATGGACTGTAGCCCGCCAGGCTCCTCTGTCCATGGGATTCTCCAGGCAAGAATACTGGCGTGGGTTGCCATTTCCTTCTCCAGGAAGACCCTTCTTAGAGAAGAAATATATGAAACAAAAAATGCAAATCGCCCTTTAAGAGAGGAATTAGTCTTTACTTGAAGGGGAACTGAAAAAAAAAAATACAGGAATATAAAAGACTTTTATTTATGCAGGTGCTGTGCTATAAAATGTTTTAGTTTGTGTTGTTAATGAAACTGGATTTACAACCTAGTAAACCAAACAAAGAGCTTATGTTTAGTTGATTAAACAGTTGAGGTTAAAATCTACCCAACTTTTTTTCCACGTTTTTTTCTATTCAATGTAAAAAGGAATTGGCTCTCTGACTGTGAAATTGCTCTAAGACAAGACTGTCTTTACCAATTTGAAAGGCAAACTTCTATCTTTGTGAAATTTGCTCCACACAACTGGGAGAAGTTCTATGATGGTAATAGCTTGTACAAAGAGTTCCAATTAGGAACCAAGCAATTCTTTAGGCAGTTTGTAGTTGCTAAACTATTTGGACATGACACTAACATCCTTTGATGACTTCCTTACTTTGTGATACAAGAACAGATTCCAGGGTCATCTGGAATTTTCCCGCTTGAACCCTGAAGCCTTGGTTATTTTTCCAAGGTGACCTGGGTTCTTTAAATAGAGAATGGTATTTAGAAGCCAAGATCTAGGCTTGCTTACTGCTACTGGTGTATCATTGTTTTTAGGCCCTCTCAGCAGACAGGGTTGGGAAACACACAGGATCAGGAAACACACACTTTTATATCTATCTATATTTTAAAAACATATTTATTCTGCTGTGTCTGGTCTTGGCTGTGGCACACGAGATCTTCATTGCGGGGCAAGGATGCTCTAGTTACGGCACAAGGGCTTAGCTGCTCCATGGCAAGTGGGATCTTAGTTCCCCAACCAGGGACCTTTGCACTGCAAGACCGATACTTAACCACTAGACCACCCTCTCTCTATTCAATACAATGAATTCATACTGAGACTCTTAGTTCCAATCCAACAGCAAAAAAATTTTTTCAAGCTTTTTCCCTGTTTGTAACTCCCTGCTCCAGCATTGAGAAATCTATTTTTAATCATTTTGAGTAGAACTAAATTTATATTGAGTGTATTGCTGAGGTTTTTTTGTAGTGATGTTCCTAAAAAAATTTTTTCCCCACTTGTATTGATCTTTTTTCTCCAAAAACTATAAAAACTCCAGAGCCTTCATTTATTTTATTCATTCAACCAACATCTATTCATCAAACACACACTATGTGTCACATACGGTTCTAGCGCTGGGGATAGAGCAGTGAGCAAAGCATCATATTGGGAGAGGAACCTGGAAAGAGGATAACAGATACAAACCAGGAAAAAGCTGGAATCTGAACCCAGACAGCCTGGCTCCAGAATTCACGCTCTACCATCTGCCTCTGAATGCTTTCGTAATTTGCTCTCTGCCTTCTACAAAAGTTTACAACCCTCTTGAATCCAATAAATGCGTCTGTCAGTTTCTAAATCTACACAATGCAGAGCCTTGTGCATCTTCCACGTTACCTAACGTCTCTGAGACTCAGTTTCCAAATCTTTGAAACTTAACATACTAAAATCACTTGCTGTGAGGATAAATGAAATTACATGCATTGCCTGGTGCCATCTGTGACACATCATAGGGATGCGGTGAAGTTAATTTTCCTTTTCTTTCTCAACACAAATACCGCACTGTAAAGTTCCCCCAGAACAGAGACTTTGTTTCCTCTAACTCAATCAATCATTTACCTATTCATTCTTGTATCCATTCAAAAAGCAGTTATTGAAAATCAATATATACTAGGCTCTCTGCTGGTCATCAGGGATAAGGAAACGACACAGGCCCCATTCTCAAGGAGCTCACAGTCACATCCGAGTCACACAAACAATTACCACACAATCTGATATGCTGCTCAAATGAGGACTGGATGAAGAGAGGTCACGGAAGGAGGCTTCCTGAAAGAAGGGGCCCTGTCACAGCAAGGACTACTAAAACAGTTCTGCTGTTAAGGATGCCAAGAACGAATGAATAAGGAAATGAGTGAATGAATTCAATTCAGCTCAAAAAATATTTCTTAGAAGATCCTACTGTCCAAGGCCTTGTGCTCTGAATTGGGAGTGTGCAGATGAGCAAGGGGCAACTCAGGCCTTTAAGGAGCTTCCAGTTTTAGTGGCAGATACAAATATCTATAAACAGGTGTTCCAGTGCAACGTGGAGGCTCCATGTGTCAGGTGAGCTCCTGCCGCAGGAGGGAGGTGGACAGTGGCTCCGGGCTGCATTAGTGAATGAAGGGGGTCTCTAGGTTCTTAGTGCAGGTTTCCTAAAGTGAACTCACTGAAGCTTGAATATAACCAGTAGATGAATAGGGGTCATTGACAGCTTCTAATCAGAGGAATGAAATGAAAAGTGTTAGTCGCTCGGTCGTGTCTGACTCTTTGCGATCCCATGGACTGTGGCCCGCCAGACTCCTCTGTCCATGGAATTCTCCAGGCAAGGCTACTGGGAGTAGGTAGCCATTCCCTTCTCCAGGGGATCTTCTCGACCCAGAGATCCAACCTGGGTTTCTCCCACTGCAGGCAGATTCTTTACCACCTGAACCACCAGGGAAGCCCCGTAAGAGGAATAAAAGGATCAAATCTGTATTTGTTGGTAGGCTAGAGGAAGGAAACGGGAAGGGAAAACTAAAGGACCCCGGCGAAGAGGCTGAATTATGAATAGGAAGGTTGACTAGGAGACAGAATTTAGCAATGCTTGCAATTACTTTGGGAGAATATGTAAAGAGGATAGACGGCAATCCAATGAACCAACACTCCAAAGCAGCTGGGAGAGGAAGCAACCGGCAACGGTCCTCTGAAGAGAAGAGTCAGAGGAGATTTAGCAGACTGGTGTCCTGGGAGCCAAATGAATAAAGAGAAGGCAGCGACAAGGAGGATCAAGAACGAGAAAGCGGCTGCGTCCAATGCCGTACAGAGGTCACAGGCGTCTGTGGCTTGGCAATAAGTGGCCTTTGCCTGGGCAATTTCTGCGGTCAGAGGTGACGGCGGGAGTTCCACGGCAATAAATGAGGGAACGCGGGAGGAGAAAAAAGCCAAGGTGAGGCGACCAATGAAGAGACCCTAGCGCGGTGCCCTCACTCGCCCTGGGGAATTTCCAAGGCCAGAGTCGGGAGCTGGTGTAGTGAAAGGAACCTTCCCAGACAGGCTCTGGATGCCGCCTAGGAAACCTGTCTGCCTCGCAACCCTTAGGTAGGCGCAGCTCCAAGGTCAGGGTCACCTCAGGCCTCCGCCACCCGTCACCTTGACGACCAACTGGAAAAAAAAAAAAACAAAACGGAAGTAGTCAGATCATCTCGCGATATCTGGTGCGCCGGCGCCGTCGGCCTTCCGGACTTGGGACAGGCGGCTGGCTATCGCGAGACTTGCCTGGGGGCGGTGGGGGAGGGGCTCGGAGCGCGGGGCCCGACGGTCCGGAAAGCTGGAGCGGCTGCTGCTGGCGGGGGAACATGTCGGAGTCAGAGCTCGGCCGGAAGTGGGACCGGTGCTTGGCGGACGCCGTCGTGAAGATAGGTGAGGGGCTCCTCGTCGTGTCCGGCGGG
>NW_011495069.1:2387492-2392199 GCF_000754665.1 Bison bison bison
GAGGGGCTCCTCGTGGTGCCCGGGGGGCGCCGCCGGGAGCCGAGTCGTCGGCTCTAGGGCCCGCTGACTGGGAGGGTGGAGCAGAAGCCCCGTGAGAGGTCCACTCGGCGGGTGAGAGGTCAGGCCGTGCGGCCTGTTCCAGCCACTCAGGCCGGGGCTCGGGACCCCCGGGGCCCTGGTCACTTGAGCGGGCTGGGGGACACGGGCCATAGGAGCCTGGGGGCGCTGCCCGAAGTGGGAGGGGTGCAGCTGCAGCAGCCCCAAAGAAGCGGGGGTCGCGTCGGCAGGCGGCCGGAGAGTTGCCGGGCTCTGCGAGTGGAAGCGGCGTGTGCAGGGGGCACAGGGGCCAGGGGCTGCGGGTTCTCCCTGGGGTCACGGCTCTCTGAGGCCACGTTCCTTCCCTGCTGAATCAAAAGTGCCTGCCGAGAAGGTCATCTGCAAGCCTTTTATAGATTCTGCCAGGCCTCACGTGGGTCGCTGCCATTCCCGACTTGGAACCTGATTTATCAGCCTCGGAGTAGTTTGAGGCCTGAAAGCGGGGACATTGGTGCTGTTCATCTGGAAGGAGAATCGACTTGGAAAATTAAGAAGCCGATTGGTCCTTTGTGAGCCCGACGTGTAACTCGTGTAGCCTTTTAACATGCGCTCCGTGACGACACAGACTGAAGTCAGTGCTCGGAGGGGAGTTCAGTTCAGTCCGACTCTTCGCGACCCCGTGGACTGCAGCACGCCAGGCCTCCCTGTCCATTGCCAACTCCCGGAGTTTACTCAGACGCATGTCCATCGAGTTGGTGATGCCATCCAACCATCTCATTCTCTGTGGTCCCCTTCTCCCGCCTTCAATCTTTCCCAGCATCAGGGTCTGAATAAGGAGTCAGTTCTTTGCATCAGGTGGCCAAAGAATTGGAGTTTCAGCTTCAGCATCAGTCCTTCCAGTGAATATTCAGGACCAATTTCCTTTAGGATGGACTGATTGGGACTTGGAACCTGATTTATCAGCCTCATAGTAGTTTGAGGCCTGAAAGCAGAGACATTAGTGCTGGTCATCTGGAAGGAGAATTGACTTGGAAAGTTAAGAGGCCGAGTGGTCCCTTTTGAGCCCGTCTTGTCACCTGGTGTAGTCTTTTAACGTGTGCTCCACGACGACACAGACTGTAAAGTCAGACTGTGAAGTCAGTGCTGGGAGGGGAGAGGAGAACTCTTTTGCTAAGTGCCAGACTCTGTGCTCAGTGTGCAGCTTAAGTGAAGGAATTTGATCAGGGCCTGGTGGTGGTTTAATTGCTCAGTCGTGTCCGACTCTTTGCGACCCCGTGGACTGTAGCCCACCAGGCTCCTCTGTCCATGGGATTTCCCAGGCAAGAACACTGGAATGGGTTGCCATGCCCTCCTCCAGGGGGTTTTCCTGACAGAGAGATTGAAACCGGGTCTTCTGCATTGCAGGCAGAATCTTTACCAACTGAGCTATGAGGAAAGCCCATTGATCAGGGCCTAGTCAATGGCAAAGTTGGGAATTTAACCGAGGTATTTTGGCTTCACGTCCCATGCTTTTCTTCAATACTTTTATTACCTGAATTCAATATTTTTGTATGAAAATCTTAAAGAGTATTTAAGAGGATTTAGGATTGTGCTATTGAATGAAAATATTGGAAAAGAAATAAAACTGTAAGCAGGGATGTTTCCTGGTTCATTCACTGTTGTAGCTTCAGCCCCCAGAAGAGTGCTTAATAAAAAATGTTGAGAATGAGTCAGTAAGTGAATTTATCACAACTTTCAGTTCACCACTTACCAGCTGTGTGATTTGGGGCAAGTTATTTAACCTCTCTGTGCCTGCTTCCTAATTTGTATTGAGTAAATTGGCCATAATATTATTACTGTCTTACAGAGTTGTTTTGAGAATTAAATGAGTGAGTTTATGTAGAGGCTTAACTGTGAAATGGGGATTAAGAGACAGATTTACCTAAAAGGTTGCTGAATGTTGAAGGACAGAAAAGTATACAAGATATTTGCACAATGCCTGGCACTTACTATGTAGTCAGTAAATAGCGATAGTAATAATTGTTGATGTTAGTATTATGCCACTGATGATCAGGCTTCTCAGGTGGCTCAGTGGTAAAGAATCTGCCTGCCGAAGTAGGAGATGCAGGAGACATGGGTTTGATCACTGGGTTGGGGAGATCCCCTGGAGGAGGAAATGGCAGCCCACTCCAGTATTCTTGCCTGGACAATCCCATGGACAGAGGACCCTGGCGGGCGACGGTCCACGGGATCACAGAGTTGACCTGACTGAGCGTGCACACACACTGATGATCGCCTGAGGCGGTGAGGAGTGTGTGTCATTCATGAGTGGGACGTGGGGGTGGGGCACACAGGTGGAATAATTAAATGAAGCATGAAGTGATGCTCAGCTGTGTCTGAGTCTTTTCGACCCCGTGTACTATACAGTTCGTGGAATTCTCCAGGCCAGAACACTGGAGTAGGGAGCCTTTCCCTTCTCAAGGGGATCTTCCCAACCCAGGGATCGAACCCAGGTCTCCTGCATTGCAGGCGGATCCTTTACCAGCTGAGCCACAAGGGAAGCCCAAGTGGAGCATGGTGATATGTAATTACAGATGAAGATTAAAATGAATTATTCCAATTCTTTGCTGTAGAGCTGTTATTATGAATCAGGTAAGTGCAGTGGTAGGTTGGGAGAAATGGGCCTTTAGCAGAGCTTTGGATAATAACTTGGATAGTTAGGGAGAGTGGAAGAACTTGAGCAAAGGCTGGTTAAACTTTTATGGAGGAGGAAACTGAGGCAGGGAGAGGTTAAGTGGCTAGAAGTGAGGAGCTGGGGTTAGCACCCTGGTGTTCCGATTTTAGCACCCACTCCTCCCTAAAGAAGGCTGGCTCGAGTGGAGTCAGAACTGTGAAATATCTTAGGGAGATTCTACTTTTTCTTGAAGTGTTTTGAGTTGCCTTTGGCTTTTTCACATGCATTCTGCATATTCACCACCTCTGTCTTTAAAATCTGTTACTTTCTGCTCCCAGGGCTCAGTAAGGTGAGGCTGGTGGGGGACTGTGAGCTAGTTAACACATACATGCTGAGCTGCGGGCCAGCCAGTGGGCAAGCAGAGAAGCAGAAGGCATTTCACTGCCCTTAACAGGGAACTGATGTGATGTGAATGGAATTTTGCTATGATTGTTCTGGCAGTGTTTTATACAGAGCAAATCAGGAGTAGAAAAGGCTGCGAATGTGAAGTGAAAAGTCTGAACTGTTAGACCAGAAAGGAGTGGGTGTATTTGAGAAACTTCACGAACTTTTCCCTCCATTTATGGAATGGAGATAGTAATACCCACCTCCTAGGCCATCACAGTGCCAGGTACATACCAGGAACTTAATAAATGCTGTTTTCTTTATCTTCTCTCCAACTGGGTTAACTTTGTCACATTCTGTTTCTTATAATAAGGATGACTCCAAGGTTAGAACTTGGTTGATGTCATTGATCAGAAATTGGAAGAAAAGCAGGAGGGGTGCATGTGCACCTCATTCCACTCAGTTACATCTGGGTCTTAGTAACTGACCGTGTGAGGTGGCAGGAGAGAGACTGGAGGGGGAAGAAAAGCTCATGATTTTGGGGGTTTTTCTGCTTACATGGTTGGATTTGTTTGAGAATGATGAGGTTGAGAGGGGGTTTTTTTTCTTTCTTTTTTTTTTTTTAAAGATTTTACTTGTGTGTTTTTGGCTGCGCAGGGTTTTATTGCTACGTAGGCTTCTCCCTGGTTGCGGTGAGCAGGGGCTGCTCTCTAGCTGCGGTGTGCGGGTCTCCTGCAGTGGTTCCTCCTGCTGAGCCGGGCTCTAGGGCGTGCGGGCGTCAGTTTCGGCACGTGGGCTCAGGCTCTAGAGCGCAGGCGCAGTAGTTGTGGCGCAGGCCCTGAGTTGCTTTGCGGCAGGTGGAGCCTTCCTGGATCAGGGGTCGAACCCACGTCTCCTGCCCTGGAGGACGGACTCTTTACCACTGAGCCACCAGGGAAGCCCCTTGAAGAGGTTTTTAATTTTGAGGGAGAAGCTGAGTTCAGATTTTGAGGAGCTATCCCTTAAGTAATGGACTTCAAGTAAGGGTATATGAGAAATGCAGAGTGGAAGTGTACTTCTGGGAGGCTTCCGTCTAAGAGGATTGAGACTGGGGGATGAACGCTCTTCTGTCGTGAGTGTTTTAGTTTTTATTCCTATAGGCAGTGAGATTATAGAACTCTTGAAACCTCTTTGGCTGCCTGCTTTTCTGATACTTCAAAATGGAGATGGAGACTCAGGGAAGGGCAGCCTGCCATAAGAGGTTTGGTGGAAGACGTAGGTAGGGAAGAAGGGCCAAGGCAGGCTGTCAGCTGCATGTGGACACTTTCGTATTTTCTGCCTTGAAAGGGCCTGAAGGGAGGTCACGGTGAAGGACAGCTCCCTTGGTGAGCACTGCTCTGTTTGGCTCCTTCTACCTAAGTGTTTTCAGTCTTTTCCCACTGGTTTGCTGAAAAATGAATGTTTTATTATTATTATTATTTTTTTTTGCCATGAACTGTTGCTTTCATCTGTTTTTAATTGGAGTATAATTGCTTTACAGTGTTGCATTCGTGTCTGCTTTACAGTGAAGCTCATCAGCTGTACATGTGCTTGTATCCCCGCCCTCCTGCCCCTCCCTTCCCCCCAGCCCCACCGCCGGGTCCCCACAGAGCCCC
>NW_011495069.1:2392299-2392945 GCF_000754665.1 Bison bison bison
CGACGCTCTTCCGATCTGCTCCCTGTGCTGTGCTGCAGGTTCCCACCAGCTGTTTACACAGGGTAGAGTGAAAAATCGGAGAAGGCAATGACACACTACTCCAGTACACTTGCCTGGAGAATCCCATGGATGGAGGAGCCTGGTGGGCTGCAGTCCATGGGGTCACTAGGAGTTGAACAGGACTGAGCAACTTCACTTTGACTTTTCACTTCCATGCATTGGAGAAGGCAGTGGCAACCCACTCCAGTGTTCTTGCCTGGAGAATCCCAGGGACGGGGGAGCCTGGTGGGCTGCCGTCTATGGGGTCGCACAGAGTTGGACAGGACTGAAGCGACTTAGCAGCAGCAGAGTGAAAAATGACTGTTTCCATTGCTTATGTGTAGCCTAGATATTGTACAGCTGAGTTAAAGAGCTTTCGTAAGCATGTACTTTCAGTTCAGTTCAGTCGCTCAGTCATGTCTGACTCTTTGCAACCCCATGAATTGCAGCACGCCAGGCCTCTCTGTCCATCACCAACTCCCGAAGTTCACTCAGACTCACGTCCATCGAGTCAGTGATGCCATCCAGCCATCTCATCCTCTGTCGTCCCCTTCTCCTCCTGCCCCCAATCCCTCCCAGCATCAGAGTCTTTTCCAGTTTGTCAACT
>NW_011495069.1:2393321-2428313 GCF_000754665.1 Bison bison bison
TTCTTTGGCACTCAGCCTTCTTCACAGTCCAACTCTCACATCCATACATGACCACAGGAAAAACCATAGCCTTGACTAGACGGACCTTTGTTAGCAAAGTAATGTCTCTGCTTTTCAATATGCTATCTAGGTTGGTCACAACCTTCCTTCCAAGGAGTAAGCGTCTTTTAATTTCATGGCTGCAGTCACCATCTGCAGTGATTTTGGAGCCCCCCAAAATAAAGTCTGACACTGTTTCCACTGTTTCCTCATCTATTTCCCATGAAGTGATGGGACCGGATGCCATGATCTTCGTTTTCTGAATGTTGAGCTTTAAGCCAACTTTCTCACTTTCCACTTTCACTTTCATCAAGAGGCTTTTGAGTTCCTCTTCACTTTGTGCCATAGGGGTGGTGTCATCTGGATATCTGAGGTTATTGATATTTCTCCCCGCAATCTTGATTTCAGCTTATGCTTCTTCCAGCCCAGGGTTTCTCATGATGTACTCTGCATATAAGTTAAATAAGCAGGGTGACAATATAGAGCCTTGACATACTCCTTTTCCTATTTGGAACCAGTCTGTTGTTCCATGTCCAGTTCGAACTGTTGCTTCCTGACCTGCATATAGGTTTCTCAAGAGGCAGGTCAGGTGGTCTGGTATTCCCATCTCTTTCAGAATTTTCCACAGTTGATTGTGATCCACACAGTCAAAGGCTTTGGCATAGTCAATAAAGCAGAAATAGATGTTTTTCTGGAACTCTCTTGCTTTTTCCATGATCCAGCAGATGTTGGCAATTTGATCTCTGGTTCCTCTGCCTTTTCTAAAACCAGCTTGAACGTCAGGAAGTTCACGGTTCACGTATTGCTGAAGCCTGGCTTGGAGAATATTGAGCATTACTTTACTAGCATTATTTTATTAGCGTTACCTTACTAGCGTGTGAGATGAGTGTAATTGTGCAGTAGTTTGAGCATTCTTTGGATTGCCTTTCTTTGGGATTGGAATGAAAACTGACCTTTTCCAGTCCTGTGGCCACTGCTGAGTTTTCCAAATTTGCTGGCATATTGAGTGCAGCACTTTCACAGCATCATCTTTCAGGATTTGAAATAGCTCAACTGGAATTCCATCACCTCCACTAGCTTTGTTCGTAGTGATGCTTTCTAAGGCCCACTTGACTTCACATTCCAGGATGTCTGGCTCTAGGTGAGTGATCACACCATCGTGATTATCTGGGTCGTGAAGATCTTTTTTGTATAGTTCTTCTGTGTATTCCTGCCACCTCTTAATATCTTCTGCTTCTGTTAGGTCCATACCATTTCTGTCCTTTATGGAGCCCATCTTTGCATGAAATGTCCTCTTGGTATTTCTGGTTTTCTTGAAGATTCTCTAGTCTTTCCCCTTCTATTATTTTCCTCTGTTTCTTTGTACTGATCGTACTTTAGGCACAGGTTTTTTAAGAAAACTGTTCTTCAGGGATTTACTCTGAAGCTTGAGTGATGTTCTCATATAAATTGTCCTATAGTAAGAGCTACTTTTTTTTATAAATACCCCCTCCCTTTCCTATCATAGGGAAAGCAATTTTATTTCTCCCGTATTCTGGATTTCAAATACCTATTTATTTGCGTGTAATAGGAGTGTGTGGGGTAGAAGATTCCTAATATGGTTGACCTGGTGTATTGAGCCTGTTGAATCACGGAAACAAAGCGCTCGCCTGCCTGTACCCGGCGCGGCAGGCGTTGCTCGTGGCACGTCTGTTTCTGTCTTCTTTCCCACTCCTTTCTTTCCCTCGCTCCCGCTCACATTTACTTTTCCCTTTGGCCTCCATTCTTACTCCTGCTGCTGCCACCCATATGCACTGTCTAGTTATCCATCGCATCACTAATTTTTAATAGCTCATATCACCATCTGAAATTTGCAGTCTGCTTCTTTACTTGATTGTCCCCCCACCCTAGAATGTAAGCTTCATGAGAGTCAGACTGTTTTGTTCACTGTTGACCCCCAGCCCCTGGCATACAGGAGACATACAATAATTATTGCTAAATGAATGACATGGATTGCTGAAAATTTTGTAGACTCTATTCTCTGCCCATACTTGCTACCCAGTATGTTTATTAATTGAATGAATCAGCTCTTAAATTTTAAAAGTCCAAGTAAAGTCGATTTCATACGAATTTCTGCCAGTTCACACTTTGATCACATGTGCTTGTACTCTTGGAACTTTTGCCAACTTTTTAAATTTCATATGGGCATGTAAATTAGTGTCAGTAATAATGAAGTAGTATTAGAAATATTTGGGACTAGTCAACGCAGAAATGTAAACCAGACAGCACTTTTTTATTTAAACAAGGAGAGGGTGGTGTTGGTTTAAGCGGTAGTGCCAGAGCCTCATTGCAGGAAGTGAAAAGCGAGTGAAGAGTATTAAATATTACGTTTTATGAATAGCATGTTCCGTTGGTTTTATGTGAATGCATTGTCAATAGTTTTTGCTAATTTTATGGATTTAAGTTTTACCAGGTTTATTGAATGCTCCGGTTTTCTTCCGCACTTGGCTCGCGGGCTGCGCCGTTTGTTTTTCTTGTACATTCTGAGTAGTTAAGTCTTGTGTGCGCCCTCATGAATGGATACCCATTCTGCTGGTGAGACTGGCAGGCATGCATAGTGCTTACATCAGAGTCTTAGCAGTTCTGGCACGGGGCTGACGCCCTCACTTTGTGCTTGTCACTCTGGACTGGACAGGAGGGTCTATTTTCTCTTGCCCAGTGAAAGTGAGATTCCAGGAGATGAGAAAAATCAGGGTTGTGAGACTTACAGAGGTCCTTCCTTGCAAGTTGAGAATTTCTAAGCCCTGAAAGTGTAAGTCATGGAAGCGTAGTCATTGCCCTCAGAGTCCTGTTACAACTCACTCTTGAGCACATAAGCCCTGCGCCGGCAGTCCGTGACCTCGTGACCACGTTGATGTCCGTATGACAGGGGCCAGGGCCCCAGATTCGCTGGGGGAAGCTCTGAGGAAAGTCTTCCGGCACTTCATGATGCATTTGGAGGCCAGGCTCCTCTGTCCATGGAATTTCCCAGGCAAGAATACTGGAGTGGGTTGCCATTTCCTCCTCCAGGGGATCTTCCTGACCCAGGGATTGAACCTGGGTCTTCTGCATTACGGGCAGATTCTTTACCATCTGAGGCACCGGGGAAGGCCATTTGGAGGCCTGCGGAATCCTTAACCTGTCTTGAAAAGCTGTCTCGTTGGTTGTAGTTCCTCCTCCCCCACCATTTCACCCCACTGTGAGACCAGAGTAAGGAATATCTAGTACCTAGTCCACATGTGGGCTGGGAAATCTGCAAGAGAGGAAAGAGACATCTTGCCTGTGAAAGGGGTTTCCCAGCACCCTGACTTTCCTGAAAAAGGCTGGCCTTGGAGGCCGGGTGTGTTAAGCATGAGGAAAAATGCGAGCTGTGGACATTTATAAGCAGCCCCTAGAATGTCTTCCCGTTAATGGACTGTGATAGCCTTCACATACTTTTCCTTTTCTTTTTCTTGATTTTTTGCGTTAGAAATAAAAGTGCCATTGAGGACCTCTCTGTGTCTTAGTTTTCTCAGTTATAAAGTGGCAGTTGTTACAGCAGGGATAAAGTGAGGTAGCCTTTGCAGAGCGGTTGGTACATTACCTGTACTTGGTAAATACTTGCTGCAGGCATTGAATGAAGGGTAGCAATCGTAACTTAAAATAGTGAACACATTTGCTCTGAATGTGAACACTGCGGGTGGCATGGAAGTCTGACAATCGGTATTTCAGTTTATATGCATAATAGTAATTATTAATGTATATGTCCCCAAACAGTGGAAAGTCCCACCCTTCCTGAGGAAAGTGAAAAGCAGGTGGTGACGTTGGAGTTCAGTCTTACATACTATGTAGGTGTTCAGTGGGCGGAATGGGTGGAGGTCTGTATTTCAGGCCTCAGAAACTGTCCAGGAAAAGCCCCAGAGGAGAGAGAGACTTTGGCTCCTTCCGGGAATGATGATAATGCCTGCCATTTACTGAGCACTTAGTGTGTGCCAAGTGGTAAGCTTGTAACATTATCTCATTTAATCTTCGTAATGTTGCGAGGTGTTTTCCCCTCATTTTTTTTATTGTGACAAAATGCATATAATGAGATTTACCGTCTAATGGGACAGGTAAATTAGGAGTTTGAGATTAACACATATACGTATCACTATGTACAGTATGAGCAGTGAGATCCTACTGTATGGCACAGGGAAGTATATTCAGTATCTTGTAATAACTGTAATGGAAAAGAATCTGAACACACACACGTGTATAAAATGGAATCACTTTGCTGTACACCTGAAACTAACACAACTACCCTTCAATAAAAACTTTTAATTTAAAGAAGAAACGTGAAGCTTACCATCTGAAGCATCTGTAAGTGTACCATTAGATGGTGTTAAATACGCTCACGGTGCTGTGCAGCCGACACCGTCATCTGTCTCCATAATGCTTCATCTTGTGAAACTGGAACTCCGCCCAGTTAACAGTAACTCTCCACTCTCAGGCCCAGCCCCTGGCAACCACCACTCTATTTTCTGTCTCTGTGATCTTGACTACTCTTAACTACCTCGTGTAACTAGAATCCTACAGCATTTGTCTTTTTGAGATTGGCTTATTTCGTTAAGGGCTTCCCTGGTGGCTCAAATGGTAAAGAATCTGCCTGCAGTGTGAGAGACCCAGGTTCAATCCCTGGGTTAGGAAAATCCCCTGGAGAAGGGAATGTCTTCTACCCTCTCAGTATTCTTGTCGGGAGAATTCCATGGACAGAGGAGCCTGGTGGGCTACAGTCCACGGGGTCGCAAAGAGTTGGACACGACTGAGCGATTCACACTTTGACCATTTCACTTTAAAGTGCTGCACTCAATATGCCAGCCAATTTGGAAAGCTCAGCAGTGGCCACAGGACTGGAAAAGGTCAGTTTTCATTCCAGTCCCAAAGAAGGGCAGTGCCAAAGGATGTTCAAACTAGTGTACAGTCACACTCATTTCACGTGCTAGCAAGGCTATGCTCAGAATCCATCCAAGACAGGATTCAGCAGTACATGAACCAAGAACTTCCACACGTACAAATCGGGTTTTGAAGAGGCAGAGAAACCAGAGATCGAATTGCCAACATTTGTTGGATCGTGGAGAAAGCAAGGAAGTTCCAGAAAAACATCTACTTCATTGACTATGCTAAAGCCGTTGACTATGTGGATCACAACTGGAAACTTCTTAAAGAGATGGGAGTACCAAACCACCTTGCTTGCCTCCTGAAAAACCTGTATGCAGATCAAGAAGCAACAGTTGGAACCAGACATAGAACAACTGTCTGATTCTAAATTGGAAAAGGAGAATGACAAGGCTGTGTATTGTGACCCTGCTTATTTAACTTCTATACAGCGTACATCATGTGAAATGCCAGGCTGGATGAATCACAAGCTGGAATCAAGATTGCCGGGAGAAGTATCAATAACCTCAGATATGCAGATGATACCACTCTAAAGGCAGAAAGAGGAACTAAAGAGCCTCCTAATGAGGGTGAGAGAAAAGAGTGAAAAAGCTGGCTTAAAGCTCAATATTCAGAAAACTAAGATCATGGAATTCAGTTCCATCACTTCATGGCAAATAGATAGGGGGGAAAAAATGGAAACAATGGTGGATTTTATTTTCTTGGGCTCCAGAATCACTGCAGATGATGATTGCAGCCACGAAATTAAAAGACCCTTGCTCCTTGGAAGGAAAGCAATGACAAACGTAGACAGCATATTAAAAAGCAGAGACATCACTTTGCCTACAAAGGTCTGTCTAGTCACAGCTATGGTTTTTCCAGTAGACATATATGGATATGAGAATTGAACCATAAAGAAGGCTGAGCACCAAAGAATTGATGCTTTTGAACTGTGATGTTGGAGAAGACTCTTGAGAGTCCCTTGGACTGCAAGGAGATCCAACCAGTCATTTAGTAAAGGAAATCAACCCTGAATATTCATTAGAAGGGCTGATGCTGAAGCTGAAGCTCCAGTTCTTTGGCCACCTGATGCAAAGAGCTGTTGCGTTGGAAAAGACCCTCATGCTGGGAAAGATGGAAGGCAAAAGAAGAAAGGGACAGCAGAGGGTGAGATGGTTGGGTGGCACCACCAACTCAGTGAACGTGAATCCGAGCAAACTCTAGACAGTAGCAGATGGAGAAGTCCCTGAGGTCTCCAAGTGTGGGACACAACTCAGTGACTGAACAGCAGTGGCGGTTCTATTTTGAATTGTTTGAGGACCTGCCATTCTATTTTCCACAGTGACTGTACCATTTTGTATTCTTAGCAACACTGCCCATGAGTCCCAGTTTCTTCACATCCTCAGCAATACTTGTTTTCCTTAAAAAAGTTTTTATAGTAGCCATCATGATCAGTTTAGTGTAGTATCTTACTGTAACTTTGATTTGCGTTTCTCTAATAATTAGTGATGACGAGGGCATCTTTTCATGTGGTTATTGGCCACTTGTGTATCTTTGGAGAAATGTCTGTTTGAGTCCTTTGTCCATCTTTGAATTGTTGTTACTGCATTTAGGATTTCTCTGTATATTCTTATATTAATCCCTCATCAGATCTGTGATTGGCACATATTTTCTCCTGTGTATGTGGGATGCCTTTTGGCTCTGCTCTTACCTTTTGGTATACAAAATTTTAAAGTTTTTATGATGTCCAGTTTGTCAGTTTTTGTTGACTGCTTTTGGTGTCTGAGCAGCAAAAAAACGCCTCTATTTCTCCTCTACTCTCGTACTCATGGTTCTTCTAATGTCGGCTGTATGGGTATTCCACACCAGGCTGTTCTCTGACACTAGCTGGGTGTTCGATAACACAATTCAGTTTTGACACTAACAAGACCGCACAGAGCCTCCGGGCTCAAGGCTTACGTCCCCTGAGAGTCTCGCTTCAGATGCCAGTCACAAGTCCAGATTGTTACGGTGCTTTTGACTGGCTGTGAATCAGAGGTTCCCGTGCTTACCTCCTAGTCATCAATAACTTGTTAAGAATGGCTCACAGAACTCGGGAAAACCGCTTACTTACTAGGCTTCCCTCATAACTCAGGTGGTAAAAAATCTGCCTGCAATGCAGGAGAGCCGGGTTTGATTCCTGGGTCAGGAAGCTCCCCTGGAGAAGGAAATGGCAACCCACTCCAGTATTCTTGCCTGGAAAATGCCAAGGACAGAGGAGCCTGGAGGGCTACAGTCCATGGGGTCACAAGAGTCGGACACGACTTAGCGGCTAAACCACCACCACCAGATTACCAAGATACTAAAGAATAGGAACGCACAGCCAGGTGAAGAGAGGTCCCGAAGGGTCCCGTGCACAGGAGTTTCTGTTTCTGTCGAGTTGGGTCTGCCTCCCTCCTAGATGTATTCACCATCCTGGAAGCTTTTAGAACCCCATACTTTTCGGGTTTTTCAGACGCTTCATCACGGAGCCATGATTAATCGTTAACTCAGTCTCTAACCCCTCTCCCCTTCTTGGAGGCTGAGGGGTGGGGCTGAAAATTCCAAGGGTGGCCTGCACTTGCTGGTGGTCAGCCCTCATCTTGAAGCTATGCAGAAGCCCATCAAGAGTTGCCTCATTGTAGGAAAGGACGTGTCTATCACCCAGGAAGTTCTGAGCAATTTAGGAGCTCTGCCAGAAACTGGAGGCACAGACCAGTGTATTTATATATTTTTTCTATGATTTCATATCCAAGAAATCGTTGCCACACCCAGTGTTGTGACACTTTTGTCCTATGTCTTTTTTTGCGTGCGGATATCCAGTTTTCCCAGGACCGTGTGTTGAAAAGACAGGCCTTTCCTCACTGAATGGTTTTGGCACCCTTGTCAAAAATCATTTGACCATTTATGTTCTTGTTGTGATCTGTAGCCCTTCAGGCTTCTGTGTCCATGGAATTTTCCAGGCAGGGATACTGGAATGTGTTCCCATTTCCTGCTCAGGGCGTCTTCCTGACCCAGGGATCAAACCCACGTCTCCTGAATCTCTTGCATTGTAGGCAGACGGATTCTTTTACCACGGGATCACCTGGGAAACCTTGGCCATACCTGCGGGGGTTTATCTCTAGGCTTTCTAGTCCATTGATCTGTCTTTATGCCAGTACTACACTGGGTTGGTCGTTTTGTGTTTTTACTGTGCTGTTTGACTTCTGGGATCTTAGTTCCTCGACCAGAGGTTGAACCCAGGCCCATCAGGGAAAGTGCTAAATCCTAAGCACTGGACTTCTAGGGCCAGGACTGTGCGGTTCTTATAACTGTAGCTTTGTAGTAGGGCTTCCCGGGTAGCTCAGCTGGTAAGGAATCCGCCTGCAATGCAGGAGACCCCAGGTCAAATCCTGGGTCAGGAATTTCCCCTGGAGAAAGGATAGGCTACCCACTCCAGTATTCTTGGGCTTCTCTGATGGCTCAGACGGTAAAGAATCTGCCTGCAATGCAGGATGCCTGGGTTCGATCCCTGGGTTGGGAAGATCCCCTGGAGGAGGCCATGGCAACCCACTCCAGTATTCTTGCCTGGAGAATCCCCATGGACAGAGGAGCCTGCAGTCCACCGGGTCGCAAGAGTCGGACACGACTGAGTGTCTAAGTACAACACAACGCAGCTTTGTAGTAAGCTTTGAAATCAGAAATTATGTCTCCTGGTTTGTTCTTTTTCAAGATTATTTTGGCTATTCAGGGTCCCTTGAGATTCCATATGAATTTTAGGATAGGTTTTCTGTTTCTGTAGAAAATGTTGAACGTTTGATTTCAGAAAGAGCCCTGCAGTAGCACGAGGAGAATGAATTGGGAAGGGCCAGAGAGAGGGCAGGGGATGGGTTAGTATACTATTGCAAAGTCATGTCAGAAGCGACGTGATGAGAGGTTAGAGGAGCTCAGATCCAAGATGAGGGCAGGAGTAGTGGAGGGAGACAGAGGCGATGGCGGCAGCAATGTTTACAGAACCTGATGTGGCAGTTCACGAGCCGGAGTCGCCAGGGCTGACGTCAGACCCGTGTAAGTGGAGAATGGAGCTGCGGTTGACAATCAGGAGAGGCAGGAGGGGAGCGAGCCCAAGTAACATTTTGCAGTTAATTTATTCCTGGTATGTCTTAGGTTTGCCTCTGGTTGTATGCAGCTCAGTCAACAGAGATGGAAGTTACTGCCGTGTCATCGTTCATCTTCATGAAAAGAAAGGTTTTGGCCTTGTTCCTTCCATGCTAAGAGAGTATTTAGGACAGTAAATGGTTTAGCAGCTGAGCTGCCTTAGAATTAATCAGCAGTTTTGTGTGTTCATCTGGTAATCAAGTAAAAGTGTATGTAGTTAAGTTGATTGTTTAAGACCATTTTAATGTTAAAAAATATACTGAAAGAAGCAATTGGATAGTCATGGAAAAAGAAAGCAAATTATTGTTTTTCTTTAAGTATCAGTTCATCTGATAAATGTGGGTTACCACGAAGTGTTGGTGGCTCACCAGAAAGTGCCCTTTGGTAGCCTGTGTTTGCAGACTGATCCCTCTCCATGGCATGGAGTGGTATCAGTTAGGCTAAACTGAAATACTTCAAAGGCTTCTGATTGTTTATAGGTTTGGTTTCAAATTAGTACATGTTAGTTGTTGAATTAGTAGTCATATTTTGTTTGTTATATGTATTTCTAAACAATGTTTGGAAGCAGGAATCCTTTTTCCACTTGCGGCAGGATTGTGAACAGTGGAACGCTGTGATCTTGCTAGAGGAGGATTTTCTGTTAGTATTGTAGAATAATGTAATTAGGCCCTATATGGAACTCGAAAACAGATTTGAATTTTTGTTCTGGCTGTGGTTTTATGCTTTCCTAAAATGTGGCCTGAAACAGTTTATTAGTAAATATGCTGAATTGCTTTTTCTGGCAAGTGCATTTCAGTATCGAATCCAAGTAAAAATACAAATATTTACTTACAAAAGTCGTTTGGTGTGGTAATAATTTTACCATGGCCATTGACCCACTAGTGAAATGTTAGGGCATTACTAGATTGGGTCCTGTTTATTTAAAGGCCAAGAGAGGGGAGAAGAGAGGAAGCTGACACTAACCGAGTGCCTGTTATGCCATCAGACTTGGCCCGCTGTCATATTCTCCTGTTTCTACTCTCCGAGCAGTTCAGTGAGGAAGCTTATTTATCTCTTGTTCCAGCAACAAAAATAATGCTCAGAGGTACTTGTAGAAATTGAGAGATTCATTCAAAAAATCCATATGAAAATGTAAACAACCCAAAACAAAGCAGAGAGGTTTTTTATTTTTGGCCATGTCAGGTGGTGTGGGAGGTCAGGGATTGAACCTGTGCCCCCTGCAGAGAACATGTGGAGTCTTAACCACTGGATAGCCAGGGAAGTTCCCAAAGGGATTTTTAAAAGAGAAACATTTGGAAGACTAACGTTACCTGATGTCAAGACTTACTGTGAATCTTGAGTAAACTGGACGGTGTGGTGTCGGAGCGAGGGATGCACATGGACACCAGCGGGGTCAGCTGGTGTCTAGGAGTAGACCCTGAGTGTGTGGGGCGTTCACTGTGTATTTACTTTCGGTCGTGCTGGGTCTTTGTTGCTGCACATGGGCTTTCTCTAGTTGTGGCGCGTGGGCTTAGGTGCTCCAGGGCACGTGAAATCTTCCTGGACTGGCGGATTCTTCACCACTGAGCCACCAGGGAAGCCAGTCAATTTCATTCTTGACAAAGATGCCAAGGCAGTTTAATGGGGAAAGTAAAATCTTTTCAACAGATTGTGCTAGAGTAACTGTGTATCCATGTACAGGGAAAAAATATACCTCATTATCATACATAAAAATTAACTCAAAGGTCACAAAGCTAAAACTAGATAATTCTAAAAGAAAGCTTAGGAGAAAAAGTTTTGTGACCTTGAATTCAAAAAAATTTTCTTAGATCACAGAAAGCAAAATCACAAAGAAAAAAATTATATGCTGACTGATCAAAATTTTAAACTTGCTCTTTGAAAGACACCATTAAGAGAACAAGAAAATTGCTTGTTTCAAGAATAAATAAAGAATTCTTAAATTTCATCATAGCAGTAAGGAGATAATTCATTTAAGAAAATTGGTAAAATGTTTGAAAAGATTCTTCACAAAATAAGTTATACTAATGGCAAAAAAAAAAGAAAAGAAATTAACATTAAGGTGTGGGGATGTGCAAATTAAAATCATAATGAGATACCACTATATACCGATTAAAATAGTTTAAAAGACTGATAACATTAAGGGTTGACTAAGATACGGAGCAACTGGAATTCTTGTGTACTCTTGATGGGAAGGTGCAATGGCAAAGCCATTTTGTAAAACTGGTAGTTTCTTATAAAGTTAAACATACCGTCCACTCATTCTACTCCTGGGTATTTATTTACTCAGGAGAAATGAAAACAAGTTCACAAAAAGTCTTGTATGTGAATGTTCATAGCAGCTTTATTCACCATACCCCCCAGTGGGAAGAACCCAGGTCTCCATCAACAGGCGAATGGATCAGCAGACGTGAACCATCCATAGAGTGGACTAGTCACTAATAAAAAGGAACATACATACAAAACCATGTATACAGCAACATGTATACATTTCAAAATCGTTATGTTGAGTGAAATCACACAAAAGAGTATGTACTGCATGATTCCATTTCTATGTAAAATTCTAGAAGATACAAACCAGTCTGTAATGACAAAGTAGATAAGAGGAAAAGGGTAGAGAGAAGGCTGGACTGCAGAGGGTCACAAGGGAACGGGGGTGGTAACAGTACTGTTTCCTGATTGTGGTGGCAGTTTCCCGTGTGTGTGTGTATGTGTGTGCGCGCGCACGCGCGCGTGTGCAGCTTCCAAACTCACTGAGTTTTACACTTTAAAAGGGTGCAGTTTATTCCACGTAAATTATACACCAAAAAGTTATTTAGAACCAAAAAAGAAAAGTGAAATGAAAGCAAAAAGATGAAATATACCCAGTGTTTGTGCAGATATAAGCAACCAGAACCTTCAGACTCAGCTTGTGGGAGCATGAATCAGTGTGAATACTGGGAAGCTGGCGGTGTCTCCTGACGCGGACTGTGTGCGCATCTCATGACAGAGCAGCTCCGTGCCTCGGTGTGTGCCCGGCAGGCGTGTGTACATGTGTTCACCAAGTAACTTGTACTAGAACGTTTGTAGAACTTACCTAGGCATAATAGCGCCCACTGGAAGCTACCCAAATGCCCAGCAACAGAATGGGTTAGCAAATTGTGACACGATGTAATTGAATACTGTAGAGCAGTGATAATGAACAGACTGTATCTATCCATAACCAGTGGTGGGCCAAAGCACATGCTCTGAGACTCTGTTTATGTAGGTTTAAAACCAGGCAAAACTACACTGTGCTTTGAGAAGTCAGAATCTGGTTACCCTCAGATGGAAAGTTTTGACTAGGAGAGCCCAAGGCAGACTTCTGGGGGTGTTGGGTATCCTTTGTTTCTTGCTCTGGTTCTGGTAACATGGGTGTGTTTAGTCTATGAAAACTCATTGAGTGGCACACTTAATTGTGCAGCTTTATGTATATATGTTATAGTTCATGAAAAGTTTTAAACAGACATGTACTGTCACAGAAAGGTGTCCTGATAATCATAAAGTGAGAAACGTAAATTTTAGAACATCTTGTGTGATAAATGATCCCGCTTATATAAATGGAATGATGAGCAGTAAACTTAATCCAGATTCCCTCTTGGGAGTAATAATGGTGCTTGGTGCGGAGAACCATTAACTTTGTTGTAGTCACCCTAAGTTGCTTCAGTCGTGTCTCTTTGTGACCCTATGCATCATGGCCTGCCAGGCTTCTGTGGTGGGGATTCTGCAGGCAAGAATACTGGAGTGGGTTGCCATGCCCTCTTCCAGGGAATCATAATGTAAGCAAAGAAACAATGAGAACAGTTTCTGTTCAAAACATTTATTTATTGAGCTGAGTTGGTTCCTGTAGTTGAGGATTATGAATTTGTTGTTCAGTTGCCCACTCGTGCCTCTGACTCTTTGCGACCTCATGAACCATAGCACACCAGGCTTCCCAGTCCTTCACTGTCTCCCAGAGCTTCCTCAAACTGATGTCCATCGAGTCAGTGATGCCATCCAACCATCTCATCCTCTGTTGTCCCCTTCTCCTCCCACTTTTAGTCTTTCCCAGCATCCGGGTCTTTTCAAATGAGTCAGCCCTTTGCATCGGGTGGCCAAAGTGTTGGAGTTTCAGCTCCAGCATCAGTCCTTCCAGTGAATATTCAGTAATCTTTAAATAAATATCTTAAGTCTAGTTTTGTATTTAATAGAGTAGTTTAAAGTGAAAATCTCTCTAAGCTTTTCACTAACTTTGAAATTACATTCAGTTCAGTTCAGTCACTCAGTCGTGTCTGACTCTTTGCGCCCCCATGGAGTGCTGCATGCCAGGCTTCCCTGTCCATCACCAACTCCCAGAGCCTACTCAGACTCATGTCCGTTGTGTTGGTGATGCCATGCAACCGTGCCTGTCAGTGACGTTTCTCCTTGATTGACAGGTTAATGGGCTTTGCTCTTGTTGGATGTGATACACCATTGTTGGCTTTCCTTGGTTGGCCCCACTTGAATAACTTCAGTAAATCCTTAGACTTATAGAACTATCCATTATTAGAGCCGGTAGGAACTTTAGCAGTTCATTTGGTCTAGTGTTGTTTTTTATTTAATTTTTATTTGTTTATTTTATTAATTTTTATTTTAAATAAGTAAATATTTTATTTATTTTAAATAAATATTTTATTTATTTATTTTAAATAAGTAAATATTTTATTTATTTATTTTAAATAAGTAAATATATTTATTTATTTTGGACCTTTGTTGCTGTGAGGGCTTTTTCCCTGTGGCAGCGCCGGGCCTCTCATGGCGCGGGCTCCTCTTGTCGTGGTGCGGGGGTTCCAGGGCGCCAGGGCCTCCGCAGTTGCGGCTCCTGGACTCTGGGGCGCGTGCTCGATAGCGGTGGCGCCCGGGCTTAGCTGTGCACGTCCAGGACGTGTGGGATCTTTGTTCCCCCGACCATCGAGTGAACCCGCAGCCCCTGTGTCACCAGGCGGATTCTTAACCACTGGACCGCTGGGGAAGTCCTGAGAAAGTGAAGTGCTTTTTAGATAGCGGGATAGAAATAAGAAATAAAGGATAAAGAAACAAAGGAAAAGAGTGTAATCATTTTGGCAGCACATTCACTAATGATGCAGAGAAGATTAGCATGGCCCTGAGTAAGGATGGCACACAGATCCACGAAGCGCTCCATGTTTTAAAAGGGGGAGGTACAAATTAGAAAAACTGGAGAAGAATATGGGATATGAAAGTATGGTCAGCCTTAATGGATGACGGGGAGCGAGCCGGGTCTGGGGCGAGGGCGGGCGGGCGGGTCACAGTGTGCCAGGCGCTGTCTAAAGGGAGGGCCTCCATCAGGTTGCTCCAACTGTGGATCTTCAGGTAGAAGTTTAAAGCTTTCTGTTAGTAGTTAGCAGTGTATGTGGGAGGAATTGAAATGCATCTCATCACTTTTTACTTCAATTTTCTTTATCCAACCTAAACCTGTATTAGGTTGCTTCGGATAATTTATAATTATTGTAACACTGACATAATTGTTGATGGATTTGTAGATCTACTTTACTTTGGCAAATGTTTATGAGTTAGAACAAATGTTTCTGGTTGTCAGAACCTGCACATATAAAGTACTCAAAATTCCTGTTTGATAGATAGATTTTAAATGATTAACTGAAGCATATGATTTGAGCAGCATAATTCACTTTTTACTAGGAAAGTAGTCCTAAGAAAGTTGCTAGTTTCTTGGCATCATTTCAGGTGACTAAATTGAAGTTAACGAGTTGTAGGAATTTTTGTTTTAACCATTTCCGCATAAGCCTGTATGTGAGCTCACAATATCCCTCTCTAATTAGAAGTAAAAACGCAATATGTTGCCGCTCTAATCTCACTTGTCCTGGCATTAGAATAAATGCTACTAATCATAAGCTTTCCCAGAGGAGATTGGCTGTGACCATTGAAAAAAACCCCAACGTTTTTCCCCTGTTCAACTGCAACTTGAACTTCATTTTATTTCAGCTCATATCTTTTGGAAGACTTTTCTTCTTCACTCAGTATATGAAAACTAAAACTTTTATTTCTTAATGTATGCAAGTCCAGTGATTTGGAGAGGTTTATTTATGGAGTTCTGAAGATTACTGATGTCTTTAAGAAAGACGGGTGGTGGTGTTCAGTCACTGAGTCATGTCCGACTCTTTGCAACCCCATGGACTGCAGCACGCCAGGCTTCCCTGTCCTTCACTATCTCCTGGAGCTTACTCAAACTCATGTCCATCGAGTCGGTGATGCCATCCAACCATCTCATCCTCTGTCATCCCCTTCTCCTCTTGCTGTTAGTCTTTGCCAGCCTCAAGGTCTTTGCCGATGAGTCAGCTCTTCACATCAGGTGTAGAATACTACTGCAATAGAAAGTCAGCTGGGTGCTGCTTCCTAAACCTCATAGTCTTGGCCACCCTGAGAGAACCAAATTGAACAGCAAAGAAGTTGTTTGCTCATGGAAGACCCCCGCATTCAGGCAAGTCATTGCCACACTTTTGTGAATGCTGATCTGGGATAGTAGTCACCATTGGCACCAACAGTATGTTAAATGCAAAACCATTGGTATGTTTAAAACATATTTGACCCCCGTTTCCATCTCTGTGTATCTCTGTCCATGACTTAGCTAAGGATTCCTTAGCTAAGAATCATCATTAAGTGTGGTCACTCCCACTTCCCAGAAGTTCCTAAGCCCTGGTCAGAGTCCTGCCTTAACCTGTCCTGCTTACCTTTAGTACTGTCTCTTTCATTTCTGCTAAGCATGGAATACACAGAGGAGAGAGGGCTGTTGAGGAGAGACCAAAGTATGTAAGATCACGGTTTTCAGGCGGATGGCAGAGAAGAGAGAATCTGAAGTCTGGACCTAGCTCCCGCCTGGGTTACTGTCTCTGTCTTTGATGGGGCTTTTTCAAATCTGTCCTCATTGCTGTGAGTGGGCTGCTGTAAAGCACACATCTGATATGTTGTTTCCCTGCTTGGTTTCTGTCATTGCTTCTCTGTGACTTGTAATAGAGACCAAGATCCTTCACTCCAGTTCAGTTGCTCAGTCGTGTCCGACTCTGTGTGACCCCATGAACTGCAGCCCGCCAGGCCTCCCTGTCCATCACCAACTCCCGGAGTTTACTCAGACTCACGTCCATTAAGTTGGTGATGCCATCCAACCATCTCATCCTCTGTCCTCCCCTTCTCCTCCCGCCTTCAGTCTTTCCCAGCATCAGGGTCTTTTCAAATGAGTCAGTTCTTCACATCAGGTGGCCAAAGTATTGGAGTCTCAGCTTCAGCATGAGTCCTCCCAGTGAATATTCAGGACTGATTTCCTTTAAGATGGACTGGTTGGATCTCCTTGCGGTCCAAGGGACTCTCAAGAGTCTTCTCCAACGTCACAGTTCAAAAGCATCAATTCTTGGGCGCTCAGCCTTCTTTATATTCAAGATCCTTAGTTTGCTGTCAAAGACTGTCCTTCTGTATCTCCTACCTCACGCGTAGTCATTTGGCAACCAGGAGCTCCTTGAAGTCTTTCTCTTGTTGCCTTCTCTCCCACTCCCTTCTCCAACCCTCCGGGTGGCTTGGGTGCCCTTCTCAGTGCCTCTGGCTAGGTCCAGACTTCAGATTCTCTCTTCTCCACCATCTGCATGAAAAATAGGACCCTACATACTTTGGTCTCTCCTCAACACCCGTCTCCCCTTTGTGTATTCCATGCTGAGCAGAAACAGCACTTCCTGTTTGGTCATTGTACCTTGTACTTTGAGTTTCTAATTATCAGTTGATTCCAACGCTAGACCGTGAACTTAGGGTGGAAACTCATTTCCTGGGGCCTAGCATAGTGGCTGGCACACAGTGGGTGCTCAGGTCGTGTCGTGAAGGAAAAGCCGACACAGAATGTTGGCTCGGATGAATTTTGGAAGATTGTTTCATTTCCTTTGGTAAGTCATGATGATTATAATGGTTTTCATGTCTCCGAGGAGGCCATACTGGTGGCAGAGGAATGTGGCAACTGAAGACCAGGTCTCTGGAGTCGGAT
This sequence comes from Bison bison bison, assembly GCF_000754665.1. NCBI lineage: Eukaryota > Metazoa > Chordata > Mammalia > Artiodactyla > Bovidae > Bison > Bison bison. The sequence goes on from NW_011495069.1 coordinate 2,410,459, forward strand.
GGTCTGGTTTCCAGTCCCAGACACGTGACCCGAGGCACGTTACTTCACCAATCTGTGTCTCAGTTTCCAAGTCTGTAAAATGGGGCTAATAAGAGAAGCTTGTTAAATGTGAAGGTTAAATGAGATAATTGAATCGTGGCGTCTAAGTGCTTAGCGAATACTCTTCACTTTATTTGATATGGTTTGGTGTTCATGAAAACATTGTCGATATTGCGTTTGTATAAATCAAGTTATATTCTAGCTTTATTAAGGGAATTTTGTATTAAAAGGTTATTTGATAACTTTTAAATAGCACCAATGTTTTTATAATTATCCAGGTAGAAGTTCTCTGCAATTTCTTTGACAGCCTTCCCCACTGCACCCCCCCCAAAACCCCAGATACACATACACACACTTAATCAGTTGTTAAATCCTGTAAATTTTGCCAACAAAATGTCTCTTCCTTTCCAAGTAATCCTGCACACCTTAGTCGGATGACTCTTCCTAAAGCATAGCGTCAGTCGTGTTTTGCCTTTTTAAAAACTCTTCAGGGAAGCCCAGCCTGTTGGATTAAGTGCCGTGCAGACTCCTTGGCCCACCTCCTGGTTCTTCAGAGGCTCCGGCCCTCTCCAGCCTTGTCTCCTGCTCCCAGTGGCCCGCCTTGAGCTTCGGTGTGGCCACCCTCCCCCGTTTCCCGGCTCGAGCCCTGCTTTTCTGCAGCCACTGGGTGGGGGGTGTATCCCCCCGCCTCAGCTCTGGCTGTTGAAAGTCTACCATTTAAGGCAACTGAAATGCCACCTTCTTCTTGAAGATTAAAAACACAACAGCAGCTTCTCAGCTACACGTGCGCCCGCCTTCCTGTGGACGGGCAGCGCTCTTCCTCTCTGAAAGACAAGATTCGCTTTTGTTCAGTTTTCTGGATACCTAACTTGTTACTCCTTCCTGAGCCCAAGCTTGCCATGGGAGAGACTGTCTTATTTCTTATTCTTGTTGAACCCAGTATTCTTTTTATTTTTTGCCAAGTTTATTTATTTATTATTTATTTTAATTGGAGGCTAATTAGTTTACAATATTGTGGTGTTTTTTTTATACATTGACGTGAATCAGCCATGGGTGTACGTGTGTCCCCATCCTGAACCCCCCCTCCCGCGTCCCTGCCCATCCCATCCTTAGGGTCATCCCAGTGCACTGGCCCCGAGCACCCTGTCTCATGCATCGAATCTGGACTGGCGATCTGTTTCACATATGGTAATATACATGTTTCAGTGCTATTCTTTCAGATCATCCCACCCTTGCCTTCTCCCACGGAGTCCAAAAGACTGTTCTATACATCTGTGACTCTTTTGCTGTCTCATATATAGGGTCATTGTTACCATCTTTCTAAATTCCATGTATGTGTTAATATACTGTATTGGTGTTTTTCTTTCTAGTTTACTTTGCTCTGTATAATAGGTTCCAGTTTCATCCACCTCATTAGAACTGATTCAAATGCATTCTTTTTAATAGCTGAGTAATATTCCATTGTGTATATGTACCACAGGTTTCTTATCCATTCATCTGCCAGTGGACATCTAGGTTGCTTCCATGTCTTGGCTGTTCTAAACAGTGCTGCAATGAACATTGGGGTACACGTGTCTCTTTCAATTATGGTTTCCTCCATGTGTATGCCCAGCAGTGGGATTGCTGGGTCATAATTGATGAAAGTGAAAGAGGAGAGTGAAAAAGTTGGCTTAAAGCTCAACATTCAGAAAACGAAGAACATGGCATCTGATCCCATCACTTCATGGGAAATAGATGGGGAAACAGTGGAAACAGTGGCTGACTTTCTTTTTGGGGGTGCCAAAATCACTGCAGATGGTGACTGCAGCCATGAAATTAAAAGATGCTTACTCCTTGGAAGGAAAGTTATGACCAACCTAGATAGCATATTCAAAAGCAGAGACATTACTTTGTCAACAAATGTCCGTCTAGTCAAGGCTATGGTTTTTCCAGTGGTCATGTATGGATGTGAGAGTTGGACTGTGAAGAAAGCTGAGCGCCAGAGAATTGATGCTTTTGAACTGTGGTGTTGGAGAAGACTCTTGAGAGTCCCTTGGACTGCAAGGAGATCCAGCCCATCCATTCTAAAGGAGATCAGTCCTGGGTGTTCTTTGGAAGGAATGATGCTAAAGCTGAAACTCCAGTACTTTGGCCACCTCATGTGAAGAGTTAACTCATTGGAAAAGACTCTGATACTGGGAGGGATTGGGGGCAGGAGGAGAAGGGGACGACAGAGGATGAGATGGCTGAATGGCATCACCGACTTGATGGACGTGAGTTTGAGTGAACTTCGGGAGTTGGTGATGGACAGGGAGGCCTGGCGTACTGCGATTCATGGGGTCACAAAGAGTCGGACATGACTGAGCAACTGAACTGAACTGATGGCAGTTCTATTTCCAGTTTTTTAAAGAATCTCCACACTGTTCTCCATAGTGGCTGTACCAGTTTGCATTCCCACCAACAGTATAAGAGAGTTCCCTTTTCTCCTCACCCTCTCCAGCATTGATTGATTGTAGACTTTTTCATAGCAGCCCTTCTGACCGGCGTCAGATGGTACCTCATTGTGGTTTTGATTTGCATTTCTCTGATAATGAGTGATGTTGAGCATCTTTTCATGTGTGTGTTAGCCATCTGTATGTCTTCTTTGGCGAAATGTCTGTTTAGTTCTTTGGCCCATTTTTTGATTGTGGACCCAGTGTTCTTGCCCTTCAGTGCTCAGTAAGTATTTGTTCTTGAAATGCTTTTTGTGGGAGAAGAATACATTTATAATTACTGTGTGCAATGCACTGTTCTTCCAGGCTTTTTACATGTTATGTTGTTTCATCCTTGCTCTTCTTCCCCAGTTAGAGATAGGCACTGTTAGTATTCCTATTTTCAGTACAAAGAAGCTGTTGCCTAGAGAGGGTATATAAATTGTCCAAGGAAGGGACAGACCACTAGTAGGTAACCAGTATTCTCAATCCTGTTTAACCTGTTTTACCCCCAAATCTACATAACACTGTAGCTGAAATGTAACCACTGTGTATCCACTACCCACTTTTTGAAAATAAGCACTACATACCCCAAGAGAAAAGAAATTTATCCTTAGTGCTTCCTACTTAATAAATGCTAATAAATGTAGGTTAAGGAAATGTGTAAGGAAAAGAAACTGTCGGTCTTGTTTCCCTGTTGATTTTTCATTTGGACCAAGAAGGAAACCACACGACAGCCCTCGTGATGCACACGAGGGCACAGTGCGGCCCTGAGTTGCCTCTTGACGTCCCAGGGAGGAGACTGCAGGCGCTGATGTTGATGGGCGGGGGGTAGGGAGGGAAGGCACTTCTCTCTCCAGCCAGTGTCCAGAAGGAAGCGCCTCCCAGCTTGGCTTGGTGCCTGTGTCTCCTTGATGCTAAGTAATTTGGGGCGGGGGTTGTTGTCATCCTTGATAAATCGGACATCTGTGGTTTCTGTTGTTTTCTTGAGGGATTAAAGAGTCACGCAGTCATAAATTACCCATGCAAAGCACTACCATCCAGAAAATCCAGAAAAACACTTTGTTGTGCTATGTGACAATAGACTGGTCTCCCTGCAGCTCTTCTGACTGACCTCTCCCTGAGCGTTTTCTCTGCCAGTAGAAAAGAGCCATGACCTGGAGTCAAACAGCGTGGGTTTGTGTTCTCTTTCGTAGTTGTGTGTTCTTGGGTAACTCACCTAACCCCTTTCTTTACATTGTTTCCTCTTTCGTAAGTCAGGATCATAATACACCTCATAGGTGGTTCTGTGGTTCAAATGAAATAATATGCCGGGGTCCAGCCCCGGTGGATCCAGGGAATTCGAAGCGGGGACGGCTTCGGCGAGATCAGGAAACAACTGCTTAATTAAATGTTTATTAAGGATATAAAGAGTGGTGAAATAAGGGTAGCTCAGCGAAGAAACTCAGTGAAGAAAAGAGGCTGAATAAAATTCCAAAGCAGGGAATTTACGTCACCTACGAAGGCTGCAGGCGTCCTCCCGTTCTCCCGAAGGAGAGGAGACACTAAGGCCTCCCCAGTCAGATCTTAGAAGCCCAAGCAAAATTAGTAGGACGAGCTTCCCCACCTCAGAGGAAAAATTCAGCCAGAAGGTGAAAGAAAGAACGACATGGGGAGACCAAATTTCGATGAACAAAAAGGGCGTACTTTATTTTCCAAAGTAGTTTTATACCTTAAGTTGTGCATAGAGGATAATGGGGGAAGGGGTGGAGTCATGCAAGGACAGAAGTTCCTGATCCTAATCGAAGCCAGGCTTTCAGACTTATCATATGCAAAAGTTTAGGTGATTTACATCATCTTCTGGCCAGGAGGCCTGTTAACATTTTAAGAGACTTATTTTTCTCTAAAGGTGATTATTCTAAAGTCAGGTGCCAACCTCCAAAAGGCATTGGATAAAGTTGCATTCCTATAGGGCAAAGGTGAGGTGGGCTCAATCAAGAAAAGAATTAACTCAAGGGTCCAAGGTTACAAACATTGAGGCTACTACTTACGTTTCTATACACCCATTATATCAATCAATACACTGCCAAGGACACAGTAGGTAAGGGATATGGAGACTTAGCAGCAAACATTGGCCCAACAAGTGAAAAACCCTTCACCAATACAATTTCTAATCAATCTCTTAACTACTCAAAGGAATCTGTGTTTAGACAGTTTAGAACATCTCCTGCCTCTCACAGTTGGGAGGCTCTGAACAATCACATGTGGCCGGAAAAACCTATTCAGGCAGGCTAGAGGACTTCCAAAGGAGTTTGTAGGTTGAAACACTGTCACACCCAGGAATTATTAACTGGAGCTGTAAGCTAACTCTTTTTTCAGAGAGAGGTAGTGGGGGACAGCCCCCCGTAAAGTCTGAGGTGTAGGTGAGAGCACAAAGCAGAAAGTAGGCAGACTCTGGTTTGGGGGGTAGATGCTCGAGAATTTCCAGGGGGACTCCTGAGGCTCGATCCCGCCTTTGCGTATGCCGAGCCTCCTCTCTCATGACCTTTGCCACGGGTGGAGTTCCGCAGGCTGGCTCCCGGCAATAATATATGGAAACGTTGGTACATCAATGCCTGCTGCTGCTAAGTCGCTTCAGTCGTGTCTGACTCTGTGCGACCCTGTGGACAGCAGCCCACTGGGCTCCTCTGTCCACAGGATTCTCTAGGCAAGAACACTGGAGTGGGTTGCCATTTCCTTCTCCATCGTCAGTGTCTGCCACTCTATAAATGTTAGTACCTCAGAAGTGTTAGTCACTCAGTTGTGTCCCACTCTTGGCAGCCCCGTGCACTGTAGCCCACCAGGCTCCTCTGTCCATGCAGTTCTCCAGGCAAGAGTACTGGAGTGGGTTGCCATGCCCTCCAGGGGAACTTCCTTACCCAGGGATTGAACTTGGGTCTCCTGCATTGCAGGCAGAGTCTTAACCGTCTGAGCCACCAGGGAATCCCAAAGCACCACTTCCCCCCAATAAATCCAGTGCATGGCACCTACAGTCCATGGGGTTGGTCACCGAAGAGTCAGACATGACTTAGTGACTCAACAGCGGCAGAGGCTTCTTTGGTTGTGTTTTTTGAAACTTAGTAATTCTGCATTTTCTTCAGTGTCCCTTTAATAGTCATCAGAGCTGCTTATTTTCCCGCATCCTCTGCCCACATGTGAATAAACTATATTTAAGTAAAATGTATACAGCCATGTTTCTTCTGTGCGTTCTTGAAAAGCCATACAGCTGTCGGCATTCTGAAGGCTGGACCGTGTGCTGCGTGCTCTCGTCTGGCAGGACCTGGTGGAGAGGTGACTTCCTGGAAGCAGCACACCGGTCCTGTCGTGGCTCCACACTTACCTTCCGCGTCTTTACTCCTTTTGGCCGACTGCTTTACGTGCTCTGACCAGAGTCCTGGTAATTGATGTCCACCCTAGACATTCCTACAGACGTTCGGCCTCTGCATACGGGAGGCACAGGAAGGGCGAGGTCTTGTGCAATAGCCACCTTCTTAGCCTGCGGCAGTGTTGACTTGTGAGAAGCTGATTAACACTGACCGCATTTGCCATCTCTGGGCCGTTCGTTGTCTGGCACACTTTCTGGGTTGCTTCACATGACTTGGCATTTACACATGGACACCTGGGACAATCTGTCTTTGCCTCAAAGGATTAAGTAACACAGTTTGCAATTGACTTAAAACTATTTTTTTTCCCCTCATAAATTGGGCCCTGAGCATCTTTCATAAATCAGGAATGTTTCTTGGAAATGTAATTCTCACTAAATTCAGTCCCAAGGGTACTTTTCTATAAAAGCACATTCTTGTTTGTTCTGACAAATGCATTTGATGATTGTAATAGTGTTATAGAAACATGATTGAACAGGAAAGAACACCCATTATAAATAGGTCAGTTTGACATTAATCCATGTGCGAAGCATAAATACAGCTTTATTAAACACAAGGCACCTCTAGGAAAATGTTGTATTTTAAAGCAACATGTTCTCCTTCAGCAATGAATCTGAAGGAATCCCCTATTTTGTTTTTAAAAAAAATGTATTTCTATGAACAGTTGCTATTGCCTGTGAAAAAAAAGTCAGCTATGCAGAGTGGATAACAAAGATTCCAGTCTTCAGCTGTGGTTCACTGACAGTGCGATCCTCCTGTGGAGTTGTATTTTAATGGAGGGATTAACTTTTTGTTTTGTTTTGTTTGTTTGTTTGTTTTGTATTTTTTAAAATCCAATGGACACACAAAACAAAACTGCGCTGAGAAAAACAGTTATGTTACACTTCTGACGTCTTTTGAGTGTGTTTTTAGAGAGGTAGCAGACCTAACCACCATTTATTGAAGTCTGTGTCAGACTGCAGATCCTTATACTTTCCTAACACAGCGATGCTCGTAGATGAGCGTGCTGAGGACAGGTGAGGCTAAAGCACTCGCCCTGAGGTCAGAGGGCTCTGAACTGGGCCTGTGTCCCGACAGCATCCGTGCTCTTGCGTCACACGCAGTGGGAAGGTAAGTCTCGTATTTTGGAAGCTGTGTCTTTTCTTTCTGTCATTTAAGAATAAAGTTGTTTGGCATATGGCTCCTAGACTCTTAAACTTGCTTGTAATTGCTGTAGTTTCTCATAACCTGCCATTGAGTGTGGTACTTAAGTGTGTGCTGTTCCATCTTGATATGTTATTATACAAAGTAAAATGGTAGATGTAGATCAAGATTTAGCATTGATAAACCACACATTGGACTTAGGAATTTAGGAGCTTTGTTTAAAATGTTAATAAGCTGGAGTGAGATCTTAGTTATATAATCAATTATCGATAAATAAAAGGTCTGTGGTCTTCTTTCCCCTATGATCAGTTTTTCATGGACATGTTTTTTAAGTGACTTTCTGAGGACTTTTTTTAATGCTTCCCCCAGCAGTGAGTTATTCCTCAGTTGAATGTTCGTTGACAATTACTTCTACAAAGTTGATTCCATAGGAACCTTTATTTCTCCAACTTGTTCTGCTTAGGGACTGACATCCAAAAAGTACATTTCTGGGACTTCCTGGCGGTCCAGTGGTTTAGACTCCATGCTCCACTGCCGGGGGCCTTGGGTTCAGTCCCTGGTCAGGGAGCTAAGGCCCTGCATGCCTTGTAGGATAGCCAAAAAACCCAAACATTTGTACCTCAGGACTGCAGTCAGATTATGTGGCCTGCTGCTTAATTCTTGCTGGTTATGTTTGCTTTCTCAGTATTTCAGTAAAGTCGAGCTTCGTGATATGTGGCATGGTGACTTGTCCATGTGTCACAGTAATGGCCGTCAACATAGATCCCCCCACCACACACACATGTGGCTTGGGGTGTACACTGGTACACTGCTGGTAGTTGGTATTCTTTTAAATTTGTTATAAAATCCACTTGGGCATACGATGAGGCAGTATTTTTTTATGTAGTTGAGTGAGTTCTCTGTTGTTTGTTACTAAAATAGTATCAGATGAACTGAAAAACGTGTGTTTATCTACTGGCCCATTTTATGATGTCCTTTTGGGCACTAAACATGCATTAAAGGGCCGGTTAGATTGATTCGGAGCAATTTCTTTTTGAAAGAATTTGTGCCAATTCTTTTTCCTCTCCAGAAGGAATGGTTTCAGAGCATGGCTTCTTGCCTAATGTCGATTCCATAAGGCTGCTCTCTCGGGGTGGTTTTTCTTTTTGCCTTGTTCCCTGCCTTCCCCTTGGTGGACTTTGCCATTTGGAAGATGTGTACCTACAATCAGGCATTTCTTTACTTTAGAGTTATTTGTCATTCCAGACAGCATGGGCCAAAAGAACAGGCTTAAAAGGGGAGGCAGAGTTATATAAATTTTATTCATAGTTAAATATTTGCTTCCAGGGAAGGTGAAAAATGCTTTGTACTTTTTCCTCTGGCTTTTTTCTTCTAAGAGAACTTGAAATGCAACAACAAAAAAGAAGTGGCCAAAGGCTGAGAGAACTCTCCTCTTTTTCCATGTTGGTTTGTTTTTATTGTAAGACAAACCTTTCATGTTTTATTGTTAGGAAGTTTAAACCTGGCCTAGAGGTGCCAGTCTTTAGTGGGAACAGCTGCGGAGTTGGTGTCCCCTGATCAGGTGGGACTTTCTTTGAAGCAACATGTTGCCTTTTAAAAGAAAATTGAGCATGTGAGAACTTGAACCTGTGAAACTCGTCAGCAGTTCCACCATTGTTTATCTCTGAAATAACCGAGATAGCCGACTGAAAGTGTTGGCATTTAAACATCAGCTTCTGCGTCATTTTTTCTGAAGGGACCAGACTTGGTATTTTGTGTCTTAAAAATATAGAAATGGAGGAAAAAAAATCACTCTTAAGAATCGAAGATGTCGCAGCTGAACTTAAGAGCATAGAGTATATACTTCTGCTTCGGGCTAGTCTGAACTGTGATTTTGATCCCAGTTTATACTTGCAAGTAAATGCCTTTAATAGGGCTTCCCTGGTGGCTCAGATGGTAAAGAATCTGCCTGAAATGCTGGAGACCTGGGTTCAATCCCTGGGTCAGGAAGATCCCCTGGAAAAGGACATGGCCACCCACCCTAGTACCCTTGCCTGGAGAATTCCATGGACAGAGGAGCCTGGGGTCGCAGAGAGTCGGACACGACTGAGTGGCTAACACACACACACACACACGCCTTTAATAGTAGCAGAATTGAAGTGGTCAGGCATATACCTGAACTTGAATGAAGTGTAGAGAGGAAAGATTTTTGGCTTTGTCCTGGTTGATGTGAAGCCTTTCTCCCCTTTGTGGCTGAGTGATAACCGGTAGCACTGGCTTTAGCACCACTCTTAATCTACTGTTAGGAAAAGTTGAGCGTCAGGGAGCTTTCTTTCCTTGGGGGAAAATAGAGACAGGCATGGAATCAGAGGGACGAGGAAAGTGCTGAAATATTTTCCTTTTGGGCTTTTGATTTGTTTGCCAAAAAATTGCCTTCCAGATGGAGAAGACCAAACGCTCTGATTGTGAGCCATTGTGTTTGTACTGGCCTACATCCCCATCCCACTGCCTGGTTTGAAATCTGTGGGCCAGTCCAAATTCTTTACCTCATTTTCTAGGACCAATTTACTGTCTTACTCATCTTCCAGCTGCAAGGGGGTGAGGCAGGTTACTTTGAAATGGAAGCCCATGCCATTTTAGAAAGCCAGGCAGCAGCAGACCCCTGCTGGGGAGCGGCAGTTGCGATGGCTGCGTCTCTGAAGCCCTTGCAGCACACCCTCCAGGTAGACTCGTGTCTGTGACAGGGGCGGCAGGCGAGCCTGGGGACGGATCTGAACAAGCCCAGCTGGCCCTGTGCGGGCTTGTTGCTGCCCTGGTTGCCTAGCGTCCTGGGCTGTCGCACGGGAGGCACACTTGGGTTTTGGCTGAATCCTGCTTCGCTGGCAGTAGGAATCTCGATCCTCCAGTTTCCCTTGGGAGGCATCAGTTGTTCAGGGGTTGGCGCTGGGGGGATCTGGGCTTTGCAGTCTGGCAGACTCGGGCCCAGGTCACTGCTCTTCACAGACTGAACATGTCCTTGAGCAGGTTATTTTCTGCATCTGGAAACTGGGGATAGTACCGTGTCAGGCTGCTGTTTGGTTTACAAGAATTTTTGGTGGAGTAGGGAGGGAATGTTGGGTACTCATGGGAGATACTGATGTTTGTTCCTTTCCCTTCTCTTTATGTCAGCCTGGAATAGGTTAACCATTGTGGTCTGTAAACTGACAGGTTTTCCATCACTTCATTAAACTGCATGGAAATCGGGATGACGCGAGAGATCTTCAGATGCTGCATTTTAAAGCTGGGCAACAGTACCTAGTGCAGGGCCTGTCGGACAGTGCAAAGGCATGGTTTGTAACTAAAATACATGTTTCTGTAGGGTACAGTCATAGGAAGGAAGCGCATCATGGCCACATGTAGAGGGTAAGAGGCTTATCAGAACTCACTCTGGGTAACAGCATAAACACTTGATCAGGCCAGCATCAGCGGGATTGTTGCACAGGTGAAGCAGAAAAGGTGTGGGTTAGCTTACTTGCTTAAGATGAAGCTGTCTGTGTCTGGAGCAGAAAGGTCAGGTTTGCTGACTGAGGAGTGCTTTGAGTGTTCACACTGCCTAGCCTACATTCATGCTTAGACAGGGAGGAGGCTCTCGGAATTCCAACAGCGCGTATTTGAAAACCGTTAAGGCAAGTGAGAATCGGACCTTTATGTGGTGCTTAATCGTGGAGAAGTTGGTCAGGGCTCTGTTGGACCGTGGGGCAGACACTTAGTAAAGAACATCAGGATACTCTGAAAAGTCTGAAAACAATTAACTGTCAAGTCTGAGGAGAAATCAGGGCTTGGCTCTCTTCCTTGGCATGTGTAACTTTACTTTTTTGATAATGGAAAAATAAGTTTATCTCAAAGTTTGGGACATGTGTCTCTACAGTATGTGAGATGATTTTTTTCCTAAAGTGGTACCACAAGTAAATTTTTATTTTAATTATTCTGCATTCATTTAAAACGTGCCTTATTAAAAAAGTACAGCTGGCGCTCAAATCTGTGATTATAGATACTATTTAAGTTGAAGTTGAGTTTATATAATTAAATACATTCATTAATGTTTTTCTTCTTTTTTAAAGAAAATAAATTATGACCATATCAACAGAATGACCAAGGTTGAGAAAGATTGGTCAAAATGAGGATTTAGCTTTTTTTTTTGGCTCCAAGCTTAAGGTTCCTGTGAAGTTTGATTTAAAATTAGGTATTTAAAGTTTTTTTTTTCCTACCAGATCATTAAAACAGGGTTGCATCTGTTTTTTCATCTTGAAAGATGGTGGTTAAAAGTGCCCCGTGAGTCAGCGAGGAGAGGGGCCTGATGTCCATGCTTGAGGACGTGCTTTCCCCGTCTGGACAGTCTGACTTGTGGCAGCAGCTCCTCTGGATCGCTCCTTTCCATCTTCCTCAAAACGTCGCCATCACTCAAAATGCCGAAACAGCCAGGGGAGCTTCCCGCTGAGGGTGTTCACCTGGCGTGCCGGCCGTGGCGTGCCTGGGAAGGTGGCGCGGGAGCCTGAGGTGCTGGAGGCTGTCTGCAAGCCATGCGAGAGCATCTTTTCAGAACTGTCTCCTGGCTTCTCCCCCCCACCCCCGAGACTCGTCTAGACAGAATGGGGGAGAAAGTTCTTATCCCCTGGTGGGGCAGAGGGGACCGCAGGCGTAGACACAGCCTCTGACGACAAGAAGGAAGTTAGAAACGAGAAGCTCGTTTCTCTACCAAGTTAAAAACATCTGTCTTGTAGATGTTCACATTTATGAAATGTTCATTTTATTTTTGTCAAGTTACTGTTAAGGTGTTTAACATGTTTTTCCTCCCTCTTTTGTAGGTACTGGCTTTGGATTAGGACTTGTTTTCTCACTTACCCTCTTTAAAAGTAAGTGTGCCTTCCTGCCTGTGTGCGTAACGTCCTAGGGTCCACGCGCGCAGCAGGGACGCTGCTGGAGGCACAGCCCCGGCCGCCAGCATCCACGTGTGGGTTTAGGTAGGCCACTGCACAGTGAGCTAGACAGAGACCACAGGCGCAAGCGAGGCCGGAATGGGTGGGCATCTCCAGAGCTCCCCCGGGCACTAAGTCAGGGTAACGGGTGGGCATCTCCAGAACTCCCCCGGGCACTAAGTCAGGGTGCCTGATATCATTAAAAAAAAAGCCTGTACTTTATGCCAGTGAGTCATTTGGCCAAATCTACGCTCTCAAATAATTCTAGTTAGTTACAGTTTTTTCTAAAGCAGCTTGAAAACAAAAGTCCTGCTGGTAATAAAAAGAAGTGGACCTAAAATAAATAGGCTTTTTGGCCAGAAATTCTCCTGAGCGAAGGGCAGGCAGTGTCCCTTTCATTTGGTGGAAGAACTTCTCAAGTTTGGCTATTGAATAGAAGCCATAGGGTCACTTTGACCTCCTTCCATGAGGAACTGGTAGGGAATACACAACTGGAGAATCCCAGTGAACCAGTGCTAGTGTGAAGTAATCGTCTATGGCATTAGCTTAAATAAACCTCATGACTTAGTAGAATTAAAATATGTAAATATTGGTGAAGTTCTTACATACTTTAAAAATTCAAAGACCTTACTGGTATTATTATGATAAGTTTTAAGAATTAGTTGAAATGAGCAGATGGTTAGAACTGGCATAGAAAAGTTAACAGGCTCCACTGTGTCTGCTGTGTTCATATTGTACCACCTAAGACTTCAAGTCTGGTAGCACGGGTACTTAATCGGCACCTCCCCTGGGCTGGTGGTGAGACCCTGACAGAGACGTGTGGCATGTAACAGTCAGCAGCGTGGTGCATGCTGAATGTTCACTGAACCCTAAGCAAGTGTATTGAAGCCAGAGGAAAACTTTTATTTTCTTCTCACAGTTCCCTCTTGGGGTTTTCCTTTTCTGCTCACCAGGAAGAATGTGGCCATTAGCCTTTGGCTCTGGAATGGGATTTGGAATGGCCTACTCCAATTGTCAGCATGATTTCCAGGCTCCGTACCTTCTACACGGAAAATATGTCAAAGTACGTACAGAACTGGTACTTCTCTTTCTTCCTCCTGCCTCCTCAGAGAATTCTTTAGAGTGCAGGTAATAATCAATACGATAAATGATAAATAAACCGAGGTCTTTGTGGCACCGCTGAGCTCGTAAGTGAATTGACTTGAATCATCACAGTGAAGCAGATTCTATTAAATTCTCCTTTCTGTAGGCAGCACTCTTGTTCAGGATATCAGTGCCCGGTAAACATGTCACACACATTCAGGCTAAACCTAGACTCCTGAACTCAGTCGTGCTTCTGCTTTCTACTGAAGAGGGCACGTTCTTGACTGTGAGTCCCGCCCGATTCTGCTGCAGTCTTGTCTACAGATGGGTTTTTAATGACACAAAGAAGATGCAAAAGTTTAACACTTGCCTCAAGTGAAAGGACGTATCCCGTTTCCTAAAAGTTTCTGTGCGTAGCAGCCTCCGGACGGAGGTGCTGTTTATTTTTGTATAGGGGCTTGGAACAAAGTAGGTGCTCAAATAAATGTAAAATAAATGAATGAGGTAAGTTGTGTATCTCACTAGACGCGCTGGTGGCCTCGGGGCGTCAGGCTTACTAAGGCATCACTGTCACACACCACCACCTTCATGAAGAACTTCTCCTTCTCGGGATGTGCAGAGTCGTCTGCCTTCTCGGTTAACCTCGAGCTAGAATCACTGGTCTGGGCCGCAGCGGGGCCCAGGGAAGAGAGCCCAGAAGCCAGGACACCCCCCTGTGTGCTTTCTGGGTGCTCTGGAGTTCTTCCTTTCTTTTCTCACTTATGAGGTAATTTCTGCCTATGGGATTGCTGTGCAGATTAAATGTGAAAATGTCTTCAAGCTCTGAGGTGCTATATAAACAGAAATATTGGTTATTACAGAGGAGGCCAGCCAAGAACGGGTGGCTGACTCGTCCATTGTCCACCGTACTAACAAGCAGGGCAGAGAATGGGGTACAAACGAGTGTCCCAGCTCGGAAGCCCCTATCTGAGAAGGTGCGTAGACTGTCAGCTGCCCACTGGCCAGCCTGTGCAGCCCTGGAGAGGGGACTGGGAGCAGGGGAGGCGGGAGAGCCTTGCGCAGGCAGGCCCTCAGTCGTCATGACCTGCCCCGACGCCAAGGCCAGGGTGGGTGTCTGGGGGCCCGCACGGGCGGAGGGCAGCTGCATGGTACCAGCGCTGACCACGGGCAGTTTCCCTGCTCCCGGCTCCTCCCCTCGTGGCCCCGCAGCTGAGTCTGGAGGAGAATAGAAAGGAACAGGGAGAGGAGCTTTAGGTCTTTCAATTGAAATGTTTTCATTGTTCCAAACTGAGTTGTCATGGATAAATGGCTCAGGGGTGATTATATGTGTGTATATTTAATGGCTGGGAGTTACTGTGGAAAATGCTGTTAGAGGTTTTACAGCCCCGTGCGTGCTGCTCCAGCGCGGCCTGTAACTTTATCTGAGCTCGAGTCTGCGCCTCGATGTTGTCAGCCTCTAGTCTCTGAGGAGAGGAGCAGGACTGCGGCTTGGGGCTTTTCCAGTGTAGTCGTAATACGGGGTGGTGATTGCTGAGCGCCTGCTACGCCCCGTGGGCCATCCTGGGTGCTTTATCTTTGTGTTCCTTCTCTAGACCTCTCCCAGCAGATCTGCGACGGAGGTTTTATGACCCTCGTTCAGCAGATGAGAAAACTGAACTTTTCCGGGGTTAGGAACTTGCCAGAGCTCCCAGCGTTAGTAGGCCGTTGGATCGCAGCGCTGCGCTCTCTCCACCCACCTGGGAGCCGCCCTCTGCTGGGTGTTAACCTGGTGTGCTGGAGACGGTTCTCTTGAGAGTGAGACAGGTTTCAAGCAGATGCCGGTAGGGCCCTGTGCGCCTGCCCCACGGCGGCAGGTTGGAGGGGCTCGTCAGGAGGCCATGCGCGCCTGCTAACGGAGTGTCCTTCCTTTCCAGGAGCAGGAGCAGTGACTCACGCCTGAGAGCACCCCAGGGGGAGGGCAGGAGAAACCACGTTCATTCCTCAGGAACGCCGAAGCGCCCGAGCGAGCTGCACTCTCCGTGAGCGTCGCCAGTAATGCTCCCAACTCCAGCACACTGTGCACGTGTTTGAAACCAAGTCCGTTTCTTGTTTTGTATTTTCTCTCTGGAAATTGCAGGGCGGTGGTCTTAAAATAAATAAACTAAACTCGGCAGCCCAGCGCGTGGCCTGCGTTTCTTTGCCTTCGGTCTGTGAGCAGGAGGTGTCTGTCTGAACTGCCAGCAGCTGTAACCGCCTGGTCGCAGCCTCTCTCTCAGCCTTCCTGGAAGCACAGCCGTGGTGTGTTCCTCCCCGCTCGCTCCGTGAAGTGTAGTTTTCAGAACTGCTTCCACCTCACAAATCGGAGCTTGGAGAGTGCAGTGTGTGAAGATGATGAACATCCAGAGGAGCTGCGCTTGCTCTGGCTGTTAGTCTGTAAAGCCGGCCTGTCGTCCTGACCATTGGACCCGGCCGGCCCATCTCGGCCATGTCTGCTGGGCTGAGGTCAGGCAGCCGGCCGTCTTGGCAGGTAGGGAGCCTCACTGTGCTGGTGGCTCACCCCATCGATGTCACGGTTCCTCTTAACTTCAAGGAGCTTGGCGCCCACCGGCCGGGCCTCGGCACTGGGGGCTTTGGCCCAGGGACTGGGGAGAGGTCTTGGTTTGCATGGCTGGCCGGAAGGCTGTGTTTGGCGTTGATTTCATCTTCGTGTAGCGCCAGAACTCCGAGGACAGAAGGGCCACTGCTGCTGGCCCTCTGAGTTTGTCCCTTTGGTTTCACCGCAATCAGGGAGGCTAGACACAAAGCGCGTACTGTAGCAGATTGTTCCGAGAGCATGCAGAGCCTCAGGAGTCAGGCTTTCCTATCTTGTATTAATGAAATGAAGATGGGCAGGACTCGATCCCACTCGTCCCTTTACTGGCCGTTTACGGTGAGCTGAGTACCGTTACAGGCAGGGGAGATAAATGGGTGAGAGACAAGACTCAGGCCCCTTTGAGGAGCTGAGAGTCTGATGCACAGACAGACAGACTGCTCTGACGTTGGATGGGGAGGGGTGTAGACAAAGGGCAGCCAGAGCGAAGGAGATCCTCGGATGGCCTGGCAGAGGAGGAGGGCATGTGAAGTTGATTGGACCTTCCAGACAGAAGAGAGGGAAGGTAGCTTTTGCAAAGGCTCAGAATCACGGCAGTGTGTTTTTTTGTTGGGGAGCCACCAGGAAGTCAGTTTCGTCAGTGTGCAGGGTCTGGAGAGGTGGGGGGCGCGGGGTGAGCGTCAGGGTAGACTTGGGGTCTCTACCAATGGGGAATGTCGATTAGACAGTTCTTGCGGGTATTGCAGTGAGCAGATTCAAGGCAGAACCACCTTCTCCCTCCTTCCTTCCTCAGCCTTCACCCCAGCTCCCTTCCCAGAAAGGTGTGCTGCGCTCTGGACCACAGCAGGCAGCAGAGGGCCCACCAGCTGTCCAGGCTCCCCTGCTCTCAGCGGGTTTTCATTTCTGTGGATCAGCTGACGCCCACAGGTGGGCTGGACCCCAGGACTGTGAGATCACGGCTACCACCTTCCACAGCCATTCTGCTGTTTCTCGCTTCGCCCTCTTCATTCCATGATCGAGTGTGCTCAGTCGCTTCAGTTGTGTCTGACTCTCTGTGATCCTCTGGACCGTAGCCCTCTAGGCTCCTCTGTCCCTGGCATTTTCCTGGCAAGAATACTGGAGTGGGGT
The DNA here is from genome assembly GCF_000754665.1 of Bison bison bison. Taxonomy (NCBI): domain Eukaryota; kingdom Metazoa; phylum Chordata; class Mammalia; order Artiodactyla; family Bovidae; genus Bison; species Bison bison. The sequence continues at coordinate 2,427,206 of NW_011495069.1, forward strand.
GCCCTCCTCCAGGGGATCCTCCCGACCCAGGGATCAAACTTGGGTCTCCTGTGTTGCAGGCGGATTCTTTCATCTCTTAGACTTGTCATCTCCATACTTGCTTTAAAAGTTACTATTTCCCCTGTCCCCCCAATCTTCCCATCTTTATTCAGGCAGAGAGAATAACAGGTCCCCTTTCCAAAAAAGACAAAAGCAGAAAACAGCATGCCCACTAATTCTCCAGATACGCCAGGAGGAAACGGAGTGGAAGTGGACGCTGGAGTCCGACTTCTCGCTCTGTCTTATTACTTGTTAGGTTTTAGGCATTTATTTGCATGGATCCCTTTGCCCGGCATCTTGGAAGCACCACCCGTGTGTTTTGAGAAACAGCTCTGGGGGGCAGTAGTTCCTGGCAGGGAGCGCACTGGCTGGCTGCTCTCCCTCAGAGCACTGTCTTCCCGCCCTGTGGCTCTGAGCAGAGACGGGCCCCATGCACACTGCTCCATCTCGTCCCATCTCCCTGCCCCCATCTCACATCAGCCTGCAGAAAGTCCCAGTGCGCTGGCAAAGGCTCACCTTCTATTCCACGTAAAGTTTCATTAGAAACTCACGTCCTCTGGGGCCCTGTTCCCCTGTGGGCTTGTGAAGCTGTTTCCTGCCTGCCCTCCTGGAACCAAATACCCGGGAACCTGTGGGTTTGGGGAGAGAGCGGTGGGGACCCCGCTGGGCCCAGGACACCAGGCGGAAGCTGCAGCGCCCCAGAAGCGGCCTGCCCTGCCAACACACACAAACACACATGGTCTGAACTTGACACTGTGTGATTTGGCCCAGAGCAATATGTATTTTGAACTCATTTACGTGAATGTCTTTGGTGTTTGGGGACCCACTGGGGGAACCTTTATCAGGCTGCATTGGCCTTGTACAGAAGTCTGTCTTTGTTCTGAGAAGTGGCCTCGGAACACACTCTCTTGAGCTATCTCCTGGATTGTCATCCCCTTGCCCATTTCAAAAGATCTGCGGATGCAGTCTTGAAATCCCGCCTGCAGGAGATGCAGACATTGAGAATGAAGGAAATATCTGTGTACTTCTGCTTTTCCTTTTCCCAAACCTCACTGTTCACTTTTTTTTT
>NW_011495069.1:2428413-2436674 GCF_000754665.1 Bison bison bison
CTTTTTTTTTTTGGTAACCAAGCCATAATTACATTTTACTTGTCGTGGTTCAATCTGATTGTATTGTCGAAGGACTATTTTTGAACCTGTCCAAATAAACTCTGCCAAGTCTCCCCACAAGGATGTAACCGGGCTGGAGCAGCCTTCACCCCGAGTGGCGGTGGGACAGACCATCTCCTGTTGCGTGCTTTCTGATTACAGAAATGCCAAGGGCTGGAAGGGAGAAAGTGGGAATTCTCAGTACCGAAAGGAATGTTAAATTTAGAATCACCAGCTCATCTGGAAGCCATCACCACTCTCTCTTAAGTGTGCCACAAGCACCATTTCCCCTCGGACACCACCAGGGGTGATGTCAAGCTTAACAGACCTGGGTAGGAGCGGGGCAGGGTTCGCCGAGCAGCCTCGTGCGGGGCGTGCGGGGCGAGTGTGAGAGTCAGGGTGACCGCTAAAGTGGAAAGGCGCCACGGAGGCGGGGCAGCGGGGAGGAAGAGGCGGGGCTTACACGGGAAGAGCGGACGGGTTCCCAGTTCGCGCTCCACCACTTAGCTGTATGTGACTGGGGGGCGGGGGTGGTTCCTCAGTCTCTTCAAACTAAAGTTTCCTCTTCAATAAAGAGGAAAAGGTCATTTCTACCTTATAGACGCTGGAGGTCAAATGTATACGCTAACAGGAGTATCCAAAAGGGGGTGCTGCTATTTGAATCAGTACAGAGTGCGTGGTGTTACTGGTAGGTAGTCAGGGTGCTGTTCTACAGTGCTGCTGCTGCTGCTAACTCACTTCGGTCGTGTCCGACTCTGCGACCCCATAGACGGCAGTCCACCAGGCTCCCCCGTCCCTGGGATTCTCCAGGCAAGAATACTGGAGTGGGTTGCCATTTCCTTCTCCAGTGCATGCAAGTGAAAAGTGAAAGTGAAGTCGCTCAGTCGTGTGCGACTCCTAGCGACCCCATGGACTGCAGCCGACAAGGGTCCTCCGTCCATGGGATTTTCCAGGCAAGAGTACTGGAGTGGGGTGCCATTGCCTTCTCCGGTTCTAGAATGAAAAGGGCCTAATCCTTGGGCTCAGGGAGTTGGTTCTTAGAGTCTAAGTTAGTGAGATCTGAGGGAGAGAACAGGTATCTCCAATGAGTTCCTGGTAATAAAGAGGCTGAAAATTGTTGGGAAACAATGCATTTTCATGAACCAGTATCAGTATCTTCATCGCTCTACTCCACCGAGACACACCCGAACGAGACGAACGAGAAAAGCCTCCTGAAACTCCATCCGAGCTTCTCAAAGACCAGAGTCCCTGAGCACACGGCCTCAGTCTAGACCAAGAGGCGAAGGAGGGAAAAGGCCACTGAAGAAATTCAGTGGGACCTGAGAGCTCTGGGAGCTTCTGGTGCGGTAGGAAACAGGACCACATTGGTCCTAATTCCGCATTCCAGGTAATTGGCTTCAGTTGTGTGATCCTCACTTAAGGGCGCTCAGAGCCAATAGACATAAGTGGAGGAAGACGATGTCAAGAATCCTGGAGGAATTCAGGAGTGGGCAGAAGCTGAGTCCTTAATAGGGAAGAAACTGGGACTAGAAAAAGGAGCTCATTATCAGCTGTCAGTCATCTTTATTCCTGGTCTAGCCAGTTTGAGCCTGGCAGAATGTAATTTGATCACTTCAAATGAATATATAATAATAGCTTGTATTTATTGGGCAGCTGCTCTGTGCTAGTCATTATTCTAAGGTTTTATGTACATTGTGATGCTTACTTTTTACAACAATCCTGTGAGAGAAATACTATTACACTAATTTTATAGATGAAGAAACAGGTTTTGAAAGGATAAGTTCACTTGTTCAAGGATAAACAGCTAAGAGGTGATACAGGCAGGATTTTTACCTGATTCCAGAACCCAGACACTTAACTGCTCTGCTATGCTGGTTGAAAGCTGTTTAAACTGGAAAGGGTCATACATAAATAAACATGATCTGATACAAACCTGATGGAATTAGTTCAAAGTAATCAGAGTCAGTGTCATTGAGTTTAAACTGATAAGAACAAGTTGATCCAATTTGAAATTACCTATATTTGTTAAAAATAATTCCTATATTTATTAGAAATACAATTGTTAATAAAGGAGGTAGTCCTAAAAGAATAAAAACAATGCAATTGTTAATCAGAGCTTCAGGTCAGTATTATTGATGAGTTTTGCTAAATCCTTGCATGTATAATAAAGCATCATGCTTTTATTGCCTGATACATCTTAACAACTAGAAACACTTGAATTCGTCTTATTTATTTTTGGCTGTGCTGGGTCTTTGTTGCTACGCATGGGCTTTCTGTAGTTGCGTTATGTAGGCTTCTCGTTGCAGAGTGCGGGCTCTAGGCATGGAGGCTCAGCGGTTGCAGCTCGTGGGCTCTAGGGCGCGGGCTCCACGGTTGCAGCTCGTGGCTCTAGGGCGCGGGCTCCTCGGTTGTGGTGCCTGGACTTAGTTGCCCCAAGGCATGTGGAATCTTCTCTGACTAGGGATCAAACCCATGTCCCCTGCACTGGCAGGCAGATTCTTAACCATGGGACCATCAAGGAAGTCCTCAATTCATTTTTTTAAAAGACATTATTTGTAGACAGTAACGTGCACCCCCATCACCAGGTAGAAGATGGAAACCGTTTTAATAATGTGCAGTGGTGATATTCACTGCCTTTATGGTGTACTTTTAAGGGGTTAAATTTTTTTTATAAGTTTTGATTTTGATTCTGTTTTATATAGAGAAAAGTTGGGAAAATAATGCAAGGAATTCCTTTGTACCCTTCACCCTTGTTTACCGGCTGCTCACATTGTTTCTTTTATAACTCTTGATGTGTGTATGCAGAGTATTTTTTTGAGCCATTTGAGAGGAAGTTGGAGATATGCCCATTTACCCCTAAATACTTCAATGTATGTTTTCTAAGAATAAGGATATTCTCATATAACCATGGCACAGTTATCAGAATCAGGTGACTAACATCAGTACAACAGTATCTAATCCATAACACATGTTCAGATTTTGTCCGTTGGCAAAACAACGTGTGGTCTGCCTGCCTCCCCGGTCCAGGACCCGGTCCGGCACCGCGCATTGTTCTCAGTTGTCCCGTCCCTTTCTTTAATCCAGAACAGTTCATCAGCTTTTGCTCTTGATCTTGACATTTTTGAAGAGTGCAAGCCAGTTATTCTGTGGAGTGTTTCTCAGTCTGGGTGTGTTGTGCTGCCTTGTAACCAGAGGCAGGCTTGCAGTCCTGGCAGAGGCGCTTCTGAGTCCTTTTCAGTGCATCGCCCCAGGAGGCACTGCTGTCCGCTCGTCTCAACATCGGTGACGTGAACTTTGGGCACTCGGTTACAGTGGTGTTTGCCTGGTTTCTTCCCTGTAAATCTATTATTTTTCTCTTTGGTAATTTATAAATAAGTTGTGAGGCTGTTCCTTATCAAACGATCAATTTTAGCATCCATTGATGGTTTCCTAAAGTCACTATTCCTTATTATTTGACATTCTCTGAGGAAAGAACTTCCCCTTCTCCCTCATGTATTTGATCGTCAATTTATATCAGTGTGGACTTGTGGGTCCTCATTAAATTGATTATTAGAATCCATTACTGTCAATATCTGTTATTCAGGTTGTCCAGATTTGTCTAATAGGAGCTCTTTCAACCTGGGGTCTATATCTTTTGGCATCTAGTCCGTTCTTTAAGTATGAGGTAGCCCAGACTCTTCTCTCATTTGTTTGACCCCAGCCGAGGAGTCGGCCATTTCTGCAGGCAGCCCTCGTTCCTTTAGAGGAGAGTGACGGTTGGAAAGCAGGATCGGCGAGCGTGCTCGTTGCGGTCGCTGCGCCACTGCTCTGGGGCCTCTCGGCAGGTGGAGCTGTGGAGCAGGCGTGTGCCTGGTCTCCTGCCTCTTCTGGTCTCTGTCTGCACGTCTTCCAGCATCTGTCATTCTCTGCTTGTCCATATCTTGTCTGTTGCTTGTCTATCAAGATCTAGAGTACGTTTTCATTATCACTGTATTTATGGAATAGTTTCGTCCTTAGTATGTTTCAGTTAGGAAGTTGCGTTTAATGTTTCCCATATTCTTAAAACCCCTAAATTAACTGGCTTTTTAAGTGGGTGGCCCAGTGGGCATTTCCACGGGTCAGTGACTTGCAATTGGAAGAAAGGCTTCCCCAAATTCTGACCACAGAGCATCCTCTGTTCTCACCCGAGCTGCCTCCCTGGGTCGCTGTGTAATCATGAGCAAGCCACGTGATCGCTCTGGGCCTCCTTGTGAGACAGTTGTCACGGCCCCTGCCTGTCACACAGTGTGCATGTGAGGTCAGGCATTCTGTTACTGAGGAGAAAAGTGAAATAGCGAAATGAGATTCTCTTATATAATCAATTGTGTAACAAATTATGATCAAAAGGATCAGCCCCCTTTAACCTGGAGGTCGGGCCATTGTGATATCGACTGGCAGACTCTCACAGAAACTAGAAGGCCCAGACTTGACTCCCTCTTCTCCACGGAGGGCTCCCTGGGGGCTCAGCTGGTTAAGAATCCGCCTACAATGCGGGAGATCTGGGTTGGGAAGATCCCCTGGAGAAGGGAAAGGCTCCCCACTCCAGTATCCTGGCCTGGAAAATCCCATGGACTGTATAGTCCAAGGAGTCGCAAAGACTTGGACACAGCTGCGCGACTTTGACTTTCACTCTTCTCTCCATAGTGGACTTCATGGATAAAACCCAAGTTCTGCTTTTTTTTTTTTAAACCATGAAAAGTCCTCTTATCAAGGAGTAGCGAGGTAATTATAGATCTTCCCTTAACCTATACTGACACCTTCTTGAAGAGCATGTCTTCTTGATGGACACAGAACATGTCCATCAGTGTCCACATCTAAGGTTTCTTGACTCCTCCCCTTGGCCCCAGAAGGCAGCCGTGCTTCTTTTTGGCCCAGATCTGTGACCTGTAAAGCCTCGGTTCAGCTGAGGAAGGGGGCCCTTGGGGAATGGTTCTCATCCTGCCAGGATCTCTGCCCACGCTCCCAGGGGCCTGCCGGCCTTCAGCCTCTCCCCCTCCTGTCAGTCCTAACTCAGTCTAATGCATGTTGTTCCCTGTTCACAAGTCTCCAGTGGTTTCCCAATAATGAGCAAAATATCGTTCCACATTTCTTAGCCTAGCATCGAAGGTCCTTCACCATGTAGAATCCACCTGGCAATGTAGGAGACATAAAAGACGCAGTTGGATCCCTAGGTCGGGAAGGTCCCCTGGAGGAGGGCACGGCAACCCACTCCTGTACTCTTGCCTGGAGAATCCCATGGACATAAGAGCCCGGTGGACCACAATCCACGGGGTCGCACAGAGTCAGACACGACTGCAGCGACTGAGCACGCACATGCCTCAGTCTCCTCATCTGTAAATGGGAGCAATCATGCTGATGCCTGTCTCAAAAGTTACCGCGGGAACGTACGAAGCTCCTTTTGCTCAGTGCCTGGTGGAGAGTCGTCTGAGACTCTATTATTACTGTTGCCGCCTTTGCATCCATTCTCCACCTGGCAGCGTGAGTGCCAAACTGGATTATGTCCGTCCTCCACTCACAGCCTTCCGGTGTCCTCACCCCACTGGGATAAAAAGCCAGAGTCAGCAAAATGGACCCTGGGACCCTTTCCGATGCCACCCTCCTGGTGCCAGCCTCACCTGCCAGTCCACCGGCTGCCTGTTTTTCTGTGCAGTCTTTCTGTCCCCGCTGTGTGTGAGCACACTGGTTGTTCCCGCTCTTTCCCCAGGGTCCCCACAACTCACCCGCCTCATCTCCTTCCGGGCTTTATTCAGCAGGTCCTCCTCAGGGAGGTCCCCCCAGACTGCTCTGGTTTGTGTAACCCTCCCTCCCTCCTGCCCCCGCTCCCACCCCCACCCCACTTCTCCGCTTTTCCTCTCTGGCCTTTATCACAACCCCACAGATTGTATCTTGACCTCCGTATTTTGTTGGTTGTCTGTCTCCTCCCATCAAAATGCAAGCTCCCTGAGGGCAGATATCTTTACCGTTTTGGAGAGATTTTGTTTTGTTTGTTTGCTCAGAGGGTTTTTGTTTTTTTCTTTTTTCTAACTGCCACATGCTTAGTACCTGAATAGAGCCTGGCACATAGTAGGCACTCAACGAATATTCATTGAAAAACTGAATGTTAGTCTATTACCTCTGTTTCAGTCGTGCTTGTTATCTATTCCTGAAACACATTTTTCCTAGGAGTGACAGATGCATTCAAACAAAATACATTTATTTCACAAGCCATCAGTATCCCTTTTGGTGACTTCCTAGAGGAGCTATGTTAAGAAGGATTCTGAGGCTGGGACTTCCCTGGGGGTCCAGTGGCTAAGACTCTGCACTTCCCATGCAGGGGGCCGAGGTTCAATCCCTGGTCAGGGAACTAGATCCCGCATGCCACAGCTGGAGATGCCGGGTGCCTCAGCAAAGGCCTGACATGGCCAGATACACAAATATTTAAAGAAAAGAAAAAGCATCCTGAGGCTGTTTCTGGGCCAGTCCAGAAAGCGTGTGTTAGTGGCCTCTGCTGGGGTGCTCTGGAGGTCTGAGGGTCCCGTGTTTATCCAGGGCGGATCAGTCTTTCCAGGTGCTTTCCTTCTGAGTGTGAACTTTCTCAGTCGGCCCAGGTCCTGCTCATGCCTCGAAGCCCTTGTATAAGCTCACTCCTCCACCAAGCCTTTCCCAGGCAGACCAGCCCCCCGAGGCCACCGCCTCCTCTGAACCTTCTGGCCTTGTGCGGGGCAGCTTCCTTGTCAAAGAACTTTTCCTCTGCCCTCTACTTCCAAGCTCTGTGTGTCTGCCCTTCTTCCTTCCAGGACAGGCTTATGCTTTACTCTGTCTCCAGTTCCTGGTGCTGTATTAGACACTTAGTAGGTGGTCAAATATATATATGTGTAATAATATGTATCAGTTCAGTTCAGTTGCTCAGTTGTGTCCGACTCTTTGTGACCCCATGCACTGTAGCATGCCAGGCCTCCTTGTCCATCACCAACTCCCAGAGCTTGCTCAAACTCATGTCCATCGAGTCGGTGATGCAATCCAACCATCTCATCCTCTGTCGACCCCTTCTCCTCCGACCTTCAGTCTTTCCCAGCATCAGGGTCTTTTCCAGTGAGTCAGTTCTTCACATCAGGTGGCCAAAGTATTGGAGCTTCAACATCAGTCCTTCCAATGAACATTCAGGACTGATTTCCTTTAGAATGGACTGGTTGGATCTCCTTGAAGTCCAAGGGACTTTGAAGAGTCTTCTCCAACACCATAGTTCAAAAGCATCAATTCTTCGGCGCTCAGCTTTCTTCACAGTCCAACTCTCACATCCATACGTGACTACTGGAAAAACCATAGCCTTGACTAGACGGACCTTTGTTAGCAAAGTAATGTCTCTGCTTTTTAATATGCTGTCTAGGTGGGTCATAGCTTTTCTTCCAAGGACCAAACCTTTTATATATTGTTTTAATCAAGACTTTTAAGGACATAAATACCAAACTCCTTCAAATCAGCTTAAGATTGTAAGACACTGGAGAAGTTCAGAGAGTCCAAGGAAGGGGAATCTTGGGGGGTGAGAACCAAGCCCTCGTCAGCTCCTTCAGCAGGCAGCGTTCTCTAGAATCCTGTCCGTAATGCGATTCAGCTCACCAGCCCAGTCCCCGCGCCTCCCAGTTCAGACTCTGGAGAGAGAGGACTCGACTGGCCTGGCCCGGGTTGGCTGTGTCCCTGGCCCACGCTCTAGCCAGGAACACAGGCTCATGGGGAACACACTTGGCTGCTGGCGTTTTGTGCTGGTCTGCGGGTGTGGGCAGAAGCCAGGTCCCTGGCAGTGGGGCTGCACAGATACCCACGTGATGGTCTTTTGCGCCTTCTCTTTCTCCAGTATCTGTGTTCCTAAGCAGGAGGATTCTTCAGTGAATTTATCTGGAGCACAAAAACCTTGAGGGGAAAACAAAACAAAACAACTGTTCTGTGGGATGTTAAATACTCACAGAAGGACCAACTCTTGAGGAGAGAGAAAATTTCTTCTCCTACTCTCTGTGGATATGTGTGGGCAGCTGGAAGCTGAGAAATGGAAGAATGGAGAAGGAACTTTATAAAAGAATGGACTTGCCTAACACTGCCCAGCACCCCAGCCCGGTTCTCCGCGCTGACCACAGCGGCAGGGTGGAGGATCCCAGGTACGAGGCCCTTTCTGGACAGCCCGGCTCTGGGGCTGTCAGTTGGAGGTTGGCGGGGTGGGGTGGGGTGGGGGG
>NW_011495069.1:2436774-2441057 GCF_000754665.1 Bison bison bison
CAGCTGAGGGAGCCTGGGGGTATGGTGGCGGAGGAAGCAAACAAGCAGCAAAGTGAGAGGTTGGGGGTCACCCCCGCCACCCCGGTGCTGGCATTTAGGCCACACTCCTGGTGGCATCGGTGTCCTCATTATTACGATGAGGACACAGCCGTAACCAGCACTGGAGTGGAAAAGGGACCTTCCCTGGAGTCAGACCGACGTGAGTTTCCATTTCTGCTTTGAAATTCCCAAAACTGAGGTCTCCTCTCTGATCCTCCTCTTTTCTTGTCTCCCCTTTCTTAGCCCTCGGCCCCTCCTGTTGAGTCTCGGTTTCCCAACTTACCTACAAAGGGCGTCTGACATCCTCCCACGGGGCCCCGCTCCCCGCATTTCTGCACTCATCCAGGGCCAGGTCCACATCTCCCATGCCCCCAGCAGCTTTCCGGGGGCAGACCCCAGAGGGCGTCACACCATCACCACCTTCCGCTTTCTGTGAGCCCACGACAGGGCCCAGAGTCCTCCGGAACCCCCAGCGACAAGGAGGAGCAGGCCAGAGCCTGCAGGCCAGATCTGCTGCTGACTCGCCCAGGGAAACTCGGCACATCCTCTGTGTCTGTGGGAAGGGATAATGCGACTCTAGCAGCTTTCCCTTCCTCCAGGCCAGCTGGGGCCAGGCTCTGGGCTCCACATACACGTCCCTCAGCAAACTCTCCCTGTCAATGTGCACCTGGGCACTATTAAAACTCCTGTTTCGCAGATGAGGAAACTGAGGCTCAGGGCACGTGTTCCCTGGGTGAGGTGAGAGAAAGCTTGGCGCTGCAGCCTGGGTTTGATCCAGGGACTCTGACTCCCTGCACAAACCTCCCTAAAATAGCTTTCATTTTCTGGGGCGTGTGCTATTTTCCAGGAACCGTGCCGAGTACTTTGTATCCATTTATCTCCTTGAGTCCCGGCTCCTTCTCATCATAATCTACCTCAAACGTCACCTCTTTGCCATGTCTTCTGAGTCTCATCCCTTGCCCTGGCTTGGTTATTTCCTCTGTAACAGTTGGATTATGAGAAACCCATTCTTCTGCTTATGCGTACCCGCTCTGGCTCCCGGTGGCAGAACTGAAGCTTCCTGAGGCCTGTGACCTTATTGGTCCAGCCCGTCGTTGTGGCCCTGGCACCTCTGTGCCTGTCTGGCACACAGTCGGCACCATAAGTATTTGCTAAATGCATCAGTGAGTCCCAGCAGCGCTGTAGAGGACACGCCGTTACCAGCTGCGTGTTGCAGGGAAGGAAATCGAGGCCCAGACAGGAAACAACCTGCAGAGCGGCTGGGTGATGGAGCAAGGATGCAAACCCAAGCAGGAGCCTCCAGGACCTGCCGTGACGATCCCTCCACGGCCCCTCCCACCGACACACTTGGACAGGCGGACACCCTTGGTCTTTATCTTGCAGGAGACGGAAGGACTATGGCTCTCTCGGGCCCCGCTACCAACCTTCTGAGTCAGCGGGCCAGCCTGGGAAGGAGGGCCCTGGCTTGCTCTCCCTCTCTCTCCAGGAGAGTGCAGGGCTTTGGACCCCTGTCGAGGCCAGGCTGACGGGATTAGAGGAAACAGCTGGCCCAAGCCCGTGCCCTGTGGGAGGGAGCTCACATTCCCGGGACTCCGGGAGGGGAGCAGCTCCCCGTGGCCCAGTCACATTCCAGGTCGGTCATTTTCCTGAGCCCAGATGTCTGCTAATGAGCTGGGGAGAGAGGCTTTCAGCCCTCTACCCCAGAGCTGGGCCCCGCATTACCTCGGCCCCAAGAGGCTGGCCCAGGGCCAGCAGGCTCTGGCTGCAGGCCTGTGCCCGGTGCCAGCCAGGCCTGTTGAGGCAACTGGCATGAGGCTGCCAACCAGGTGCATCTCCGTGCGCTTGGAGACTCTGACGTGACAGGTTCTGCCTTTCCCACTGGGGCCCACCACCCTGGGTCTTAGAGGTGCCTGAGGCAGTCAGGAGCGGGCGGTGGACAGAGGAGCATGGGCTTTGGGGTTGGTGGGTCTGGGCCCACCACCCTGGGTCTTAGAGGTGCCTGAGGCAGTCAGGAGCGGGCGGTGGACAGAGGAGCATGGGCTTTGGGGTTGGTGGGTCTGGGCCCACCACCCTGGGTCTTAGAGGTGCCTGAGGCAGTCAGGAGCGGGCGGTGGACAGAGGAGCATGGGCTTTGGGGTTGGTGGGTCTGGGCCCACCACCCTGGGTCTTAGAGGTGCCTGAGGCAGTCAGGAGCGGGCGGTGGACAGAGGAGCATGGGCTTTGGGGTTGGTGGGTCTGGGCCCACCTCCCTGGGTCTTAGCGGTGCCTGAGGCAGTCAGGAGCGGGCGGTGGACAGAGGAGCATGGGCTTTGGGGTTGGTGGGTCTGGGTTCAAGTCTGGACTTTGTCCATCACTAGTGGTGTGATCTTGGGAGGGTAACGAGGCTTTCTTTCTTTCTTTTTTGTAACTAAGCTTTTGATGCCTTGATTTTTCTCATCTGTAAAATGGGAGTAATAGCAGGATTGTGGTCAGGATTCCATACAGTAAAGCAGGCGTGGTGCTTAGCATAATGCCTGGCACATAGTGGTAGCTGTTGACAGTACTAGCAAGTTGCCTCTGTGACCCTGTGTTCACAGGGTACCCTGTAACTCCCTTCAGGTTGAATCCCTGGCTGCTGGAGCTGGATTCCGGCAGTAGCCTACCTGTAATTTGCCAGTCTTTACCAGACGGCTGCTACCTAATCTCAAACCCCATGTCCTTGACTAGATGGTTGGGTGGCTGAACTGTCAAGGGCTCTCTGTATCATTTGACAAACTCATTAGGCTACCCAGTTCGCTTCCTGCAGTGGATTCTTACAAAGTGCGCTTCCCTGGTGGCTCAGACGGTAAAGAATCTACCTGTAATGCAGGAGACCCAGGTTCGATCCTTGGGTTGGGAAGATCCCCTGGAGAAGGGAATGGCTACTCACTCCGGTATTCTTGCCTGGAGAATCCCATGGACAGGGAAGCCTGGTGGGCTACAGTCCATGGTGTCGCAAAGTCAGACATGACTGAGCGACTAACACTTTCACGTACAGAGTGTAGACATCCAATCCCTGCCCCACCAGGGGTCCACATGGAGAGTGGCAGTGGTGAGCACAAAGGTCAGAGTCTCCTGAGTGCCTACTGTGTACCCGGCGATTAGGCTAGAACCCGTGAGATGTGTTCCTCCAACAGAAGGTCACTGGCATTCCCTTTACCGAGTGACTTTAAGCCAGTCTGTTAACCTCTCTCTTGGTCTTGGTTCTTTTCACTGATGAAATGGGGACAATAGTGTTTATTTCATAGATTTATTGTGTGGGTGGAAAGTGCTTAGAATGGGACCAGGCATTTGTATAGGAAGGTGCTCAATATGCCTGAGTTGTTACCAGTGCTATTACAGTGATCCTCCTGGGAACACTTACGGGGGATAACATTTCCTTAATTCAGCCAGATATATTGTATCCCTGTTTGCCAGGCCCTGGGGACACTAACATAGGTGATCCCTGCCTTCAAGGAGCCCACGGTCAAGTAGAGGAAAGAGATCTACTCAGCTGGTCTAGAGGGAAATTATCAGGAACAGAGGTGTGTATCCTGTGCTTCCAGGATCACACCAGAGGAGGGAGGGGTTTATGCTCCTTGGGTCTTGGGAAGGCTTTCCAATCTGGGTCTTGAAGAGTGTCTTTACTAGGAGATGAAAGGAGGGGAAGGGAAGCCCAGGCAGAGGAAACAGCATAAGCAAGAGCTTGGAGGCATGGAGAGGCAGTGCCCAGTTTGGAGAGGCGGACAGGCCAGCCTGCACCATGGAGTTAGCAGCAGCCCACTGGAAGCCACCAGTATGCTCAGCAACCTGTGACATTGAATGAGCTGGGCGGCTTCCATCTGGGAGCTTCCAGCCAGGCTACGGTGAAACGCACCCACACCAACCACTGCAAAAGAACGCCAAGCCCTGCAACTGGATCTGTGTCCTGAGTTACTACTTTTCAGCAACAAAGCTATTTTCCCCCCCACTTTATTGGCGAACCTAACAATGAGGGCACGACGGAAACGCGCCCGAGTGCCCAGGTGCAGCCTGATTCATTGGGTACCCTTCCTCCCCCAGGAGCTGACGCTGTGCTCATCCCAGGAGCCAGGGAAGTGCGTCCACTTGCTGGCGTTCGGCATGGGCCTCCTCGGGACTCTCAGACCCTTCTCTGCACACGTAAGCCAAGTGTCTGGAGCTGAGGCAAGGCCTGGCGGAGGTCGGGGGCCACCCGTATCGAAAGAGCTCAGACCGGCCCCGGTCGC
>NW_011495069.1:2442219-2443086 GCF_000754665.1 Bison bison bison
GTCCCCGTCTTTCGATTTCCGTTCCCCTCGCCCTCCGGATCTGCCCCTTCTCTCTTTTTCTCCCCTTCTGCCCGTTGCCCGTTTCCCTGGGCTGGTGCCTGCCTTTCTGTCTGCCCCCCGCCCTTCGCCTGCCCCGCTGTTGGAGTCTCTCGCTCGCTCTTTCTGTCTCCCCGTGTCTGTGCGTCTCCCTGGTGCCCCCCACCCTCGAATTCAGACATTCCCCCCACCGGATCGGAGGCCCGGGGCCCCCAGCGGAGTCCGGGAACAGTTTCCTAGACCCGGGAAAAGGAGCGAAAGCCTCCCCCCACCTTCTGCCTGCCCCCCGGGGCCGGGCTGGGGGTCGTCCCCCTGGAATTGAGTCAGGGGCAGGGGAGTCGGCGTTCCCGGGGGCTCAGTTTCCTTGAGTTCCACCCCCGCGAGGCGGCCTGGACAACTGGGCCGTGCTGCCGGCCACCTGCCCGCCCCGCTGCCTGGGCGGGGCGGTTCGGATCTTTTACAAGACGCAGCAGAGGGGGCAGCTGGCCGCCTCGGCGTGGCCTGGGGCGCGGGACGGAGGGCGGAGGGCGGAGTGTGGGGGTGGTGGTGGCCGGTACCCGGGGACAAGGGCACATTTTCAGCGTTTCCGAGGTCCTCACCCAGCTGGCGGACAGCAGCCTGTAACTCCGGGAACCCCAGGAAAACAGAGGTCAGGGCCGGAGGCCAAAGGCTGGGCTGCTGGCCGGGGGAGTGGGGGTGGGGAAGCAATTTGTCAACAAGGAGCCCCTCACCCTTTGTTACTGTGGCAACCACCGGCCTCCTGAAACTCCTCCAGATGCTGGGGCTGCTGCTTGGGTGTGGTTTGCCGGTAGTTGGGGCCAAAGGAAAGGC
>NW_011495069.1:2443186-2447001 GCF_000754665.1 Bison bison bison
CCCCACCCCCCGCGGCACCCCCTAAACTGGACCTCCTTCTGCTGGGCCTGTGTGCTGCAGGAGGGGGCCGGGAGGATGTGCGTTTGCCCGCGGAGCTATCTTCATCCTTTTAAAGTGAAATTTCCAAGTGAGTTAGCGCCTTCTCCCCACCCCCAGCCCCTGGGGTCGCAGGCTGTGGGGCGGGCGGGGACGCCGGTACCCGCTGCAGTGGGACTTCTGCCGAGCAGATGTCTAGGCGGGCCCTGCAGCCGCTCATTAGCATCGATTTGTTTTGGAGACAGTTTGTGGCCAGGAGGGTCTGCGGGCAGGAGGGCCGTGGTCTGGGTTGGGGTGGGGGCGTATCCAGGGAGGTGGAGCTGCCCGGCGGCAGGCAGGACTCCTGGGCCTGGGCCTGGCCCTTCGTGCCCCGCTCCTCGCCGGAGGAGGGGTTTCGAATGTGCTCTGCCAGCGCTGACGGTAGGAAGGAAGCCCCGCTGCGCTGCCGGGGGTCATGGAGTCACAGTGGCTCTAAGCAGCGTGCTGGAGCTGGACTCCTCTTGAGACCGTCTGCTAAGATAGGCTCTGCCAGGCCCTGCTTCCCATTTCACGGGACCAAATGGGAGGCTGGGGCAGGTGAAACCAGCGACCGTGGTCTGGTCCCTAACCGCGGTCCTGTCCTGCCCCCAGGCACCCACAGTGAGGCAGAGGATGAGCTTGGGCCCGATTCTCTCCCGGACGCCAGAGAGGGCCTGCTGAGCAGATCAGGGCGGGGGGTCTGAGCCCTTCAGTGGCCCCATTCGAGGAAGTCCCGGCAGGCACTCCTTCCAGGACCTGCGGTGGTTACCTCGCCCTTGCTGGTCACCCAGCCTAGGGCCGCGGCCGGGAACGCCACGCCCTCCGCACCCGCAGCGTGCGCGGCCTGGCAGCCGGGCCCCGCCTGTTTTCACCGAGTTGCTGGTCTCTCGGGGACCCCGGCCCTTCAGCCAAGGGCGCAAGGATTAGAGTCTGAGCGGGATCTTGCTCTCAGCTCCCACCCTGGCAAGCAGAAAACCCTCGCCCAGCCGTCGTCTCCTCTGCTTGAGTTTCTTCCCCTAAATTCAGTTCCTTCAAGGCAGACACAGCCCTGGATTTAGATATTCTGGGACCCGCTAGGGATCTACTAGGAGGGACGGGTGGTGGGGAGGGAGGCAGAAGGGCGTGGGCAGGGTTCAGAGAGGGTGAGCAGCCCAGAGTGACTCCAGGCCCGTGCTCCCAGGGACATCTGCTGAGCACCGCCTGTGACGGGCGCCCTCTCCCGAAATTTCCGTGCACTCTGCCGATTAACTCTCACAGCTGCCCTAAGAGGTGCCCCCATCTTGCAGATGAGGAAACTGAGGCACAGAAAGGTCCAAGTGAGGGAATTCCCTGGTGGTCCAGCCGTTAGGGGTTGGTGCTTTGATCGCCAGGGGCCTGGGTTCCATCCCAGTTCAGGGAACCGAGGTCCCACAAGCTGCAGTGACCAAGACAAAAAAATAAAAAAGGTTCAAGTGGGTGAGCCAGGGGTTGAACCAGGGTCTGTCACAGCCTCAGCTGTGAATGGAGGAGACCAGACCCTGTTCGTGTGCGTTGAGGGGGGCACAGGGGGAGCAGGAAACGGGGAGGGGTAGAGAGACTGGGAGCATCCGGTTTGATCCATTGGAGAAACAAGTCCCCACAAACCCCACCTGCCTTCTGTGCGAATCCAGTGTCACCTGAGCCCACAGGGAGGAACTTCCAGCCTTAAGTGGGAGAGGTTTCCAGAGGAGGTTCCAGAAAGCAGAAGTTGGAGCTGGGGAAAGGCTTGCCTTCTAAGGAAGGCTTTGCTGGCCCTGCGTGTGTGTGTCTGTCTGGGGGTGAGTGGACCATCGGACCAGTACAGTGTTGGCTTACCTGGCCTTAAGGACCCTGAATGTTCAGATTTATCCAAGAGAGGAGACGGAGAGGGTGATGGCTCACTTGTTTTGTGAAGCTGACTCTGCTCTGCACTGGGTGCTCTACATTGAAGGGGCAGGCCAGGGGTCTTCCTTGAAACCTGAGTCCCTCTGGGGAATTTAAGGGTTGATTGCAGGCACCAGCCCAGGCAGGGGGGTGGGTGGCTGCTGTCAGCCGTGCTGTTCTGGGAACCCTTCCCTGGGGAGCTGGGGGCTCCTGACCTGACCGGGCCTCAGCTCCATGTGCGACCGGGCTCATGTGCCTGGTCTGGACTGTGGGGTCAGCGTATCCAGGGCTGGGCCCTGGATGCCTGAGTTGCTGGTAAGCATCTTGGGGAAGATGCTGGGTTCTGGAGGGTGTGAGGACCAGCAGGCCTGACTTGGAAGCCGGCGTCCTTGCTGCCCCAACCCCATCTTCCCCAGGAAGCTGCCAAGGCAGGCGCCCTGTGTCTCTTCACTGCCCTTGTCCCCGAGTGGGAGACACAGGCTGTCACTTCCTTGCTCCGTGCCTCAGTTTCCATGCTCCTGGGGCAGCCTGTGCCCCCTCCCCTCCCCCAGGGAACCTCTCCCTGTGTTTCTGGCAGCCTCAGATGTATCAGAGGTTGGCATGAGGCCTCTGGGGATCCTGAGGGCTTGCATCTGGGAGTGGACGGTGGGGTGGTGAGAGGGGACGCCCTAACTGTGGCCCCCCAACAGCTCCGAGGAAGGCTGGAAGCTCCAGGGAGCCGGGGTCTACCGTGGCCACACGCTCGTCTGCAGGGGGTCCGGAGTGGGATTTGAACTCTGCCCTATGGGGCAGCCCAGCTTCCAGCCCTGGCCGTGGCTGAACCCCAGAGAGCCGCTCGGCCTAAGAGACACAGCCTCAGCTGCTGGGGCGGGCGGGGGGCCCTGGCTTCTTGCGTGTTGCAGACCGTTCCTCGTCTTCCTCTTTTGTGAACCTTTCCGGGTTATCCTGCTGTCTGCTTCATACCTCAGCTTTAGTCAACACTGGTTGTGTCAGTCAGCTTGAGCGACTCGTAATCTCCTAGTGCCTGGGTTTCTTCATCTGTAAAATGGGGAAAACACAGTATCTATTTCCTAGAACCGAATAAATGAATATGTGTATATATATGTACATATATGTGTGTATATATAAGCCTTAGAGGGCTTCCCTGGTGGCTCAGATGGTAAAGCCTCTGGTTGCAATGCAGGAGACCTGGGTTTGACCCCTGGGTTGGGAAGATCCCCCGGAGAAGGAAATGGTAACCCACTCCAGTACTCTTGTCTGGAAAATTCCATGGATGGAGGAGCCTGGTAGGCTACAGTCCATGGTGTCTCAAAGAGTCGGACACAACTGAGTGGCTTCACTCACTGTAAGCCTTAGAACAGCGCCTGGCCCACAGTCAGGAGCAGCTCTAACTACAAGAAGGGGTGTGCTGGGCTAATACCCACAAACCCCTCCTGGCCTTACTGTGCTGGTAACTATACTCCCGAGTTCAGTTCAGAATTGAGACTCTCTGTCCCCCCACCCCCCAGCTGTCTGACTGCTGCTCTCAACAGCTGCTTCCTCATCACCCACCTCCCTCAATCTCCCCTCCAGGCTCTGAACCCCTGGGGGCCCCCAACCTCAGTGCCCTCTCTGCCCTCCTAGACGGTGCTTGGGAAACCAGCGTCCAACTGCAGAGAACTGCATGGTCTAGAGGAAGGACACTCCTCGGCCTGACTCCTGGGGGCCCTGGGACCACCCCTCTGCAAAGCACGGGGGTCGGCTTGGGGGACCCCCTTCCCACTCTGACATTCTGGGCGACCCATGACTTGTTGTGTGAGCCTCGGGGCAGGAGGAAGGGATGAGACCCTGGGGGAGGTTCTTAAGTCTTCAGGAAGGAAGGTCCGACGGTTGTATCAAAA
>NW_011495069.1:2447251-2450848 GCF_000754665.1 Bison bison bison
GCTGGGTGGGAGGGCAGGCTCCCTGTCTCCTGGCCCAGCCCAGCCCAGCCCAGCCCAGCCTCCTTGTCAGCCCCCGGGGGAAGGGCACTATCCTGAGTGGGGTGCCTGCTGGCTGCTCTCATCGCATCCTGGCCGTGGTTTTCAAGGACCGGGCTCCGCTCCTGTCGTGGGGCTGAGGGCGCTGGGCAGAGAGGTGAACTGTAGCCCTGGACCTGCGCGGCTCCTGGTGGGGGGCCCTGGGGCTGGAGCTTAGGAGGTTCCCGGGCCGGGCTTCTGCTGGAGCTTAGGGCTGCTAGCTCAGGGAGGCCGAGCGTGGCCGGGCCGGGGCTTGGGGAGAGGCCGGGCCGGGTGGACTGGCTTGGAGCACCCCTTTGTGGGCCCAGCTGTGCCCGAGATGGGGTGGGGAGCTAAGGGAGGCGGCTTCTTCCTCAGCGTTTCTCCTGCCTTCTGGGCATCTGCTCCAACCTGACCCAAGGGACCAGTCCTCACCCTCCAGGGTGGCGGGTCTCCTGAGGCATCGTTATCCCACTTTCGCTGTACCTTGTTATGAACCTCATGCCCATCTCAATCCCTTAGTGGGGTCCTGGCCCCCAGCCCCAGTTCCAGCATCTCCCCATCCCAGCCCCAAACCAGCCCCGTGCTCACCTCCGCACGGCTTCTGTTCTCAGGCTTCACTCCTATCTAAGGGAGCCTACCATCATTCCCTGCCCGCCTGACCTGGCCTTGCTGAGGAGCCCTGCAGGGCTCAGGCATTGGACAAAAGTCCCTGGACCTCTCTGAGGTCTCGCGGGGAGCCTCAGGGATCCCCTTAGGTAGGCCTCCGCCGGCGTGCTAGGCTCAGGCCCTGACTCAGAGCCTAGGTCCCTGGGGATGGAAAGGGAGTTGGTGGGGGTGACGGAGCCTCCTGGGTGCTAAGCGTGCTGGGAAATTGGGTCACCAGTTAGGAACACGTCCATTCTATTTTCTCAGGTTGTGGTTGCCCTGAAAACACGGGCTTTGCTGTCGGTCTAGGGAGTGAGACCGGAAGTGTGTGGGCGAGGGCCTGGGTCAGGACGCAGACTCCCCGGGATGGGGCAGACTGTCTGGGCTCGCCTCCCACCGCTCTGCCCGCTGCACCCCTCCCTGCTGGGCTGGGAGCAGGGGTCCCCCGGGCACTGGGATCCAGCGAGATGGGACTTGTCTCTGCTTCCGGGGACCACGTGCAGGGATAGGGGGCAGGATCTGAGCTGAACTTGCTCAGAGCCCTGTGGAGGTGGTCGCAGCCCTGCAGGGGCCCTCCCTGGAAGCTCCGTGGAGCCCGCCCAGAGGGTCAGCCTGCAGGAGCCAGCAAGATCCTCGAGCACCTCTCACTTCCCGGCTTTTCACCAAGTACCTGCCCCTTTCAGCAGAAAGTGGGCCAAGGGTAAGGGTGGTTCTGAAGGAGGCATCTAGCCCTTGGCTAGCCTGACTAGTACCGGGCGTCCATGGGGCCGAAGGGACCGTACTTGGCCCTTGCTCCCAGTTCAGCCCCACCCAGGCCCCTCTGGGGACTGTCCCAAGGCACAGAACCCCAGTTTGACTGAGCCAGACCACTTCTTAAGCCCACCCTGCGTATCAGAACCACCATGGAAGCTTGTTGAAAAAAAAAAAAAAGGCACACCCCACCCAGGAACTTCCACTCCACGAGTCCCCAGGGAATTCTGATGCACAACCAGGTTTGAAAATCAGCAGTCCAGAGCACCTCACTCGTTTTACAGGTGGGGACCTTGAGGCTGGAGTGTCCAGGGTCTCACGGCACACGTGCCCTTTCCCCAGTGTCCTGCCCCCCAGAGGACCGCCTTGTAAGCATTGGCCTCATTTCCGAATGTCTCTGAAGCTTCGCTCCTCCACGGTTTTTGCAGTGGGGGTGTGGGTGAAACCTGCAGAAGATGAAGCTGGGGGACACTGGAAAACCCCCCTGAGCCCGCCCTTCGGACACACGCGCTGCCCTGCAGCGCCCTCTGCTGGCAGATTCTATTATCGCCTTGGTGCCTCGCTCCAGGCAATTCAGAGGGTCAGGCCCTTGGCTTGGATTGTCTCTTGCTTGCCTCAGAGGGTAGAATGATGTGTGTGTCGACTCTGGACTTGGAGCATCCAGAAGAGAAATACAGTCTAGTTCGGGTTTTTTTTTTTTTTTTTTTACCCGAGGTTCAGCCAGCCAAAGCGGCCCAAGATTTCACAGTGACGCGGAGACGCTTAGTTTTCCTGATGCCGGAAAGCTGACAGCCACGGTGACAGGAGACGTGGCCCTGGACGACCCACAGCAGCGCAGTGAGGAGGGAGCCAGGCACTGCTCAGGGCTCAGCCGGGGGCTTGCAAGCAGCCGGGTCTCGTACGAGCCACAGTCCACTGTCACACGGCAGCACCACCACCTTTCAGCCCCCTTTTTAGTCGAAGAAAGTGAGGTCCAGAGTTAGAAAGTAATCTGCTCGGGACTTCCCTCACGGCCCAGTGGCTGGGCCTCTGCACTCCTAATGCAGTGGGCAGGGTTAGATCCCACGTGCTGCTGCAATGACCGAAGATCCTGCATGCCCCAACTCAGCCCGGTGCAGCAGATAAATACATGAAGGTGAAAAGTAGCTCTTGAGAGCCCCTTGGACTGCAAGGAGATCCAGCCAGTCCATCCTAAAGGATAGCAGTCCTGGGTGCTCATCGGAAGGACTGACGCTGAAGCTGAAACTTCAATACTTTGGCCTCATGATTGTGAAAATCTGACTCATTTGAAAAGACCCTGATGCTGGGAAAGATTGAGGGCAGGAGGAGAAGGGGACGACAGAGGATGAGATGGTTGGATGGCATCATCGACTCAATGGACACAAGTTTGAGTAAACTCTGGGAGTTGGCGATGGACAGGGAGGCCTGGCGTGCTGTGGTCCATGGGGTTGCAAAGAGTTGGACACGACTGAGCGACTGAACCGAATTGACTGAAAAGTAACTTACTTTAAAGATACAAAGCAAGTTATACAGATGACTAACACGTATGCAGTGCGTATTATCCGCTGGTCTCTCCGCTCAGAGCTTTCCATAAAATGCCTTATTTAATCTCCACGATACGTATCTGATGCTCGCAGTGTTAGCAGCCCCAGGTCTGAGGTTCCTACAGGAGAAATAACTTGTCCAAGGTCGTGCTTGGCTAGGAAGCGGTAGCGATAGGGCTTGAACCCAGGGAGTCGGGGTCGGCGGGCACACTTGTACCACCACTGCTGCCACCCTCTGCCCAGCCTCCTGGGCCCTGCCGGCCTCACCTGCGGTCTGTGCTCAGTCCTAGGGCTCCAGAGGCCACGGGCATGATGCTGCGGGTCCTGGTGGGGGCTGTCCTGCCCGTCATGGTCCTGGCTGCGCCTCCGCCCATCAATAAGCTGGCCCTGTTCCCAGATAAGAGCGCGTGGTGTGAGGCGAAGAACATCACCCAGATCGTGGGCCACAGCGGCTGTGAGGCGAAGTCCATCCAGAACAGGTGGGATCCTGGGGTGGGGGCAGCGGCTAGGCGGGGTCCACACAGGGGCCCAGAGGGGAGGAAGGGACGGGCTGCCCACGCCTGACGCCGCTGCAGCGACACGGACAGCGGTCTCCTCTCGC
>NW_011495069.1:2451022-2452252 GCF_000754665.1 Bison bison bison
GCGGTCTCCTCTCGCAGGGCCTGCCTGGGACAGTGCTTCAGCTACAGCGTCCCCAACACCTTCCCGCAGTCGACCGAGGCCCTGGTGCACTGTGACTCCTGCATGCCGGCCCAGTCCATGTGGGAGATCGTGAGTACAGCCTGGCCGGCCTGGCCTCCCCCGAGCCCGGGCCCCGCGGGTGCGGGGCTCGGGGCTGCTGCTGGGGGCACTCGCATGGTCCTTGCCGCCTGGGGGTTCACACGTCTGATGACAGCACCTGCAGGAGAGGAGCTCTTTCTGAAGCTTGCTTCTGACATCAGCCGCTTGTTGACATCCTCTCGGGGGCGTCCTGCTGTTAGAGAATGAGACCCAGATCTCCGCGTGCCCCTAAGGCCCGTCCACAAGCCGTGCTCTGGCTCACCAGTCCTCCAAGCTTCCTCCTGGCTCTCTCGCCTCTGTACCAGCTTGAGCCTGACACCAACCCACCGCCTTCGGTCTCTCATACCTACTTGGCTTGCGGTCGCCGCAGGGCTTTTGCACCTGCCCTTTGCGTCCAGGAAACAGTACCTGGGCTTAGACCAGAGGTTCAGGGGAAGTTAAGTGGGGAAAGTCTGGGGCAGCGGAGAGCAGGGTGGGTGGCTGAGGCCCTCCCAGGCAGAGGGAACGGCATCTGCAAAATCTCAGGCAGATGAGGCAGCAGGGAGCTGGCAGGAGGAGGCAAGGTCCAGGGCGGGGGCGGGAGGTCTGCGGCAGGCGGCCTGTGAGGAGTCAGGGGCTCTGGGCCAGGGCAGTGGGAGCCCTGGGGGCCAGTTTCAGGCAGGGCGGGCCGTTCAGGGGTCTCCTGGCTGCCTGGGGCTGGGGAGGAAGGTGGCAGGATGTGGGAAGACAGGCCAGGAGGCTCCTGCAGGGACTCACCCCCTCGTTTCCCCCGACTGTGCCCAGGTGCCCTGGGGGGCTCAGGCTTCCGGGATCTCGGGTGATTCTCGGTCCTGTGATGCGGGTTGCCCTTGGGGCCTCCCTGCCTGGCCCCGGCCCTTGGAAACACCGCTCCTCTTCCGTCTGCCCTGCCCAGGTGACCTTGGAGTGCCCCGGCCACGAGGAGGTGCCCCGGGTGGACAAGCTGGTGGAGAAGATTCTGCACTGCAGCTGCCAGGCGTGCGGCAAGGAGCCCAGCCACGAGGGGCTGAGCGTCTATGTGCAGGGCGAGGACGCGCAGGGGGCCCAGCCCGGCGCCCACCCCCACCCCCACCC
>NW_011495069.1:2452352-2452992 GCF_000754665.1 Bison bison bison
CCCTGGGGCCCCCCACGCCGAGGAGGAGGGGGCTGAGGACTGAGGCCCCCGAGTCTTCCTCCCCTCCCGCTCCCTGTGGAATGTGGGGGTCTCGCCCTCCTGGGGAAGAGTTGGGGAGAGAGGCTGAAGCCCCCCTTTGGCACTGGATGGACTTGGATTCAGACTTGGAACGCTTCCCGGTTGCCACGGAGATCTGAAGGGGGTGGGGCTGGGGCCAAGCTGCACAATTTAATATATTCCAGAGTTGGGGGCAGGGGCGGAGATCTTCAGGGCTCTTGTTCAGGGCGAGAGGTGCTCTCTTCCTGACTGCCTCTGAGATGTGTGCCCTTGTTTGTGGCGGGGAGAGGGGTCTCTGGCTAGGCTGCTGAGTTAGCGAGGCATTCCAAACTGTGCCAAGGCCCACCGCCCCCCGTCCCCAGACCAGCATTTCCTGGTGGCACTGAGGTGGCCCTCCCATGGTTGGGAGTCAGGCCTGGGCAGGCCCCTGCTGACTCCTGGCCCTGGAGCGGGGAGCCAGGCTCACTGGCTTCCTCGGCTTCCCTGGGGGTGGTGGGACCTTCTGGGCGGGGGGAGGGGATGACCCTCTCCATCAGATAGCGCCCCTTCCTCCCCACTGCCTCCCTCCCGCCCTCCCAGATCT
>NW_011495069.1:2453092-2461586 GCF_000754665.1 Bison bison bison
TGTCTACACATCTGATGCTGGGGAGGGGTCTCCCTTACCTAGAGGGTTCCCAGAAGGGATGTGGTGGGGCGTGGACTCGGGGTGAGCCTCAAGAAGCGAGGGAGAGGAGCCACGAGGGCTCATGGGGCGTCCCGTGACCCCGAGGTGCTCCAGCAGCCCGGCCCTGCCCCCACCTCCCAGCTGCACTTTAGCCCCAGAGGGGGCGGGGTCCCCGGGGGGGGTGCGGGCAGGCAGGAAGGGAGGAGCCCCCCCTCAGCACCCACAGCTGCCTGCATCCGCTCTTCTGTCCCAGGGCCTCTGCCGGCCCCCCAGCCCCCTGCCAGGGGGAGCCCCGGCCCTCACGGCTGACCCGACAAGAGCTTCTGGAGCTTGTAACCAGTAGACTGTCTCCCTGAGGGACCCTGAGTTTTCTCGTGAATAAATTCCTTCAATGCCCGTGTTCTCGTCCTCGCTGGGAGGCTCTGCTGTCTCAGGGTGCCCCGAGGGGCCTCAGGCTGCGCATCGAGCCCTGGGAGGACCCCCAAGGCAAGCGTGGTCTGCAGCACCCCCCACATCCTAGGGGTCCCCACTTCCTTGCAGCCCCTCCCGGCTCCTGGATCCCCACCTCCTTCCTGCGGAGGCTGTTTCTGGCCTCACATGTAACTTGTGTGGGCCTCAAGAACCCCACTTCTGAATCTAACCTTTGACCCCCTGGGCCCATGACATCTCTCCCCGGAGTGACCCAGTGCAGCCCTTCCCGGCGCCCCAGCCTGGCTTGGCCTGAGGAGAAGGGGAAACAGACAGAAGCAGTGGTTACAGACTGATATGCAAAGTGGGGTGCTTTGCTAAGTACTTTATGTGAATTGACTCACTGCACCCTCGCCACTCCCTAGCGATGCAATAACTGCCCTCATTTCATAGAATAGGCCTCAGAGGTGCAGAGGAATTAAGTAACTTGCCTAGGGGTTGAGAAAAGTCTCCAACAGGACTTGAACCCAGGCAGTCTGTCTGAATCACTCTCGGTATAATCTTAGGAACTGCTGTTGGTTCAGTTCAGTTCAGTTGCTCACTCGTGTCTGACTCTTTGTGACCCCATGGGCTGCAGCACGCCAGGCCTCCCCGTCCATCACCAACGCCCGGAGTTTACTCAAACTCATGTCCATCGAGTCAGTGATGCCATCCAACCATCTCATCCTCTGTCGTCCCCTTCTCCTCCCGCCTTCAGCCTTTCCATTTGTCGATCACCTACTGTGTGCCGGGCTGGATGCTGGACAGTGCTTGGCGGCCTTTTCCCCTCAAAATGACCCTATGGGCTGGGCATCATTACCTGCCAGTGGCTGAAGTTGGGGCTCCCGGACTCTCCACTGAGACCAGGCAGGCGGTGGGAGAACTCTCGATCCTTTCTTCCGCACATGCATTGCTGTAACCACCAATACTAGGCAGCCTGTAGACGCCTGCTAAGTTGCTTCAGTCGTGGCCGACTCTTTGTGGCCCTATAGACTGTGGCCCGCCAGACTCCTCCGTCCATGGGCTTCTCTAGGCAAGAACACTGGAGCGGCTTGCCATTTCCTTCTCCAGGGGATCTTCCCAACCCAGGGATCGAATCCCTGGTTCTTATGTCTCCTGCATTGGCAGGCAAATTCTTTACCATTAGCGCCACCCAGGAGGCTATATCATTTCTCATCCGTGGAGGATCTTCATTTTGCAAATGTGAAATGAGCGCCTTTTTGCTCTGGGAGTGCTTTCCCCAGGCTGGCAGACAGTGGCGCCCAGATGCCAATCTAGCACCTTCTGGCCATGGCAGTTGTGTGTGCACACCCGGTTTCTCCCGGATGCCGAGCTTTCCCTGCATGGCTGCTCATGACTGCTGTGCAGGTTGTGGACTTCCCAACTACAGAACGGCGCTCCTTGCAATTGTGCAGGACACAACGATCCTGGGCGGTCCTTTGTCCCTTGTCGTGGAATTGGCTTGGAGAAAAGTATGTATCTGCATGTGCACGCAGCCTCAGTAACCCCAGTCAGGCAGGGACAATCTCTGGCCATATTAGTAAGTCCTTTGCTTCCCTGGTGGCTCAGATGGTAAAGCGTCTGCCTGCAATGTGGGAGACGCGGGTTTGATGCCTGAGTCGGGAAGATCCCCTGGAGAAGGAAATGGCAACCCACTCCAGTACTCTTGCCTGGAAAATTCCATGGACGGAGGAGCCTGGTAGGCTACAGTCCAGGGGGTCGCAAAGAGTCGGACACGACTGACGACGTCAGTTTACACAGCTGGAGGTGGGGGTGGGCTGGAGGGCACAGAGGAAGCGCTGAGGGACCGGGCGCAAATGGAGGGCTTCCTGGGGTGGCGTCCTTGGCACTGGGCTCTGAGACTCCAGCATCCTCTTGGCAGAATGAGTCTTGATCAGCAGCCGGCTTCATCCCGTGCGTGAAACAAGGCGGAGCATAAACGGATAGCTACATAAAGAGATTGAGAAGAGGCTGGTTGGAAAGGCGGCAGGAAGCCGGGCTGCGATGCCAAGGAGTGGCCTGCAGGTGGCAGGCCTGGAGTAGCCGCGGGGCTCAGGCTTCGCTCTCTCTGCAGGAAGAGTGTCTGCACAGAACTGGGTTTCAGCGAGATGAAAAGCAGCCTCGTGGGAGGATGAGGTTTGCTGGGGAGGAGGGTGGTGGGGACCAGCTGGGAACTGCAGGAGTCCAAGCAGGAGGTGGTGGAGGCCAGGACTGGGTAGGGGTGGACGAGGGCTAGGGAAGCGGGGCCACACAGGAGAGGCGCTGCTGACTGGCCCTGCGAGCAGCCAGCAGAGAGAGCCAGACTTCGAGGGCAGAGACACGTCGCTGACTGTGCCCGTCTGCCGGTGGGAGTGAGATGCGAATTACTACCTGCTGACGTTTTCCTTGGCCAACCTCAAACTGAACCACTAAGAGGACTCAGAAGAAAAATTGCAGGTCCCCCCGCCACCGTTCACCCCCAAACCCCGCAAAGGTGGAGGAATTGGAAATCTTGACAAGGGATAAGCCTTAACGCAGCACTGCCACGCTGGCCTTTCTCCAGATGGGCGTGTGATGAGCACCGGCTCCCTGCCTTGGTTTTACCTGTACAGAGCCAGTAATTCCCGTCTAGTTTTCCTCCCCTGCTCTGAGCCTCTGGGAAAATCCAGAATTCCCAGATTCAAATCCTGGCTGGGCTGTTTCTTGAGCCACTCACTGAAGATCTGAGTTTTCCCTCAGCAAGTTGGGGAATGTTGATCGCACCCACTTCCCTCCCAGGGTCGTGGTGAGGTTTGTGTGAATCACTGTACCTGTAGAGCTTGGAGCAGTGCCTGACATAGAGTGGGGCCTCCACGAATGTCAGTCATTATAATAATTCTTCTTCATGGGGCTTCCCTGGGGATCCAGTGGTTAGGACTTCACCTTCCAGTTGACGGCGTGCAGGTTTGATCCCTGCTTAGGGAGCCAACACCCCACATGCCTCACAGCCAAAAAAACCAAAACCTAAAACAAGCAGTATTGTCATAAATTCAATAAAGACTTTAAAAAGGGTCCACGTCGAAAATCTTTAAAAAACATAATTATTGAGAATAAGTGACTGCTGATGGTTGGGCTGAGAGTTTTGTTCATTCGTTCACTGAACGTATTTACGGCAATCTAGTACATGCTGAGGACACAGCAGTGAAGCAAAGGCGGCTCCTGGTAAAGAATCCGCCTGCCAGTGCAGGAGGTGCGGGCTTGATGCCTGGGTGGGGAAGATCCCCTGGAGGAGGAAATGGCAACCCACTCCAGTACTCTTGCCTGGGAAATCCCATGGACAAAGGAGCCTGGCGGGCTGCAGTCCATGGGGTTGCAAAGAGTCTGAGCGATTCAACAGGAGCAACAATATGTGCTGAGGATACAACAGTGAACAAAAGAGACAAATCCCTGCTCTCAGTTAACCAGTTGGTTAATGGCTCCTGTGAGAGCAGCTCTGAGCAGGCCTCCCAGTCCCCCTGGAGCCTGGTTTCTCCATCTCTGCCATGAAATGCTCTTCTTGGAACATTCAGGCATGGAGGCTTGGGACAGAAGACTCCCTAAGACTCGGCCCCATTATGGCACAAGCCTTCTCTCTCAAGGGAGGGAGCACCCTGTGGCTAGAAGTAATCAAGAAAAACAGCATCCTTGACGGTCCCTCTCTACCCTGAAATGTTAAGGACGCCTAAGATTCCATGACCGAAATGACAAATTTAAGTGCACAAACTTCTGAAAAGGTCCTAAATTCAAGATAATAACTGTGGCCACAGGGTGGCACCACTACCCAGGCCCAGTCTTGAAAAATTGTTTTTTTGAGTATAGCAAAGTACAGTTTATAATGTGACAAGCATCTGTGAATCTATCACCCAGAACAAACAAATGCTAACATTTTTGGTCATGTTTTCATATTATTTTTTTTCCAGCCACACCATGAGGCTTGCTGGAATCTTAGTTCCCTAAGCAGGGATGGAACTCAGCTGCAGAAGTGAAATATCAAGTTCTAACCACTGGACAGCCAGGGAATTCCCTAGATTTTAAAAATATTTTATTTTTTAAAAGAAGTACAGTTGATTTACAATGTTGTGCCAATCTCTTCTGTACAGCAAAGCGACTCAATTTATACATGTATACATTCTTTTTTTAAAAAGTATTTTCCATTGTGGCATTACAGAATATTGAAGAGAGTTCCCTGTGCATTAGGACCTGGTTGCTTATCCATTCTAAATGTAATAGTTGGCATCTACCAAACCCAAACTCCTAGTCCATCCCTCCCTTTTCCCCCCAGATTTTCTTAATTTTAATAAAGGAATCAAACTGAAAGAGTTAAAGCAGAGGGTGCCTGCATGCTAAGTCGCTACAGTCGTGTCTGACTCTGCAACCCCATGGACTGTAGCCCACCATGCTCCTCCGTCCATGGGATTCTCCAAGCAAGAATACTGCAGTGGGTTGCCATTTCCTCCTTCAGGGAATCTTCCCCACCCAGGGATCGAACCGGAGGCTCTTATGTCTCCTACACTGGCAGGCAGGTTCTTTACCACTGGCACCACCTGGGAAGGCCGAAGCAGATGGAATAATAATATTCAATTTCACTATATACTTAAACATCTTAAAATGTGTTTAATTGATTTAGCTTTGGCTGCATTGGGTCTTTGTTGCCGCCCGTGGGCTTTCTCTACAGTCTGAGTCTCCTCGTTGATGCAGAGCACGGCCTCGCATTGCGGTGGCTCCTCTTGCCGTGGAGCACGGATTTTAGAGTTTGAGGCTTCAGCAGCTGGCACGTGGGCTCTGGAGCATGGGCTCTGGAGCATGGGCTCAGTAGTTGCGGTGCACGGGCTCAGTTGCCCCACATGTGGAATCCTCCTGGACAAGGGATCGAACCTGTGTCCCCTACACTGGCAGGCAGATTCTTAACCACTGGACCACTGGGGAAGTCTTCACCATATACTTTTAATTTTCTCAAAACTAAAATGTACCAAGCACATTCTCCATGCCAAATGGTTTCAAGGCTCAACCCAGGTGTATGTCCAGTACCCCAGTTTCATAGCTGCAGAGACACAAAAACGCTTGGCCAAGGTCACAGAGCAAGTAACCGAATCGGGATTATGAACCCAGGAAGCATCAGACTCAGTGGCCATGAACTGGAGCAAACTCCTGGAGACAGTGGAGGACAGGGGATCCTGTCGTGATGCAGCCCATTGGGTCACAAAGGGTCAGGTACGACTGAGTGACTGAACCACACCAACACTTGGCTCCAAAGTGTATTCTACACAGGACTTCTCAGCTTTCCTGTTGCTCACATCAGAAATCCCTGGGCCGGGGAGCTCTGCTCAATGTTATGGGGCAGCCTGGATGGGAGGGGAGTTAGGGGGAGAATGGATACATGTATGTGTATGGCTGAGTCCCTTTGCTGTCCACCTGAAACCATCACAACATTGTTAATTGGCTATATTCCAATATAAAATAAAAACTTAAAAAAAATCCCTGGGCTGAAGAAGTTACTGCAGAGCTGAATGCATTCCCATTTTACAGATGGGAACACTGAGGCTAGTAGCTAACACTGACACAGCACCACAAAGTTTACTGATGATACCAACAACCCTGAGAGGTGGGTGCTGTATTGTTCTGCTAGTTACTGCACAGGAGTAAACAGTGGCCCAAGGACATAGAGTCACTGTTTCTGAGTCCACAGAGCTGGTTAGCAGTGGAGCTGGGATTCCAAGTCTCCTCTTTCTGTCTCTCTGCCCAGAGCTTGGTATCCTGTTCCCTGAGGCAGGACAGAAATTGTCATGATGCTGCAGGTGGTGTTGGGAGGGAAGGCAAGCCTCCCTTTGGCACATGGACCTGGCTGTGGGCAGGGATGGGACTCTGGGTGCCACACAGCAAGTCGGGGCAGGGTATGCAGGGTCTTGAAGTTTCTCTGGGTGTTGGGCAGACCTGAGTTTCAGTTCCACTTGATCTCTTGTGGATGGTGACTTGAAAGAGGCCTTTGGCCTTTCCTAGCCCAGTTTAACAGTTACCTCTTAGCATTGGTCTGGGGGTAGGAATAATAAAATAAAGCCCCTGGCACAGCATTATTTTCCTGTTTCTGTGGAAGGAAAAAGACCTCAGCCACCTGAGATTTTCTTTACATTCTTCCCCATTTCCTTTTTTTCTATAGCAATTATCATTCTGGGTTTCCTAGGTGGCTCAGTGGTAAAGAATCCACCTTATACTGTGGGAGATGCAGGAGACATGGGTTTGATCCTAGTTTCGAAGATCCCCTGGAGGAGGAAATGGCAACCCAGTCCAATATTCTTCCCTGGAGAATCCCATGGACAGAGGAGCCTGGCGGGCTACAACGCATAGGGTCACAAAGAATCGGACATGACTGACCACACACACAATTATTGCCCTACGACCACTTTAAACGTTTCTTTATGCTTAGTAAACTCTATGAAGTTGGATCTTTGCTTTGGTTTCTGTAGTGTCCCAATTGGATGGAACAGTGTCTGACACCTAGTGGGTGCTCCTTATCAATGTTTATTGAATCCATGATCAAGACCATCCCCAAGAAAAAGAGATGCAAAAAGGCAAAATGGTTGTTTAAGGAGCCTTACAAATAGCTTAGAAAAGAAGAGAAGCTAAAGGCAAGGGAGAAAGGGAAAGATATACTCATCTGAATGCAGAGTTCCAAAGAATGGCAAGGAGAGATAAGAAAGCCTTCCTCAGTGATCAATGCAAAGAAATAGAGGAAAACAATACAAAACAATAAAAAGCAAAGACGTTACTTTGCCAACAAAGGTCTGTCTAGTCAAGGCTATGGTTTTTCCGGTGGTCATGTATGGATGTGAGCGTTGGACTATAAAGAAGTCTGAGCGCCGAAGAATTGATGATTTTGAACTGTGGTGTTGGAGAAGACTCTTGAGAGTCCCTTGGACTGCAAGGAGATCCAGCCAGTCCATGCTAAAGGAGATCAGTCCTGGGTGTTCATTGGAAGGAATGATGCTGAAGCTGAAACTCCAACACTTTGGCCACCTGATGCGAAAAGCTGACTCATTGGAAAAGACTCTGATGCTGGGAGGGATTGGGGGCAGGAGGAGAAGGGGACGCCAGAGGATGAGATGGCTGGATGGCATCACCGACTCGATGGACAGGAGTTTGAGTGAACGCCGGGAGTTGGTGATGGACAGGGAGGCCTGGCGTGCTGCGGTCCATGGGGTCATAAAGAGTCGGACACGACAGAGCGACTGAACTGACTGACTGAATCCATGATATTAACCTGTGACGTGTCCAGTAGAGACTCTTAGCTCCGGTTGTGAGGGGCGGGAGGAGGCAAGGATACATGGAGCAGCCTTACACACGGTGTGCCAGCCTATCTACCTGCAGTGACTCCACCCCACCTGGCCTGGGGATTCCCTGTTCCCACTCTTCAGTAGACTGAGGGTGCCGACAGCTTGGTCCTTCACCCTTAGCGCTGGGAAGGACTTCCAGGAGGAGGTTGCCATCTATTTAAATTAAAGGTTTGAAGGAAGCGCAACAAATTATATATTATATAGGGCTCCCCAGGTGGCTCAGTGG
This sequence comes from Bison bison bison, assembly GCF_000754665.1. Lineage (NCBI taxonomy): Eukaryota > Metazoa > Chordata > Mammalia > Artiodactyla > Bovidae > Bison > Bison bison. Next base: position 2,461,130 of record NW_011495069.1, read on the forward strand.
TAAAGAATCTGCCTATCAATGCAGGAGATGCAGGTTCTATCCCTGGGTGGGGAAGATCCCTTGGAGAAGGAAATGACAACCCACTCCAGTATTCTTGCCTAGGAAATCCTATGGACAGAGGAGGCTGGCGGGCTAGAGTCCATGCGGTTGCAAGAGTGGGAAATGACTTAGCGACTAAACAACAACAACATATTGTAACATATATGTACACATATGTCAAGCGATCTGCCCAATATCTCCCAACCGGCTCGCCCTGGTAGCGGTGGGCAGCCCCCTATTGGAAGCAGTCCTGGATGAAGGTGGCCCACAACCCCCTTCTCCGAGTTCCTCCTGCGCCAAGTGTGAGTGGGGAGGGGCAGGCCTGGGGGGCGCGGGTAGAGGCCGCTAGAGCTGGGAGGCGACCTGGCACGGCCCGGCTCTCGGATCATCCCTCCGCAGGCCCAGGGGTGCCGGGGAC
>NW_011495069.1:2461818-2464066 GCF_000754665.1 Bison bison bison
GGGTCGGGGGGGGGGCTTTCTCTCCCGGCGGGCCGGCCGGTATCCTCCAGCTCGCCGCGGGGACCGCGTCCGCCCGAGCCCGGGGTGTCTCTGCGCTGGGTCCGAGACCTGCGCTCCCCTCCGGGGGCCCCCACCCTGAGACTCCCAGCACCCCGGGTCCTTCTTGGCACCTCTCTATGTCCATTCGCCGAGAGGGGCTTGCCCCGGCCTGGAGAGCGCCCAGTGGCCCCGGGCTCTCACCCCCCGGGTCTCTGCCCTCGACTCATCTTACCGCCCGCCCCTTCCAGGGGCTCTGCGTTCCTGTCCTCCTGACTTGCCACTCGCTCCTGCTAGAGGACCCTGCTCCTCAGGTGCCCCCTCCCAAACTTCCTACCCAGGTGTTTGCTCCAGGTGTTTCTGCATCCCACCCACGGACGCCCCCAGACCCCCTCTCCATCCCCTTCAGGGTGCTGACCCTTGACCCAGAGGGCCGCCCTCCCCCGCCCATCCCCGCCCATCCCCGCCTTCCCACCAGCCAGCCTCCACGCCCACCCTGCCTCGTCCTCCGGACCCCAGAGCCCCCATGGTCCCAGAGCAAGGCCCCGCCAATCACAGCACCCCGGACTGGGGCTCGGGGCCGCCGTGGGCACCCGGGGGCAGCGGCTGGGTGGCCGCCGCGCTGTGTGTGGTCATCGCGCTGACGGCCGCGGCCAACTCGCTGCTCATCGCGCTCATATGCGCGCAGCCCGCGCTGCGCAACACGTCCAATTTCTTCCTCGTGTCGCTCTTCACGTCGGACCTGATGGTGGGGCTGGTGGTGATGCCGCCGGCCATGCTGAACGTGCTGTACGGCCGCTGGGTGCTGGCGCGGGGCCTCTGCCTGCTCTGGGCCGCCTTCGACGTGATGTGCTGCAGCGCCTCCATCCTCAACCTCTGCCTGATCAGCCTGGACCGCTACCTGCTCATCCTCTCGCCGCTGCGCTACAAGCTGCGCATGACGCCCGCGCGCGCCCTGGCGCTGGTCCTCGGCGCCTGGAGCCTGGCCGCGCTCGCCTCCTTCCTGCCCCTGCTGCTGGGCTGGCACGAGCCGGGCCGCGCGCGGGCACCCGCGCCGGGTCAGTGCCGCTTGCTGGCCAGCCTGCCCTTTGTCCTCGTGGCGTCGGGCCTCACCTTCTTCCTGCCCTCGGGCGCCATCTGCTTCACCTACAGCAGGATCTTGCTGGCTGCCCGCAAGCAGGCCATCCAGGTGGCGTCCCTCACCACCGGCACTGCCGGCCAGGCCTTGGAGACGCTGCAGGTATGGGGCGGGGCGTGCAGGGAGACCCGGGCGTGGGGGACGGAGAGGAATGAGCAGTCATTGGGTGCCCACTGGGCATCCACGGCTCAGTATACAACTGCTGGCACTTCCAAGTGGTCATTCCCAGCACCCATCTCCCTTCTGAACTCCAGACTCAATGCCCAACTGTCCACAGGACCTGCCAGGATGTGGGCGGGTTTCTCAAGGGTAACAAGTGCAACAGGGCATTCAGGGGGTCCCAACTCTCTGCACTTGCTCCTCGCCCGTCTTCCCCATCACGGCCAGTGGTGCCATCATGGCATCATGGCCCAGAAGCTTGGGAATAATTTCCCTCTCGTACTCACGGGCTGCATTCACAAGCCCCTCTGTGCCTGTGTCATCCCTGAGGACACCTTCCTGATCTCCTGATCCAAGCCACCATTGCTTCTTACTTTGGAGCCTTTTTCTTTCCTTCCCCTGCTGGGTCTTCAGTGAGGTGCTCAGGAGCAGGGGCTTAGTTGCCCCACAGCACATGAGATCTTCTTTCCCCAACCAGCGACTGAACCTGTGTCCTCTGCATTGGAAGACGGATTCTTAGCCTCCGGACCACCAGGGAAGGCCCTTACCCGGGAGCCTTTGATAGTCTCCCGCTGCCTCCACCCTAGACCCGCCCTGTCCATTTTCTGCACAAAGAGAAACAAAAGGCAGTCCCCTCACTCCTTGGCTCCAAGCCCTTCAGCGGCTCTCTGTGGCTCTCAAGATGCAGAGGAGACCCGGGCCAGGCTCTGGCCTGGGACCTGGTCCTGCCAGCCTCTCCAGCTGCACTCCCTTCCCCCCCCACTCCCCGCTTCTCTGCACCAGCCCCGTGTGTCCTTCTGACGCTCCCAGAAGGCGCCAGACTGTGTGCCTAGGTCTTTGCGCTGGCTGTGCCCTCTGGAATTTTCTTCCCCTGGGGCTGTCCTTGCCTGAGTCTTTAGTTCACAGGTTACTCCT
>NW_011495069.1:2464166-2468594 GCF_000754665.1 Bison bison bison
CCACCGCCTGCCACCCTGTTATTCTCCATCTCGACCCCCAGTTTGTTGGCTGTTTGTTCATTGTCTGTGTCCCTCACTGGCGTGTAAGCTCCCACGAGGGCTGGGCTCATCTGGGTGGGTTTCGATCTCCACTGCCCCTAGTAGGTGTCCCTGATTCCTTGTGAATGGGGCAGGTGCTCTTAGGAGCAGGCCCTGCGGTGTCTAGAGTGGAGCGGGTAGTAGGTGTCCCTGATTCCTTTGAATGGGGCAGGTGCTCTTAGGAGCAGGCCCTGCGGTGTCTAGAGTGGAGCGGGTTGCGTAGCACCTGAGCCCTAGCACTCCACTGCCCAGGGATGGGTGTTCAGACTGCCGGGCCTGAGCCCCAGAGAATTAGACCACAGGCCCCCAGGAAGGTCCCAGCGGGGCTCTCCAGCGTCCTCTAGGTGTGGCCTCAGGTGTGGGAGGTGTCTGCAGGATGGCAGGTCCCTTGCGGGGTGGGGGTTACTGGATAGACTGAGCTGAGAGGCTGACATCCTGGTTGGCAGCCCCCAAGTGGCTCATCCATGTCACCCCTGCAGTGAGGCCCATCAGCTAGGATGATGGCGTCCTGGGTGGACAGGAGGCCTTGGCTGCAGCCAGCTCTCTCCTGATCTATACTCACTGGAGAAACTTCTCCAGTCTCTGCAGGTGGCTGTGACCCTGACTTGGTTCTCGAACTTCAGGGTGGCTGCCATGGGCTATCCACACCCTCTCCCTGGGTTCTTGTAAAGCAGCGTTTCCCAAACTTCAGGCTTTGGGGAACTGCCTCGTGGCATCTGCCTTGCTACCCTGCCTCCCAGCTTCACACAGTCTGCGAGTCTCTGCAGCCATATGTACTTAGTGATTTCTTGGAGTCATCTCATCTTTTTACTTCCATGAATTTATTTAGCAAGAAAACTTCTTATCTCTTTCAGTAACGGAAGATCAGTATCCTTGCCAGAAATAGAAGGTGATCAGAACCATAACTTCACTGGGGCCGCAGAAGCCCCAGCAGTGTTGCTGAAGTCCAGCTTGGATGGCTGGAGATGCTTGAGCCCAAGGCCTGCTTTCTCCTTGTTAGATGTTGGAGGGACGTTAAAGATACAGTAGCATCAGCATGAGACTTTCTCTTGACATAACCAGAGAAGCTGGGAGGGCGCTCTAAAGGCCTCTGTTCTTACTCTGTGACTCAGTTATTTTGCTGGGTGTTCATTCACCATCCAAGGTCATCTCCCCATCTCACTCTGCCCTAATGACTAAGGAGGTGTGGAGTTGACTGGTCTTGGTGGGGTTGGAGTGGAGAGGTCTAGATTCTTGGTTACAGCAGAGCCTGTGACACACAGATTTTCTTTCCGTGAAGCTAACCAGCTGGCACTTGTGTTTTTTAAAAAATGATTTTATTTATTTATTTTTGGCAGTGCTCGGTCTTCCTTGCTGTGCAAGATCTTCTCTAGTTGTGGCTCACGGGCTTAGTTGCTCCGTGGCTTGTGGGATCTTCCCGGGTCAGGGATCGAACCCGTGTCTTCTGCATTGTCAGGCGGATTCTTTACCACTGAGCTACTGGGGTAGTCCCCGGACACCCAAAGGGGCCAATAATCCCCGTCCCTGTTGGACAGCTGGAGGACTAAGGGTCGATGAGGGGAGGCGACTTGCCCACGGTTGCACATCTAGTCAGGGAGTTTCAAGTGCAGAGCCCAGGTCTGAGCTTCGTGCTGCCAGCTGGCGGTGACGTGCCCTCGAAACCTGGCTCCAGGGTCACCACCCTGGGTCCCGTGCTCTGCTGCACTGGCTGTGCCTCTCAGTCGCCTCTGCCGGGCCCTCCTGCTCTGCCACCATCCGAGGCACTCCCCGGCCTCGGTTCTTGTACCTTCTTGCTTTTTTCCACGTTCACTTCCTTAGTGAGCTCATCTCATCCTGTGACCAGAAGTACCACGTACATACTGATGACTTCCAGCCTGGATCACTCACTTACCTCGTCCCCAACAGAATCTGGGATTTTTTTTCCGGGCTCCAGATGTAGTCCTTGACTTGTGTTCCTTACGTTGACTAATTGACGCGAGTGGCTCAGGCCAGGAACCTTGGAGGCAGCCTCTTTTCCTCTTGCTGCACACCCTGCGTGCTTTCTATGTTCAAAGCGCATGTAGGCCCTGACCACTTCTCATATGTAAACTGCTGCCCCCCCTCAATGGCTGAGCCCTTCATCTGGTGTCCAGGTTATCGCATTGATCTTCCACTGGCTTCCTGAGCCCATTCTTGCTTCCTTTCGACTTACACTGCAGCCATAGCGATCCCTGGGAATTCCCTGGTGGTCCACTGGCTAGGACTTGGCACTTTCCCTGCTGTGAGCCTGAGTTCGATCCCTGGTCAGGGAATTAAGATCCCACAAGCCGGGAGGTGTAGCCAAAAAAAAAGAAAAGTGCAGGCCCTGTCGTGTTATTCCTTGCCCCTTGTCTGGTCTCCTTTGCTCCCTCCATCCCCTCACGCTTTCTGTTTCAGCCACACTGGGCTCCTTGTTGTTCCTTGAGTGCCAGGCACGCTCCTGCCTCAGGACCCTTGCACCTGCTGTTGCCTCTGCCTGGGGAACCTCACGTCACCACACAGATCTGCCCCGAACTTCTGTCCCTTTCCTCTGGCCTTTGCTTGGCTGTCTTACTAACCGCTTGGTTAGTAACGAGGTCACACTTGTGCAGATCCCCTCCAGCCCTAATTTCCTAAGTTGTTCTCAGCAGCAAATGGCACAAATTGCATACTTTCCATTTATCATTGGCGTGTTTGCTTCCTCCTACTAGAATGTAAGTTCTGTGAGGCTGAGGACCTGTCTTGACTGCTGGATTCTCAGCATCTGAAGGAGTGTCGTGAGTGTTCATTGCACAATGATGGAAGGAACGAAATGGACACAGTGCCCCACAGAGCCCAGGATTCAACCCCAGCTCACGCTTCTCCCTTCTCTTCCACTTGTAGAAGCAGTTCTTGTAGCTGACAAATCCTGCGCTTTTCAGTACGTTCATTCACTTCCTCGGTGCTGTGTTGAGTACTTCTTTTATTTATTTATTTACTGCTCTGGGTCTTGAAAGTGAAAGTCACTCAGTCGTGTCTGACTCTGCGATCCCATGGACTATACAGTCCATGGAATTCTCCAGGCCAGAATACTGGAGTGGGCAGCCTTTCTCTTCTCCAGGGGATCTTCCCAAACCAAGGATCGAACCCAGGTCTCCCACATGGCAGGTGGATTCTGTACCAGCTGACCTACCAGGGAAGTCCTGGGCCTTAGTTGCAGCATATGGGATCTCCAGTCTTCATTGTGGCATGTGGGATACAGTTCCCTGACCAGGGATGGAACCTGGGCCCCCTACATTGGGATCACAGGGTCTTAGCCACAGGACCACCAGGGAACTCCGTTGAGGACCTGTCTTGTGCAGGAGCTGTCCTGGGCTGTGAGTGCGGGCATGAGTGTGTCTGAGAAGGTCTTGCCCTCTTGAAATCTACGTTCTAGTTGGAGAGAGAGATGGTAGTCACAAAACCCTATCATGATGAGGGTTCTGGAGCTTATAAGAAGGGTGTCTCTTCTAGCAAACGTCAAAAATCTATCACTCCCTGTGCGTATGTTTGCAAAATCAAGGAAGTCACAAAACGGAAGGCTGAGAGGTGTCTTCATGGGTCATTTAGTCTTGGGGCTTCCCAGGTGGAGCTAGCAGTAAAGAATCTGCCTGCCAGCGCAGGAGACATAAGAGATGTGGGTTCGATCTCTGGGTTTGGACGATCCCCTGGAGGAGGGCATGGCAACCCACTCCAGTATTCTTGCCTGGAGAAGGACATGGACAGAGGAGCCTGGCGGGCTACGGTCCATAGGGTCACGAAGAGTTGGACACGACTGAGCGACTTAGCCCACACATGCACTGCCTCTGAGGCAGAATGACTCTCGGCCTCTCAGGCCTGAAATATGTCTATGCGAATATCTCCCGCTTTCTGGAACGCCTTTTCTCTTGATTTGAGTAAGGACGTGTCAGACTCCACCATCCAGCAAGTGCCTAGCTTGAAGTCACTCGGCTTGCTTCCCAAACCACCCAGATCCTAAGCAAGCTTTGTGCTGGCTAGTTTCCGTACCACCTGGAGAAGTGCCTGTGTTTGGGGACGTGGCTTCTGGGAGGCCGCCTTACTCTGGCCTCCTGGGTTGTGACCCTCTTTCATCACCTGAGGTGGCGCATCCGGCCTGGGGGTGGAGGCGTTTTCATTGCCTGGACCCAGCGGAACTGATGAGAAGGAACAGAACTTGGAGGGGTGTTAGGCCCTCTTCCTCCCCGTCCCGGTTCCACTGAACCGTTGGCTGCTCCCTCGATCCAGTCTCTTGCTTTTCCACAGAGGGACAGGGGCTGGCTCCCAGTCCCTGAAGTCCTGGCCTTTCTGGAGTTTCGGACGTGGTTGCCGAGCTGG
>NW_011495069.1:2468694-2472455 GCF_000754665.1 Bison bison bison
TGGCTTCCTCTGCCTCTGTCTGCCTGTTGATGTGAATGAGCTCTTAGAAAGCCGCCGGTTGGCTCAGTGGTTTCAGCCCCAGGGGCTCTGGGAAAGGAGTCCTGCTTAGAGGTCAGGCAGGGGCTGTGTCTGGGGGTGCAGGAGGGGCGTGAGAGGTGGCGAGGGTGCCCATGAGATGCAGCCAGGGCAAGTGTGTGCTTGCGTGTGGGTGAAAGGTGGGCGCCCCTGTGGTGATGGTGCTCACCCCTGGGGGTTCCAGAGGGACTGTTGTGGGACCGCTGTGGGCGCTCAGCCTCCTGGGGAGCAGCAGGCAGCCCGGCTGGGCGTCCCTGTGTCCTGCGCCCTTTTTTCTCTCTTGTGTCTCTGGCCACACGCTCTCCCCACCGCCCTCCTCTCCGCCCCATCGTCCCCCCTTCCTCCTCCCCCTCGGCTCAGTCTCAGCCCCTCTCCCGTGCACCCTGCATCCTCCTCTTCCTTCCCTCCCTCCGATTCTCCTCCTGGTCCTCCTCCCCCAGCTCTCTTCACCCTCCAGCACCCAGCTATGCATCATTCTGTCCCAGCAATCCGTCTTCCCTTCCATCTCTGCCTCCTCCCCCTCAGAGGAGGCTGTGATCCCAGAAATATCTCAGAGGGGGAGGAGGGGGAGAGCAGGAGCGGAGCTGAGCGTGACAGGCTGGGCCGCTGCTCTGAACAAGGCAGCCTGCTGCAGCCGGGACGGGGCGGGGGGCTTGTCCATCTGTCTGGGCCCAGGTTCAAATCCTGCCTCTCTCTCACTGCAGCGGGATGACTCTGGGTGAGTTGCTCACCTCCCTCTCTCCCAGTTATCATCTGAGGCTGTTTGAAGCATCAGTGGGGTGATTTAAATATGCCTGGTGCACAGCAGTTGCTTGTTGCTTGACGAATGTTAGCTCTGTCCTTTCCTCTTGATGGTGAAATGCATGGTGCTGGGAAGTTCACCCCTTTGAGTCTTCCTAGGGGCAAAAATAACCATGGCTGCCACCAGCAGCCTCATCATCATTATCAAGGAGCTGAGGTGAATACAAATAACAATAAACACCAACCATGATCACTAACTTAGTAACTAACAGTACTCACACAGTACTTTGTACCAGGCACTGTTCAAGTAACTTTCTATTATCCTATTTAATCCTATTTAATCCTTACTACAATCCTACAAGGTGGATGTCATGAGAATTGCCATTTTACAGATGAGAAAGCTGAGGCTCAGAGAGGTAAAGTACATTGCTTAAGGTTGCTCAGCTGGTTAGTAACAGAGTCACAATTTGAGCCGGGCAGTCTGGCTCCAAGGTTTATCTTATCACCCTCACACTGTGATTAGATGGCTGGGCTTCCCAGGGGCACAGTGGTAAAGATTCCTCTTGCCAGTGCAGGAGATGCAAGAGATGTGGGTTGGAACTCTGGGTCAGGAAGATCCCCTGGAGGAGGAAATGGCAATCTGTTCCAGTATTCTTGCCTGGAAAATCCCATGGACAGAGGAGCCTGGTGGGCCACAGTCTGTGGGGTCTCAAAAGAGTTGGACACGAGGTGACTGAGCACACACATGGTTAGCTGGTCATACAAATTTGAAATTACATGAGGGAATATGTAAGTCCACTTTAAAATGAAAATTCATCGGTAGTGATAAAGTAAAAGGCCCCCCTGACCTCATCAGTCACCTCCCACTCCTGTCTCTCCACGTCTTTCCAGCTCCTTTTCTCTGTGTTTGTGAATTTGTTTATGTGCCTAAAGAAGCTTATGCCTTGCATCTTTTTTTAAACAAAGGTAATCATGCGTCTCTCATTTTGAAACTTCTTGTTAGCACTTGATCATGTGTCATGGAGATCTTTCCGTGTGATTGACTTATCCTTTTAAACATCTGTATAGTATTCTAAGGCTTCCCTGGTGGCTCAGCGGGTAAAGAATCCACCTGCAATGTGGGAGACCTGGGTTTGATCCTTGGGTTGGGAAGACCCCCTGGAGAAGGGACTGGCAACCCACTCCAGTATTCTGGCCTGGAGAATCCCATGGACTGTGTACAGTCCATGGGGACTGTGTACAGTCCATGGGGTCACAAAGAGTCAGACACGACTGAGTGACTTTCACTATAGTATTCTAAACCAGGGTTTATTTAACCACTCTCTTCTGATGGACTTGTGAGCTGTTTCCAGTTTTTTTCTGTCACGAATGGAGCTGCAGTATACATCCTTTTTGTGCTGAGTGGACAGGTGTATGTGTGTTTATGGACATCGGGCCCTGCAGGGCCCTGCCAAGTCGTCCCCTCTGGCAGTGGCAAATGCCACAGGCGTGTGCTGATATAAGGGACGTGCGGACAACAGAGGTGCTACCAGGGGTTGTGAGCTGGCTTTAGGGCAGAGAGAAGCGAGAAGGATGGCGTCACCCGGACCCCAGGGCGTGGGCTGGTGGTGGCCCTCGGCTTCTGTTCCACGAGGGCCTCTTGGTGAGAGTGGTGGGCTTTTGCTTGGGGCTGTCATCCTCCAGAATGGGAGCAGCATGCTAGAGTGGGAAAGGCTCAGCGTCTGGAGCTGGAGGTGACTCTAATTCCCTGACTCAACTCTTGTCTGCTGTGTGACTCCTGGCTCTCTCAGCCTCATCTGCAAGATGAAGATTATAATACCTTCCTCCCAGAAAGACCAAATGACAGAATGAATATCAGGTGCAGATGTATTGTAAGCACTCAGTAAGCGGGGATAACAATGCAGGGGGTATGTGGTGCTTTGGTTTGAGCACAGTGTGACCTTGGGAAGGTCCCCTACTTTCTCTGAGCCTCAATTTCTTCCCTTTTGCCTGCTTTCTTGAGTCAATTCTTTGGGGAGAAGAAGAGGCAGGAAAATGCAGGTTTCTTCCCAGGAAGACTGGAGAGGGACCCTCATATCATGATTGACCCCTTTGGGTCAGCCTCCCCTGATGACGGCCCCTATCTTATCTCCCTGAATGCCTTGGTTCCCCAGTGCCCAAGAGCCATGGCTGTCTCTTGCCTCTTCACCAGGCTTCCAGGGGTGAGGGGGTACCTGTGTGGCTGGGGCTTGTGGGAGATGGTGTCTCCCTCCTCCCCTTGTCTGTTCCCATTGACGGCAGCAATCCAAAGTCAGAGCAGCTCTTGGGAGATTCTTTTGGGGAATCAGGAGTCTCTCCCTCCAGGCTGACCAATGGGGCCACAGAAGCCATAGAGTCCACTCTGGAGAAGAGAAAATGAGAGGGGAGGGAAAAGCAGACCCTCTTTTTCTCCCTGGTTGCTGCACAGTGAGTCAGAGCCTTTGTCCTGAGGTCTGTGCTGCTTTGGAAAGCCTGAGCTGTTGGCAGGAGGACAAGGCTCCCGAGGGCGCTACAACTTCCCCAGCCTCATCCACACACCACTGAACGATATCAGGGCTGCTGTGCTTGCATTAACTCCGTGTCCAGCACAGGGCGTACGTGCATTATCCGCAGCTCCACAGCAACTCCATAAGCCGAGGGTTTTCTCCCATTTGACAAATGTGGAAGCGGATTCTCTCAAGATTACAAGTGAGTGAGTGGTAGAGGCATAACTTGAAGCCTGATCACTTGTTTTAAAAGCCCAGCTCTCGCCTCTGTGCCCCACCAAGAAAGTGGGAAGAATCAAGGGCCTCTTTTAGGCTTCCCTGTGTGAGCCTTGATATTTGTCTAACCAGATTTCACCTGGACAAATACATCGAAAAGCAGGAGTTACAGGGTGCCTGTCTCCCCTCTCCTGCCCACTGCCATTCCAGATCCTACACAAGGAC
>NW_011495069.1:2472555-2474348 GCF_000754665.1 Bison bison bison
GCGGTGTGTGTGTGGGCGTCTTTAATGCTCCCTGGGGCTCACGCATCTTGGCTTTGCCTTCACCCCTTTCCATCTGTGAAGGTTGCCTGGGAACCTGGCTCCTTCCTTCCTGCCTCCTCTTGACTCTTTCATCCTCCTGTACCCAACCTGTCTCTGGTTGCCTCAAGAGCTAAGCTGGGCTCTTGCACAGTTTAGGAAGTGTGGGGGGGGAGTCTCTGGCCTTTAAAGCCCAGGAGTATTCCCAGGCAGCACACATACCCTTTCCTAGTCCAGTGAATTACGCTCACCCCAGTATCTACATAAGCTGTCAACATAGGTGGCTTTCACTTTGTCAAGCGGATATATGAAAATCCAAGTTGATTACAACACATGGTTTAGAGGAGGGCTTCACGTTGCAGCTTTTGTAGATTCCTAGGGGTTCCAGGGATGGACTTTGCAGTAGTCTCTGAACCCTCTGGCTATGTGGGAAACTTTTTCTTCTGTGTGTGTGTGTGTGTTCGTAAACATTTACAAGCTGTTTTCTGGGGAGTAAGTTGTGTAGATTTCACTTGAATTTCAGTGCGCTCATAAAGTTGAAAAAGTTAAGAGAACTGCTGGGCCAATTGGTCATCTGGTACAGAGAGCCTTTTACGTTTGGGACTCCTGGTCTCCAGTTTATAAAAGTCGCATTCGAGCCCCTCATGCCTTGTCTCCCGTGGAGCCCCTCCTTTTTCCTCTTCTCCCAGCTCCTGCTCATGAAGTCCATGTGTGGGAATGAAGATGTCTGTAAGTCCACAGCGAAATCCAAGTTTAAAATACCAAGGTCACTCCCGTCCCTAGTGACTTACAAGATATTTAATTGCACACATTTGTTTGGGGCACATGTTTTCAAAATAAACTTTATTTTGTGGATCATGAAAACAGTGGTGCAGAACTGTCACTCCAAAATATGAAGAGAATCAATTCACAGGCAGAGAGATTGTCAGGCCTCGGACAGCAGCTGTCCTCTTTTGTCAAGTACTGTTCCATCGCAGCTAATCCTTGAAGTGCCCAAGTGCAGTGCAGGACAACACTGTGCCCAGACACAAAGCCAGCAGTTCAGGAGGCCACACTCCCTGCAAAGCACAGCGCTCGACACTGTCCAACAAGCCCGAACCTGAGCCCCTAGGAAATCTCCCCGCCCTTCCTAGAGCTCCTTGTGCACTGCTAGTCAGGGTCGGGGCTTGGTGCAGGACCAGGACAAAGGCTCAGTCTATTTCTGGGATCAAGGCTCAGTCTGGGGCTAAAGTTGGGCTCAGTCTGGTCCAGGGAGGAGGCTCACTTTGAGACTGTGGTTATGTAGGGCTCAATCTATGGTAGGTATCAGTGGTCAGGGCCATGAGCAGAGCTTAGTTTATTGCTGAAGGGCTCACTCTGAAGCCAGGGTCAAGGTTCAGCCTGGAGTCAGGGTCAGGGCTCAGTCTAGGACTACAACTGGAGCCCATTCACGGGTCAAGGCTCAGTGTATTAAGGGCTCGGTCTAGAATTGGGATTAAGGCTCAGACTGGGGCCAGGAATAGGTTCAGACCAAGTCACGCGGCCTTCCTCTCTGCAGGTGCCCAGGACCCCACGCCCAGGGGTGGAGTCAGCTGACAGCAGGCGTCTAGCCACCAAGCATAGCAGGAAGGCCTTGAAGGCCAGCCTGACGCTGGGCATCCTGCTGGGCATGTTCTTTGTGACCTGGCTGCCTTTCTTTGTGGCCAACATAGTCCAGGTAATGCCACCGCTGGAGGTGGGTGAGTCCCCGCCTTGATGGGGAGGCCCCGAATCCCACC
>NW_011495069.1:2474511-2484905 GCF_000754665.1 Bison bison bison
CCCACGCTGGGCGGGGTGCCCTGCGTCCCGGCTCCAGGATGTCCCCCCACCCCCTCCAGGCCGTGTGCGACTGCATCTCCCTGGGGCTCTTTGACACCCTCACGTGGCTGGGCTACTGCAACAGCACCATGAACCCCATCATCTACCCACTCTTCATGCGGGACTTCAAGCGGGCCCTGGGCAGGCTCCTGCTGTGTCCCCGCGGCCCCCGGGAGCAGCAGCCGGGCCTCGCCTCGCCCTCCGTGCGGACCTCTCACAGCGGCGCGCGGCCCGGCCTGAGCCTGCAGCACGTGCTCCCAATGCCCCTGCCGCCGGACTCGGACTCGGACTCGGGCTCGGGCTCCGGGGGCTTCTCTGGCCCGCGGCTCACGGCCCAGCTGCTGCTGCCTGGCGAGGCCACCCGGGATGCCCTGCCGCCTGCCAGGGCCACTACTACAGTCAACTTCTTCAGTATCGATCGCGCGGAGCCCGAGCTGTGGCCGCGTCCGCCTGGGACCCCCACGAACTGATGCAGGTTTGGAGAGCTGGACTGGATGGGACCAGGTCCCCCGAGGCCTTGGACAAGCTCTTGGCTAAAACCAGGAGGCTACAGGTCCTCCAGGGAGCCATCCTGAGCTCCAGTGGATGTACTGAGTCAGCACCCTCTGCCCACCACGGGCCTCCAACCTGGACGCCTGGTTGCTGGCTTTAGGACAGTTTTATCCAGGATGCCTCACCACTGAGTGTGACTGGTGGGTGTGTGTAGAGCAGGGTTGGAGGGCTCCCGGGAGTGGGGTAAGGCCCTCTTGGCCCAGCTTAGGATGCAGGAAACCATCTCCCTTGCACATCCCATCAGCCTGCGTGGGAGCCAAGCCTCTGTCTGCAAAGGTGGCTCAGCGCTGGGCCAGATCCCTTGCTCTGCGGGCCATGACCATCAGCATCAGCTCCTGGGAGTCTGTTAGAAGTGCACGTCCCCGCCCCACCCTAGACCTGCTGGTCGCCAGGTGAATCGTTGCACATTATGGTTTGAGATGTGCTGGCTCAGGGATCTTTAACCTGAAGATGTCTGGCTAGACAGTTTTCAGACCAGCTAGGCTCTCAGGATACATGTGCTGCATAGTAAATAACTGAGCCTGGGAGTCAGGCAGGCAAAGTTTGAACCTCCGCTTCACTGCTTTCCAGCCCTTGGAAAGTTACTTAACCTCTCTGAGCCTGGTATTCCACATGCAAATGGGGAAATGATGCCTGCCTCCTAGGGCATTAAGGGCACAGAACACCCAGCACTCGGCAGGTGGTTAGTGGGTGGTCCCTGCTGCTGTTATAACTCCTGGCCATCCAATCCCCTGGCTCCTGGTGGAGGGCCAGGAAGGGCCACTGTTCCCACTTTTTCACCCCCGCCTTCCTCCTTCTCCTCAGCCCCGGCCCGCAGCCCGCGATCTGACTCTGTCTCCCTAACTCCTGGCTAGGCTGCTGCCCTGCTCCTCCTGGGGGCATATGGGTAGCTGCTGGGTTCTTGCTCAAGACCAAGGATGGGTGTTCCCTACCGTGGGCTTCCTTGGGCCTAGAAGGGAACCATCTGATGAGGACAGAGCCAGTCCCTCTCTCGCTGCCTTCTGGCCTTCCCTGGGGTCAGTGAGGGAAGCAGGCATGGGCACTGGGTCAGCAGAGTTGTAGAGAACCCATCCCTGGTACGGGCAGGTGCCCTGGGGGAGGCAGGTGGACTCCCGCACAGGACTTGTTTTTGTTTTTCTGATGGGGAACTCTTGGTTCCCAAAGTTTATCTGCTTTAGGTTCCCTTTCAGTCTGAGGTTTTTCTTCCTCCATTGCCCACCTCCCTCCCATCTTCCCACCAAGTTCTACCAAGCCCGATCCCAGGGGCCTCCACAGGCGGCCTGGCGCTCTCCGTGGTACTGAGCAGACTCCATTCTGGCCATGCCACTGACTCTACAGGGGCCACGGTGCTTGTCGGGCTCCCCCTCTACCCCAGGCTTGCCCCAGTGGACTCTCAATAAGCCCTAGCTGAGTGACTGTGGTGTGGACTGAATCTGCTTGAAGGGCCACTTGGGCTGGAGAAGCCTCTGGTGAAGCGGGAAGAGACTCTGGGTGCCGGTGCCCTGTGTTCTGGTCCAGAGTCTGCCCAAGCCTGCTCTGGGACCTCAGCAACGTCCTTTCCTCTCTTGGGGCTCAGTCTTCCATGGGTGACATGAGCAGTTTGGACCAGCAGCAGCAGGGGGCTCTGTGAGTATCTGCTGAAGGAACAAATACACATCCCCGCCGAGGACCAATTCAGCTCCAATACTCTAATTCCCCCGATTCTCTCCAATCCCAGCTGCCTCCTCCCGGGTTTGTCAATATTTTCTCTGCCTGGGCTTCAGTTTCCCCGAATGCACAGAGCGGGACAGGGATCATCTCTGGCTCTGTCACTCAGAGCCAGTGGGAGGACCGAGGAGGAAGGTTTCAGGGATGCAGCTACAGTGACCAAGAGCTCGGGCTCTGGAGGTTAACTGACTGGGTTTTGAGACTGATCACCTGCGTGACCTCGGGCAGGTTCCCGAAACGCTCTGGGCCTGACATGACAATGAAGATAACAGTACCTACCTCATTGGCGTGTTGTGAGGGTCAACTGAGACAATCCGTACAAAGAGCACACGATAAATACTTAATAAGCGGTAGCGAGTATTATTATCTACTACTGTGATCGTCACACCTCTGTTCCTGCCATAGGAAACTCTGCCCCACACACTTCATTCTTGTCCCAGGCCCAGCTCCTGTCCACACTGCCTGCCTATCCAGCGTCCACATGGCCTGCTGATCCAGCGTCCACACGGCCTGCTGATCCAGCGTCCATACGGCCTGCTGAACCGGCGTCTGTGCACCCTGCTCTGTAACAATTATCTTCAGGGCCCCCCTGTGGCTAACTTTGGGGGGGGCCTTCACGTCACATGTTTCTGATGGCCGCCCCTGTGGTTCTGCAGGGCTCAGCCCGGATGGCTGCATGCGGCAAATCTCATCGGATCTCCCAAGGGCAGAGAGGGTAAGCTGTCCGCTCCCCACTGGACCCGCTCTGCAGGTGTTTCCATGGTGCCTGTGGGCTGGAGCACAGCCCTGGACAGTGGTTGGAGGGGCGGGCGGACACCAGGCTCTTGAGGCTGGAGAGCTTGGCAGGGTGGCTCCAGAGAGCTCTGGACGGGCAATCAGACCCCCAGCACTGACCCAAAGCACAGGAGGTGCCCGGCCGGTTCAGCCCCAGGGATCCATACTGTGCTGGCTTGACTCTGCGGAGCTCTGGCTTCCATTCCTCAGGGAGGGGACAGTGTCTCCTTACAAGCCCCTGTCCTTCCAGTACTGACGTCTTCAATTTAGCAAAGGCAGTGGTAGAGATTCTCCATCTCCAGAGCTCGTGGCGGGGGAGCCGGTGAAGCGGAGTAAGAGGGTGCTCTGTGTAGCCGTCTGGGAAGGTGACTCTCCTCGGGTCAGTCCAGCCCTGGGCAGGGCCCCTGTGTCTCACGGGCACAGGCAAGGCAGTCCAGTGGGTTGGCGCCCAGGCCATGGCTGCAGAGAGGGGGGCTCTCAGCAGGCCTGGTAGCAGCAGGAAGGGAGGCCCCTTCAGACTGGTCCAGTCCTGCTGGCACCTGGGCTTGGTGGAGATCAGGGGGTATGGCTGCTTTGGGGATGTCTCTGGATGTAGGACCCTGGGTTTGCCCATCCTGGTTGGTGGTCTGATCTGATGAAGAGGTGGCTGCCACCTGGCGGGATTCCTCTTGGGGCAGGCTGCCTGGGGCCAGCAAGAGTCCCTTCTCATCCCAGCTGGGCTTGGTGCGGATGCCCACGGCCTTCAGGATGACGTCCATCTGCCTGGCATAGTCCAAATGGCCGCTGACCTGCAGGAGGGTGGAAAGTGAGCACCGCAGAGCCCAGTCCTCCCAGGACCCCTGGGCCTTTCCCTGTGTCGTCAACCAACACCATCACTCCAACCCTCAATGATTCTCCAATCCAGAATGAGTGGGAAGCCTCTGGGTTCAAGGCTGCTCTAGAATTTATTAAATAAAGATAAAGGAAGCTTGAGAAGACTCTAGAGAGTCCCTTGGACAGCAGGGAGATCAAACCAGTCCATCCTAAAGGAAACCAACACTGAATATTCACTGGAAGGACTGATGCTTAAGCTCCAATACTTTGGCCACCTGATGTGAAGAACTGACTTGTTGGAAAAGACCCTGATGCTGGAAAAGACTGAGGGCAGAAGGGGACGACAGAGGATAAGATGGTTGGATGGCATCACTGATTCAATGGACATGAGTTTGAGCAAGCTCCAGGAGTTGGTGATGGACAGGGAGGCCTGGTGTGCTGCAGTCCACAAAGAGAAATGACCGCGCGACTGAACAACAAAAGGAAGCTTCTCTACAGTGTCTGGGTCCTGTGGGGCAGGAAAGATCCTCCTGACAGAAGCCTGGAGGGGCAGTTCCCGTTCTCTGTCTGCAGCTTTAGGTTACAGTGGAAGGGCCCTGTGGCTCACCAGCTGAGGGACCAGGGCAAGCCCTGTATCCCCCTGACCTCCACTTGCCTCAGCTGTAAAATGAGGGCAGGAAGAGTGAGTAGCTCAGAGGGTTGCTCTGAAGGTTCCCCCAGGAATTTCTGAAATCGAAAACAGAGCTATGGCTAGAACGACTGCAAGGTACTTTCCACAGTTCACTCTCCTCCTTCCCCTTAGTCATAAGAACAAGCGATCACTGGACATACTCTCCAGCCTCCCTGGCCGGTGAGTGTACTATGGGGATGCGCTCGGGCCTATGAGATGAAGCACAGCATTATTCGGTGCTCCTTGGAAGTCTCTTTAAAAGGAGGAATGCTTCTGCTTTCTCCCTATTTCCTCTTTCCTGCTGGCTGGAATGCAGACGGGATGGCCAGGGCTTCAGCAGCCATCGTGAGCCAAGTAAGGATGGCGGAGTGGCAAGACAGAGAATTTTGGCCCCTGAAGGCTGTGGAGCCTCTACACCAGCCCTGAAATGCCTCTTCTGGCCTTTTCCTATGTGGCAGCATCACCTCTTGTGTGTTTAAGCCACTTAATCTGGGCCTCTGTTATGAACAGAATCTTCACTAACACAAGGGTCATGAAGCGCCTGCTCCCTTCCTGAGAGAAAAGAGACTTCTCTATTTTTGTGTTGGGATATATGTCAGTGAGTGAAAAATAGGGGTGTAACTGGAGTGCCGACGCCTAATTGTGATAATGGACAATGCCTGATACACAGCGGGTCCTTAATACATTGGAGGAAATACATTTATTGGCTATACTCCTTTGACAGGTATTGGGTGCTAACTGCAGATGAAGCAATTAAGGCAGAGAGGTAAAGGGACCCGCCCAGGGTCACACAGATGTCAGAGCTGGGCTCTGAATTCAGACCTTCTCTCTTCGTGGAAAGTCAAGTGTGTGGTGGGGAAGACCTTAAAAATCATACTCGTTTTACAGATGAGAAAAGAGAAGCCCAAAGAAGGGTGGTGATTTGCCTAATGACACGCAGCCTGTGAAGGGCGCAGCCATGTGCGGCGTTTCAGAGGTTGACTGTGGAAGCTGCTCCGCGCAAATCTCCTCCCTGAAACGGAGCCTCACGCTCTCCCCAGCCAGCTTAGGGGGCCTGCTTTAGTGCCAAAGGCAAACACAAGACTGGACAGTCCCTCAAGGCTGGAGAGGAAGGTGTTTGTTTAAAAAGAAGACAGGGAACAGAGGGGAGGCTTGCCGGGACCCGAGGAGGTGGCACGAAGGCCCAGCCGGCAGCACCGGCATCCCATTCGGGCCACAAACCACACTGGGCCAGCCCGGCGACCGCGCCAGAACTCAAAAGACAGCTCCCTGCACAGCTCTGTTATTTTCTCATAATAACCAGAACCTGCCTACTTCTCGCTGTTTTCTGTACAACTGCTTTCGAAGACCGTTCAGTGAAACACGCACGTGCATATACACAGAAGAGGCTTTTCAGATCCCTGGGTTCAGGGTGGAGGTCAAGGAAGGGAGGCATCCTTTCCTAGAGGGTGGACATCAGTGGCTGCGTGGTGCTAGAAAGCACCTAAGTTTGAATCAGAGAAATCGGGGTTCTAGACTTGGCTCTGTCTCTTACTAGTAACGAGGTGAGTCTACAATGTCCTGAACACCAGCTCCTCCATACTGCATACCTTGAATATCTGCTAAAAGAGTTCAACAGCCTGGGACTTTGCAGGAACTATTCTGCTCCATATATGACCCAAACCTCTTTTAAAAAAGGGACATTACCCAGTTAGAGTTAGTGATACCCGTCTCACAGGAGTGGTGGGAAGAAATAATACAAACCACAAGGCACAGCTCCTGGTGCACAGTAGGTACGCCATGCATATGAGTTCCTTTACTTTAGTTTTCTTGGAAGGAGAGATAGAAGGTAGGGAGTTAGTTGGGCTGATCCATTTGGGAACCCAAAATGGCTGCTGAAGCTCAAGCCATCACATGTGAATTCCAGCCAGCAGAAACCTAGACCCAGAGAGATAAACAAGGATGGCCTCCTTATACTTTTTCAATGTTGGCAAAGGGCTGATACTAGGGCTGGGTGCAGGCAGGCAGGACAGGAAGGAAGGGAGGTATTTGTGGCCACAGCCGATGCCAGATGGAAATTGCACTGTGCAACTGCCCCAGAATGTACAGCTCTGGCCTTTCTTGGCCACAGGTTGGTCCAGGCCTCAGCCAACCCTGGCCCCTGAGCTGCTATTCTGCAAAGATGGAGAGGGAGAAAGAACTGGCTGGCAAAGTTCTAATTTTACAGGGAGCTGGGGAAACAGGAGAGCAGGAGTGAGGTGGGTGGGAAAAGAATCTCTTCTGTGCAGAGGAGCATTCTGCTGTGGCTGACGCTGGATAAAGTTTCCAGGACTTCTGGTAGTCCAGAGGCCGAGACTCCACACTCCCAATGCAGGGGGGGCCCGGGTTCAATCCCTGGTCAGAGAAATAGATCCCACACGCCGCAACTGAAACATCCAGCATTCCGCAACCGAGATGGAAGACGCTGAGTGCGCAACTAAGACCCGGAGCAGCAAAAGAAAAGGTTGCAGTCTAGGACTGTCTCCCTGGCCGCCTCGACGGAGGGCTTCCTCCTGCGGGGAGACACGCTGAATGTCCCTGGGGTCGCAAAGCCTCCCTGGCGTTCCCACGCTGGTTAGGGACCCTCTCGGGGGCTCCCCTGTGACCACACTCACAACACGCCACCATTTTCATCTGCTAGCTTCGGTCTCTGTTCTGATAGACTGTGTGGGGGAGGGCAGGACCTGACCCCCCACACCCAGCCCTGAACCTTGCAGATGCTCAGGCTTATCAACGTGGGGTGAGGGGGCCTCAGGGCTTCCTGCTTCCTGCCTTGAAAGACACCTCGACTTCCCAAACCAAAGCTGCTGCCATCTGCCCAACCGTTTCCAAGACTATCGGACCCCTTGGGGTGCCTTTACCTCTCAGGCCTCGGTTTCCTCTTCTGTAAAATGGGGCTAATAAAGATACGTACACCACGTGGGCTGGTTGTGAGGCTTCAGTGAGATAATACATGTCACAGGCTTAATGGCTGAGGGCCGGATGTCACTGACAAGAAGCCACAGAAATGTGTGGACACAGGCAGCGTGAACGCAGTGGTGAAGAGTCCCAGCTCAGGGAGGTTCCGGGTTCACCCAGTTCTGCCACCCACATGCAGTGTGCCTTGCTGCAGCCCCAGTTTCTATGCCTGTCTGGCCCAGCTCAGCCGCTCAGTCGTGGCCGACTCTGTGACCCCATGGACTGCAGCACGCCAGGCCTCCCTGTCCATCACCAACTCCTGGAGCTGGCTCAAACTCACGTCCATCAAGTCAGTGATGCCATCCAACCATCTCATCCTCTGTCAACCCCTTCTCCTCCTGCCTTCAATTTTTCCCAGCATCAGGGTCTTTTCCAAGGAGTCAGTTCTTTGCATCAGGTGGCCAAAGTACTGGAGTTTCAGCTTCAGCATCAGTCCTTCCAATGAATATTCAGGACTGATTTCCTTTAGGATGGATGGTTGGATCTCCTTGCAGTCCAAGGGACTCTCAAGAGTCTTCTTTAGCACTACAGTTCAAAACCATCAATTTTTTGGCGCTTAGCTTTCTTTATGGTCTAACTCTCACATCCATACATGACTACTGGAAAAACCATAGCTTTGACTAGATGGACCTTTGTTGGCAAAGTAATGTCTCTGCTTTTTAATATGCTGTCTAGGTTGGTCATAGCTTTTCTTCCAAGGAGCAAGCCTCTTTTAATTTCATGGCTGCAGTCACCACCTGCAGTGATTTTGGAGCCCCCCAGAATAAAGTCGATCACTGTTTCCCTTGTTTCCCCATCTATTTGCCATGAAGTGATGGGACTGGATGCCATGATCTTACTTTTCTGAATATCGAGTTTTAAGCCAGCTTTTTCACTCTCCTCTTTCACGTTCATCAAGAGGCTTTTTAGTTCTTCTTTGCTTTCTGCCATAAGGGTGGTGTTATCTGCGTATCTGAGGTTATTGATATTTCTCCTGGCAATCTTGATTCCAGCTTGTGCTTCATCTAGTCCAGCATTTCACATGATGTACTCTGCATATAAGTTAAATAAGCAGGGTTACAATATACAGCTTTGATGTACTCCTTCCCTGATTTGAAAACAGTCTCTTGTTCATGTCCGGTTCTAATGGTGGCTTCCTGACCTGCATACAGATTTCTCAGGAGGCAGGTCAGGTGGTCTGGTGTTCCCATCTCTTGAAGAATTTTCCACAGTTTCTTGTGATCCACACAGTCAAAGGCTTTGGCATAGTCAATAAAGCAGAAATAGATGTTTTTCTGGAACTCTCTTGTTTTTTCCATGATGCATCGGATGTTGGCAATTTGATCTCTGGTTCCTCTGCCTTTTCTAAAACCAGCTTGAACATCTGGAAGTTCACAGTTCATGTATTGCTGAAGCCTGGCTTGGAGAATATTGAGCATTACTTTACTAGCATGTGAGATGAGTGCAATTGTGCGGTAGTTTGAGGATTCTTTGGCATTGCCCTTCTTTGGGATTGTAATGAAAACCGACCTTTTCCAGTCTTGTGGCCACTGCTGCGTTTTCAAATTTGCTGGCATATTGAGTGCAGCACTTCCACAGCATCATCTTTCAGGATTTGAAATAGCTCAACTGGAATTCCATCACCTCCACTAGCTTTGTTCGTAGTGATGCTTTCTAAGGCCCATTTGACTTCACATTCCAGGATGTCTGGCTCTAGGTGAGTGATCACACCATTGTGATTATCTGGATCATGAAGATCTTTTTTGTACAGTTCTTCTGCATATTCTTGCCACCTCTTCTTAATATCTTCTGCTTCTGTTAGGTCCATACCATTTCTGTCCTTTATTGAGCCCATCTTTGCATGAAATGTTCCTTTGGTAGCTCTAATTTTCTTGAAGAGATTTCTAGTCTTTCCCATTCTGTTGTTTTCCTCTATTTCTTTGCACTGATGCCTGTACAATGGGGTTACCATTCCTGCTTCACGGGACAGCTATGGGGATCAAGTGACATAAGGTCTGTAACCCGTGCAGAGCAGTGTCTGGTGTGTTGGCTACTGTTACTATTATTGAGTGTCTATCTTGTGCCCTGGTGGCTCAGTTGGTAAAGAATCTGCCTGCAAAGCTGGAGACCCGGCTTCGATCCCTGGGTTTGGAAGATCCGCTGGAGAACGAAATGGCAACCCTCTTCAGTATTCTTGCCTGGGAAATGCTATGGACAGAGGAGCCTGGCGGGCTGCAGTCCAGGGGTTGCAAAGAGTCGGACATGACTGAACAACTAAACCACCACCATTGTGTGCCGAGCCCTGGCTAAGTCCTAGAAGTCAGCTGGCATTTCTTCTGGAACACCAAGATTCCAGAGACCCTTGACTGGGTCTCTGCCGCCTAAGAAGCCTCAAGAGGTGGTCTCTGGGGAGGCAGAAACCCCATCTGCTGCAAACCAGTCCCCACACAGGAGAGGCTCAAAGAGCGTCAGGCAGCCTGGCCTTTGTCTGCTTCATTCCCTGGAGATGCCCTCTGTCTGTGTCAGAGCTTGACCCCGGCTCACCCCTGCTCAGGCTTGTCCTGAGGTCAGGAGCCTCTGCAGACCAGGTCTGTGTCACGTGACTGCCGCTGGGCTAACGCAGAGGGCTCTGCCCACGTGGGCCCGGCCAGGAGAAGGCGTGTCCTTAGGTCTCAGCCCTGAGCACGGGGCAGGTACTGCTTGCCAACAGCAGTCATGAGGACTTTGTTGCCAGCAACGTCTCCTCCAGCAAGAATTTTCAAGGAAAATAGGAGGGCGGCACGAAGGCAATGCTAATTACCTCTAATTACCCAGAAAAGGAAAGCACTGCTTTCTGTGCTGCATCCTAATGCGATAAAGAGCTATTATTAGGCAGGACAAGCCT
>NW_011495069.1:2485005-2494442 GCF_000754665.1 Bison bison bison
TTATTAGGCAGGAGCTGGGAGGCTGCCATGAAGGCATCTGAGCCCGGAGAGGAATCTCTGCAGCTGCTGGTCCCGGGGGCAGAACTGAAGGTGGAGACGGGGGCAGGGGAGGCGGGGCCCAGCGTTAAAGGTGGGCCTCCTGGGCACCAAGCATCACGCATGTGCCCTGGAAGGTAGGTGGTAGCCTTGTTTCTAGGATGCGGTACCCGAGGCACAGAGAGGTTAAGCTGCTGGCCTGAGGTCACACAGCCAGCACAGCGGCAGCAGAGGCGGGTTCCAAGCCAGGCCTCCCTGGCATCAACCGCTGGGCTCTTCCCACTACATCCCATTCAGAGGCTTCCCAGGGCAGAATTGGCATCTTTCAAGGGCTCTGTAGCATTTCAAGGAAATTTTCATTGAAAAGGAAATTTCAGCCACACTTTTTCACATTTGATTCCTGTGGCAGAGGGAGACCCCTGGCATGGTGGGGCATCAAGTCAAACAGGACAGAGACCCCTGGACACGGGCCAGGGGGCATCAGAGGCTGGTGGTCTCCTAGTCTTGTTAGCCAAGCTCTCCTCATTCCCACAGGTAGGCGACCGCACAGACTCCGGACCTGGTTTCAGAGATCGGATCTACGACTCTGGTTCTGTGAGTCTATCGTCTCAAGCCTCGCTCAGTCATGTCTGACTCTTAGCGTAGCCTGCAGGCTCCTGTGTCCATGGAATTCTTCAGGCAAGAATACTGGAGTGGGTTGTCATTCCTGACTCTGGGGAATATTCCCAATCCAGGAATCGAACCTGGGTCTCCTGCATTGCTGGCAGATTCTTTACTGTCTGAGCCACCAGGGAAACCCATTGTCTCAAGCCTCAGTGTTCTAGTCTATGACTTGGGGATGCCCACAGCCTACTCAACAGGGTTGCTGTGAGGTTGATATCGCATGAAGCAAGTCTCTCAGGGGTAAAGATGATCTAGAGAGATGACTCTAGGGGTTGAAGCTCCCCTTCCTCTGGTGGGTCAGAACTTGTGAGCCAGGGCCCTGGGAGTCTGGGGGAGTAAAGATATGAGCCAGGACAAGTTGGCCCCCGCAAGATGGTGGCAGGCCGGGTGAGAGACCCAGGGGTCCTCAGGGCAAGGTCACGGCCCATGAGCTCTGGGGCTGGCAGTGCCTGATAATGTTCCAGTTTTACATTTTTGTGCTAGAACCCCCCGTGCTCTCTTCAGGCCTCAGTTTAGCTTTAACAAACATGCAACCGGCGACTTCCCTGCCACGTCCAGTGGTTAGGACGCCACCTTCCAGTGCAGTGGATGTGGGTTCGATCCCTGGTCGGGGAGCCAAGACCCCACATGCCTTGCAGCCAAAAAACCAAAAGCGTAAAACATAAGCAACACTGTCAAAAAAATAAATCTTTAAAAAGCAAATCAGAAAACCCCTAAAACCTCATGCAACCTGGCGTTAGCTGTGCTGGTGGGGGTCAGGGTGCCCAGCTTCCCCCACCACGAGGTGCAGTGTGTGTGTGTGTGTGTGTGTGTGTGTGTGTGCGTGTGTTGGGGGGTGTTGCTGGGCCAGGCTGATGTTGAAGCTGAAGGGAGGAGCCAAGGCCATCCCGGCTACCCACCCCCAGGGGAGTTTTCAGATGCCCAGGGAGGGGCCTGGTCTGCCTGCTTTCAGACAGGACGGCGTGGCTGGCTCAAACCACGCTTATGCAGTACCTGGGGCAACTGGTTTATGCTTGGGAAATGTTTGGCACTTGACACATGGCAGCTGGTAGTGTAGTAACTGGAAACTGAAGCTCCTTTTCCCGGGGGACTTTCATCGCAGCGACTTCCCCTGGCGGAGTTTGCTTGAGGATGTAACTGCAGCCCACGACCCACCCCTTCCTGGCAGCTGGTGCCTTTGCCACTGGTTCCCACATCTACCCAACCAGGGGCGATGCCCACTGGCTTCAGACCTGGGCTTGAGTCCTGCTCTGCCATGCTCCCGCTGAGTGACCCTGGGCAAGTCCCTTAGCCTCTCAAAACCTCAGAGGTCGTGGGCTGCAGTTACATCCGTACAGTGGGGATATGGACACTAAAAAAGGCTCAGGGCAGAGCTGGGCATCGCGTTGGTACATGAAGCTATTATTAACTCTCTAGGACAGACATGTAGTGGGGGGACGAGGTTCCTGCAAGCTTGGAAAACGGATCTAGAAACCCAAATTAAGTTTGTGTGGCTGCTGGGGTGGGTCCCCCCGATTTCCCAGTAAGAATGCTTTGGACCGTCTGCCCTGATTAGTCTGAGATGTGGAAGAGTCCTTGGGGAGTATGTTTAATATGCAGACGAGCAGGCTCCACTTCTAGAGATTGATGGAGGAGGTCTGGGCAGCTGGGCTCTGGGACCTGCATTTTAAGTAAACTCTCCAGATACGTCAAAGGTCAGGGACCTTGGAACACGCTTTGCCTTCCGATGCAGGGGGTGTGGGTTCAATATCTGGTGGGAGAGCCAAGATCCCACATGCCTTGCAGCCAAAAAACCAAACACATCAAACAGAAGCAACACTGTCATAAATTAAACACCCTCCTTGCTCCCTATTCCAAGGTTTTGGGCGTGTGTGCTAAATCACCTCAGCTGTGCTGACTCTGTGCAGCACTGTGTAGCCCGCCAGGCTCCTCTGTCCACGGGATTCTCCAGACAGGAATCCTGGGGTGGGCTGCCACGGCCTCCTCCAGAGGATCTTCCCCACCCAGGGATCGAGCCCACACATCTTACTTCTCTCGCACTGGCAGGCGGCTCTTTACCACTACTGCCACCCAGGAAGCCCACTCCGTTTCACAGCCTGGCGGTCAGGTGCTTCTCTTCCGGTCCAGCCTGAACACTTCCACGTGTATCCTCTGGTTGTTCCGGTTACTCTCCGGAGAAACAGACTGTCCTGACTAGTAATCTGGGCTCGGGGAGTGAGTGAGGGCTGGGGGAGGAGTGGAAAGAGGGCAGTAATGTAGGGGCAAGAACACGGGCTTTGGAGGTTCAAATCCAGGTTATCAGTCGAGCATTGCATGATGGGAACGTTACTAAGCCTCAGTTTCCTAATCTGCAGAATGGGGATAATGATGCCTGGCCCTGAGACCATGTGCAGGTTAGAGAGGACGTGTGCCAAGGGCCTGGGGGCATTGCCCTGGCACAGGGATGGTGCCTATGAACAGGACTTACTGGTTCCCCAGTGAGTTCTTACAATCCTCTCGTCTGGGGTGGACCGGGCCGGGGCGCGTCCCTGGCACATGGGTCGCTGGGCTGGAGTAAGACGTGCGCCATCCCCACCCCCCAAAGTCGGCCCCAGGGGGCCCGGGGGCGCTCACCACGGAGGACAGGTCCACGTTCTCCACCCTCCTGTCTTGCAGCAGCACAGGCTGCAGGCCTGCCACGTGGAGCCGCACAGACGACGTGCGGTAGACGAAGCTCAGCAGCCAGTCCGCCCTGCGGGGAGAGGATGCAGTGAGAAGGGGTGGACGCCAGCTCAGGAGGGCCTGGCCCGGCCCCAGCGAGCCTGGCAGGATGGGCGCTTCTGTGGGAAACTGGGGCTCGCTGTGCCCTGGGATGGCGGGGGCAGCTGCAGGTGCCGATGCTTTGGGAGCACCGCCGGGCCTGGCAGCTCCGGGGAAGCCGCTTGGTTCCCTGCCGGCTCACTGGGGCAGAAAACAGTGCTGAGAGCAACAGACAGTCTCTGCTGAGTGGATGACTGAGGGAACCGCATGCCATTCTCCAGAAATCAGCATGAGGCTGGGAGGAACGCTCTCCGCTGGTTGTGGGCTTCCAGTTCCCCGGGGTGTCTGGGCCAGGGCTCCTGGGAGATCAAAGAGAGGCAGCAGGACATCTGTCTCGGGGAGAGGACCACGGGGGTCCAGGACACATCTCTGCAAGCTGGGACTCTGGGTTTGGGGCCCCCCATCTGACTGTGAACGGGAGGGACTGAGACAGGCCCAGCCTGCAGCCTCCTGCCCTCACTAGGAGGCCAGGGTGACCCCCAGGTGGGTCACAGCCCTGCAACAGTCCTCCTCCGCTCTCAGGGGTGCTGTGAACCCCATGCTCTATACCCCGTCACTCCTAGCCAGACATCCGCCCTGCACTCCAGAGAGAGGATAACCCCGGACCCTCTGCAGCCTGATTCTTCAGGTACACCGAGCTGTGTCCACAGAAGGCCTGGTCTACAGGGTCCATGGGGCAGTGTTCCCCCTCGAGCCCCTGCGCCCTGCCCGGGGTGACGCTGGCCCTGTTCTCCAGCAGGTCCGTGCGCGTGGACACTTCTGTTCCCCCTCAGCCTCCAGGACTGGAACTCTACTTGGCACATCAGGCTGTCCTTCGTTTAGGCCGAGTCTGACTCTGGTTTGCAGGGTCCCCTGAGTCCATTATTCTTCTGCGCTTGTTTGAAAGCAGGGCTCTCCCTCCCTGCCGTGTGGGGGGGATCGGCTGAGAGTCAGGGCTCCCTGACCTGCCTGTCTGACCACAGGCGAGGCCCCCGAGCTGTCTGGGACCCATGGTGTGGCGGGCTCCCTAGGCTCCCTGGTAGCTTTGACCCTTCAGGGTCTCTGACCACATGGGTGTCTGTGTGTTACCACCCTGGACACCCCTGGAAGGACCGGGGTCCAGAGTTGAGGGGCTCTCAACAGACCCTTGGGCTTCCCAGGCGGCGCTAGTGGTAAAGAACCCACCTCCCAATGCAGGAGACATAAAGAGATGTGGGATCGATCCCTGGGTCAGGAAAATCCCCTGGAGGAGGGCATGGCAACCCACTCTGGTATTAGTGCCTGGAGAACCCCAAGGACAGAGGGGCCTGGTGGGCTGCAGTCCATGGGGTCACAAGAGAGTTGGATACGACTGAGGCGACTTAGTACACTCGTTCGCAGGCAACAGACCCACCTGCTGTGTCCCCGCCGACTCCACCGTGTGAATCACCCACCAGGTCCCTCAAACAGAAGCCGGCAGGACCATGTCCCAGGTCCCCCTTCCCCCCTTGGAAGGCCACTGATCACTGAATCCACCTGCCCTGCTCCCCCAGGACCTTCTGCTCCAGCTCTGAAATCAGGCAGCCCCTCCCCCAGCCCCTCCCCTTCCTTAAACTCTTACCCGACCCCTGTCCTCTCAGTAGCTGACCGTGACTCCCCACTGCCCACAAGCGTTCTTTTCTAGAAAATTCCTTAACTCTGTCCAGACAGCAATGCTTGCACACCCCAATGGTTAGCCTCATACTGAAGGCCCAGGAGAGTGTCCCTCAGAATGATGGCTAAGGGGAGAAGGGAGACTGATCCGAGCTGTTCTATCAAGTCATCATGAGACTCGTGCATCAAACACAGGGTGTGAGGGAGGCCCCCGAGATGGTTCTGACATGGAAAGTTGTAAATGAGAGACGTGCCTGGGGTACGGTGGGTGAGAATCCACCGGCCAGTGCGGGGACACGGGTGTGACCGCTGCTTGGGGAGATCCCACACGCCGTGGGGCAACTAAGCCCGAGTACCACAAGTACTGAGTCCGGGCGCCTGGAGCCGTGCTCCCCAACGAGAGAGGCCAGTGCAACCAGAAGCCTGTGCCTCGCAACTCGAGAGTGGTCCACCCGCTCAGCGCAACTGGAGAAAGCCCATGCCTGGCAACAAAGACCCAGAACAACCCAAAAGACAAGACAGGAAGAAGGTCATCAACGGGCAAGGCCAGCGTCGTTCCTGCCCACGGTCCATCTGAACTCTGACCACACTCTACTTAACGACGTTAACTGCACTCGTTTATACACACGTACGGATGAACTTCCAAGGACAGAGGAGCCTGGCGGGCTACAGTCCACGGGGTCGCAGGAGCTGGACGCGACTAGGCGACAGAACGGTGACGACAGACAGGGCGAGATCGCGTGTTAGAAGGTTCCAGAGCCTCGAAACTGCTGAAGGAGCCCAGCGCTTTTGTAGAGGCTGCCAGACCCCCTCACGGCGGGTGGGCCACAGCCCCCGCCTGGGACCGTCCTGCCCTGTCAGTCACCGGCTGTGTGACCTCGGGTGAGTTGCCTGACCCCTCTGAGCCTCAGGCTGGTCACTGTGAGTCACCGTGCGGG
Source organism: Bison bison bison (assembly GCF_000754665.1). NCBI lineage: Eukaryota > Metazoa > Chordata > Mammalia > Artiodactyla > Bovidae > Bison > Bison bison. Next base: position 2,491,053 of record NW_011495069.1, read on the forward strand.
GAGGGCAGGAGCACGCCCAGAGAGGGCATCCTGTGCGCCCAGCACTCACACCCGCGAGCCCGGGAGGCACTGGTGCCATGACAGCCCTAGCTCGGGGCCTTCACGGGCTCCGTGGCCGCTCTTGCCAGGCCTACTCTTCCCGGCTCTGCCGGGCTCCTATCCCCTCCTTCACCATCAAGCTTGCACGTGCCCCCTCCAGGAGTGGCCCTGAGCCCCTCCCCCTGACATTAATAACCCCCGTCCCTCCGGCGCCTGCCGTGTGCTCCCCTTTCGGTGTTTGTTACATGTCCTCTGTGGGTCCGTCCCTGGGTATTTTCCTTTCCTGGGCAGAGAGCTCGTTGAGAACCGTGCCCTAGACCTGCATCCTGCCTCCCAAGTGGAGTCGTGAAACCCCTTGGTGGGTGGGGTGCCCAGCAAGCCAGGCCTCAGTGCTCCAGGCCAGGCGGATGCACGAATCAAGCTGGCCCTTGACCAGCACCATGGGACCTGCGGAAGGCTGTGCCCTGGGTCCTCTCAGGCCTGGAGTCGCTTGTGGGCAGGGGTCCGCCCTCCCACCGCCCGCTCCTTCTAACATCAGCCCCTCCCCACACGGCACTGGAGCAGACACCACTCAGGGTCCCCTGGAGCTCAGAATGAAACCCTCTCACTGCAGATGCCCCAGGGGTCAGGAGACAGGCTCACCCGAGTTCACATCCTGGCTCTGCTGTGTGACCTTGGCCTTTGACCCTGTCTGCGCTTCAGTGTCCTTGCAGTACAACAGGGAACAGCTCCACTCAGCCCGGCTGGCTCCCAGGGAGTGTGTGAAAGCAGGCGAAGAGCTTGCGAGTTTTATTAATGCACATTATAAATGTATAAATGGATATAGTTTGGTAGCTTTGGCCTGAAGCTCCCTTACCCCCTCACTCACTCTCCATCTTAAGTAAGTTCACGGCAACCAAAGAGTGTTTGGGGGCCAAGAATGTGAATTCCTGGCTGCTGCTTAATTTAATCAAGAAACGACAGTTACTGTTTTGGTCTGCACATTCCTCCCCTCTTCTCTCCTTCCTCCTTCTCCTCCTTTTTCGTCTCTGGAGAGATGGCTCAGGATCTCACAAAATAATGGAAACCAAGCTTATTAGCCTCAGGTTCTCAACAGAACAGGTGGCTTTAATCGGATTTTGCTGCTTTGATATTGCACACATGCACTTTTAATTCCTTCCCTTTGCTGTTTATGAAACACACCAAAAACATCCTGTGCTGTGAATATGCCCATGTTGCTTACTGGGCACCCACAAACTGCCATTCCCACCCCACATAATCTCCTTTAATCCTCCCAGAACTCCTGTGCAGGATGGCCTCTTATTCCCATTGCACAGGTAGGAATACTGAGCTTCAGATTTGCTTGTCCAAAGGCATCCGAGAGATAAAGCATGGAGCCAAGATTTTAACCAAGGACTGTTTGATGTCAATGTTGTGTCCATTCTTTTTCTTATTTCTTAAACTGCCCTTACTTAAAAGTCTCTTTTATTAAAAAAGAAGTACATATATACACACATGTAACTAATCACTTTGCTATATACTTGGAACTAATGCAATACTGTACATCAACTATGTATCAATGGGAAAAAAACCCTTCCAAGCCCTCCTTGCAATCCCTATCTACTCTTCATGGGTTTCACTGTTATCCCTGTCTCATGGTCCCTCTGGACTTCCCTGTTCATTTCCAGACACACAGATACATATATGCACACACAGGAACTTCTTCTTCTGTAAACGGGCCCATAGAATGGATTGCTGCCCTTGCTTTTTTAAAAACATGATTCCCCTCTTTGTGGTCATTTAGGTCACTGGGCTGCTTTCAATTTTTATAAATGAAGCTGCAAGGATCCCCTCTGTGCATCCATCTCTGTGCATGTGAGTATCTATTTATGTAGGATCACAGGAGCCAGAGTCTGTGGTGTCAGAAGACTGGCACATTAATAATTTGGATAGATATTGCCAATTACCCCCAAAAAGGATTCACTAAATTCAACTACCACCAAGAGTATAACAATGCCCATTTCACCACATCTTCACCGACACTGAATGCTATTCACATTTCAGATGTTCGATGATGTGATGGATGATAAACAGTATTTTACTTACTTTACTTTGCATCTATTTCATTAATAATGAGGTTGGATATCTTTTCAAAAGTTTATTCACTGCATTTATTCCATGCTTATGTGTAGACATCTTTTGGCCATTTTCTCTTTTATCTCTTAAATTTTTTTAGGCCACACCATGCGGCATGTGGGATTTTAAGTTTCCCAATCAGGGAGTGAACCCACGCCCCCCGCATTGGGAGTGTGCAGTCTTACCACTGGATGGCCAGAGAAGTCTCTGGCCATTTTCTTATTGGATTTTTAAAATTGATTTGATTGAGCTCTTTATATATTACGGCTCTTTATCATTGTTTCTTTGTTCTCTCTACCATATTCTGATTCTAAGAACCCAGCTTAGAATATGAGGGACAGGGTTTGGGGAGAATGGACACATGTACATATCTGGCTGAGTCCCTTCGCTGTTTACCTGAAACCACCACAGCATTGCTCGTCGGCTATACCCCAGTACAAAGTAAAAAGTTTAAAGTTTGAAAAGAAAAAAGAATATGAACGATAAAGCCATACTAATTGGTTGAACTCTGGTGTCCTGGCTAATGCCCTCTATCCATGGCTAAAGATCATCTTTATCTTTAGCTCTGGACGTGGGCTAAGTTATCAAAATGATGAAGACTTTCCAAATCTGTTCTATTCAGGTGCAGGTTCCACTTGGGATGGTTAGGCTTAGATCAAAACTAAAGTTAACCGGCCTTGCGACTCAACTTCTCTGAGCCTCAGCTTTCTCACTTGTGAAATGGGATCAATAATATGAACCCCTTAGGGTTTGGGGGTAGGATCTTCCCTTCCTCCCCTGTGTCTAGGGCGCCACCTTGGCTGAAGCCCCCAAGTCCTTCTCAAATCCCCGGCCAGGACGCCTCCTTTCTAGCCCCACAGCCATCAGCCTCCGTAGCCCTCAGCTCCTGCTGGAGGATCTGTCATATGCTGTGGGTGCTGAGCCCCCCAGGGCTGTCATCCCCACCCTGAGACATTGCTCTGAAAGCCTGGACAATCCCCACTCCCTTCCTACCAAATAATGCACACGAGGGACTTCCCTGGTGGTCTGGTGGGTTAAGAATCCGCCTTTCAATGCAAGGGACATGGGTTCGATCCCTGGTCAGAGAGAAGATCCCACACGCCACGGGGCAACTAAGCCTGCGTGCTCCAACTACTGAGCTCGCACACCGCGCCTAGAGAAGACTGCAGGCCGCAGCAGAGACCCAGCGCAGCCAAAAAACAATAAACGAACACAGCACACCAGGGCTCGTTAGTC
>NW_011495069.1:2494542-2519564 GCF_000754665.1 Bison bison bison
AAAGACCTCCCATTTGGGGCTCGCTCTTTGCCTCTGTCTCAGCCACTCACCCATGTCCCTCTTGCCCCAGATCACGGTGACCAGCCTGGCCTCTCGAGTCATCCTATAATCTGGTCTCGGGCCTGACCTAGGAAGTCCTCCCCAGGACCTGTCCCTCTCGTGCATTGTCCCATGGACACGGACGCTGCCCACTTCAGGATCCCTGGCCTGGGCCTTGCTCCTTCCAGGGCCGGTGTCCCACTGCTCCCTGAGATCCTCCGGGACGAGGGCCTGGCCTCAAACATCTGTGTCCCCAGGCGACACCTAGGTCACTAGGTCACTAGGCGCTCAGTTAGGGTTGTCAGCTCCCCAGCAGCACGAGGTCTGGACAGACCTGCAGTAGCCATTGACGATCCTTCCAGAGACCACCTTCCGGAAAGGCTCCCAGTGCTTGGCTTCTCCGTCCACAGGTGCGCCCAGCAGGACGACGTCCTCAATGATCCCTTGGCAATCTGGAGAGAGACCCCAGAAAAGATCGTCAGCGGCCCTGGCCACAGTGGGTCCTGCGAGGGACCGTCCAACAGCCGTGGAAGAAATGGATATGAGACCCACGAGAAGGCACATATGCGCTCACTATTGTTCAGTCGCTCAGTCATGTCTGACAATTGCAACTCCACAGGCTGCAGCACACCAGGCTTCCCTGTCCTTGCAGGCGCAAACACATTCGTGCACACATTCATGCAAACGCACACCATACTGCGGCTTCTGTTCACAGAGGCTCAGGCCCTGGGTCAAGCCCTCTGGTGCCTGATCCATTCCTACAAAGCCCGCACACCGAGCCTGTGCCCCACAACTAGAGAAGACGGCCACAGCAAGACCCAGCGCAGTCAAAAAGGAATGAATGAATAATCCAAGCACACATCATCCCCGTTTCAGAGTTTAGGAAAACCAAAGACATTTTCAGGATCACATGGCCAGTGGGTAGCACAGTCCAAGTGGGGACCCACATCTATTTCCACCATCCGTGAAGCTCACGACTGACCGTACACTCAGATGGAGTGTTTCCCTTTAGAAGGGACTCATGGTCCCTGGCATGTTGCATGTGCCAGGCAGGAGATACCACAGCCTTCCTCTGGCAACAGTCCCTGGGGGCCTGTATGGCCTGGTGGTAAGGCGGGAGTGCAGAGGAGAGGGGGGCGAAAGGGCATGGAGTGGATGCATCGGCGCTGACCTAGCGGTTCAGGGTATTTCAGGCAAGGGCTCCTCACACTGCAGCCCGTGGATGAGCGCTGGCCCGTGGGGTGTCCGTCCTCTCAGTATAGATCAGAGCAGCAGTGTCTCTTTGATGTCCCTGCAGACTGGAAACCCACAGCTCACACGCACTTTGAGAACTGCTGCTCTCAGCCCGCCGGGGTGCACACGCACGCCCCACCCCCAGCCGCTGTCCATCCCCGAGCCAGCTCTGTTTGCTCTGGCCTCGTCTCACTTGTTTACATCTGTCTCCTCCTCTAACCTCTGGGTTCAGGGAGGGCGGGGCTCCGGCTTGCCATGGTCACAGCTGCCTGGTCTATCCTTGGGGTTCAAGAACGGTGTGAATGAATGGGTGAGTAAATACACGGCCATCCCCTGGGACAGCCAGTATCTGCACTTTGTAGCTGCAAAGCTCTGGGTTCAAATCCCAGCTTAGTGACTTCTGAGCTAAGTCGCTTCTCTGAGCCTACAAGTGGCTATGGTACTGCCTTGAGGGTCTCTGGACTGCACGGGGATCCAACCAGTCCATCCTAAAGGAAATCTGTCCGGAATATTCACTGGAAGGACTGATGCTGAAGCTGAAACTCCAATACTTTGGCTACTTGATGCGAAGAACTGACTCATTGGAAAAGTCCCTGATGCTGGGAAAGATTGAAGGCAGGAGGAGAAGGGGACAACAGAGGATGAGATGGTTGGATGGCTTCACCCATTTGATGGATATCAGTTTGAGCAAGCTCTGGGAGCTGGCGACGGACAGGGAGGCCTGGCATGCTGCAGTCCATGGGGTTGCAAAGAGTCGGACACGACTGAGTGACTGAACTGAACTGAGGGTCTTTATGGGGATGAAGTCATGGTGGGGAAAAACCCAGGGTGGTGAACGCACAGAGGAAGCTGGCGGACCCCCTGCCTGCCTTGCTCTCCCACCTCCCAGCACGTAGCTCCTTCTTAGAGTCCTGAGCGCCCCTACACTCGGGGAGTTACCTGCTCCGTGTTATTCTTGGGGAGTGGGCCCTACAGGGACAACTCAGCCAGCCCTGCCCGTCTCCTGCTGAGAGACACAGGGCAGCTGGCTTCCTCTCCCTGGGCTCCGGTTTCTAACCAGAGCGCATTTGGTTTCCATTTGAGCTGCATGTCAGACTTTGAGTAAAGGGTTCTGGGCTAACGGGAGTCTGAGAACCCCTGTGCTCCTCTGGCTCTGACAGATCAGATTCCCTGGCACAGAATCCTGACGTCACTCCTTGGCTTCCAGGGAGAGGATAATCTGGCAGAAAGATGTGAAGCCTCGGGAAGCTGGTGGTTCGTGTTGAATGGTAAAGATGACTCAGATGCTCTTCCACGTAAGGGCTACTTCAGGTGCTTGTGCTTCCAGCGAGGCTGTAGATTTTATTCTGAACCCTGCTCTTGGCGGATGAGGAAACACGGGGTCTCAGAGGGGAGGGGGCGTGCCGAAGGTCACTTGGGTAGCTGCCAGGTCCTGGGCATCCCTCCAGCAGCAGCAACTCAGAGCGCAGCGATCATGGAGGGGTTATCATCACCCCCACAGTGCCAACGGCTGTGGGCCAAGACCAATGATGGAGCTTTGCGCTCTCTCTGGATGCCGGCCACTCAGGGCACCTGCCGGATGAATCTATCTCAGGAGCTCCGCTGCCCCAGGGGCCATCACCTGGCGGGCTGGGACCCCTTGTGGCCAGCAGTGGGATTGTGGCATTCCCCACCAGGTCGCCTAGGGCGACCACCAGGATGCCGTGATTCCCATCAGACAGCTGTGATGAACAGCAAAGAGATAGCTGCCTTTTACTGAACTGAGACTAGCAGCTGAAACTCATAAAACAGTCCAGAACCGTCAAATCCAGCCAGGGTGGGCAGCGAGCTGGAAACATGTTTACTGAAGCCTGGTTGAAAACTGACTTAACGAGACCTCCTCCCCTTCTGACGGTTACACAGTCGTAGGTGCTCTCCTTACATTTTAAAACATGATTTATTCTCTGGAACAAAAGGCAAACCTGGAGATAAGCCACGAAGCAGACTGTCTGTGACACACAGGTGTTAGCCAAAAAAACTTGCTGCTGCTACTGCTGCTAAGTCGCTTCAGTCGTGTCCGACTCTGTGCGACCCCATAGACGGCAGCCCACCAGGCTCCCCCGTCCCTGGGATTCTCCAGGCAAGAACACTGGAGCGGGTTGCCATTTCCTTCTCCAATGCATGAAAGTGAAAAGTGAAAGTGAAGTCGCTCAGTCGTGTCCGACTCTTAGCGACCCCATGGACTGCAGCCCACCAGGCTCCTCCGTCCATGGGATTTTCCAGGCAAGAGTACTGGAGTGGGGTGCCATTGCCTCATTTTAGACCTACCCAAGGGAGAACTCTATGTCCTGTTCCCAGAATGATACAGTCCAGGAGGGGAAGTCTGAGTTAAGAAAACTGGCCACTGAATTAGATGCCAGGGGAAAAAAAATGTCAAAATTCATTGTTTGGTCCAAAACTTTATAATACCAGAAAATTCCAGTCTTCCAGGTAAAACCCAGAAAACCCTCCCTCAGGTACCACTTTTAGAGTCGAGAAGGGCCCTTCCGTGGGCGCATGCGAGTCTTCGTGTCACCGTGGAGTTCCCTCGTGGTCCAGTGGCTAAGACTCCACACTCCAAATGCGGGGTGTCTGGGTTCAACCCCTGGTCAGGGGACTAGACCCCACGTGCCGCAACCAAGACCCAGCACAGCTGAGTAAGTGTTTTAAAAAAGAAACTGGGATTTAATATTTTAACAATGATAACGAACAAAAGACCACCTTACCGCCGTTTAACTGCAGGGACCATAAATGTTTTCTGAAATGTGTGAGATTTATTCCAGTTGCTACCATCAGCTTTTCTTCCTGTGAATTTTTAAGGTGTGAAGATAGTCCCATAGCTTTATAAACAGTCAGGGGTCCAACAAGCACTGGTCACCTTCGAGTAGAGGACACAGGCATGTCCAGCTTTTAGGCGTGGATTTCTTATTTTTTAAGCAATCCTGTGTATGTTTCCAATACAATGCTTTTACTGCGAAGGTAGAGGCCCTTCACCCTGTTAGGACTTTGGAATTAAGGCAGCGCCATCCCTCCAGCAGTGGAGAAGAAATGCTCTATCTGTCCTGTGTTTTTTTTTTTTAACTTTTTAGTTATGTATTTATTTATTTAGCTGCACTGGACTGGAGTCGAGGCACGCGGGATCTTTCGCTGGGGCAGGTGGGATCTAGTCCCCCGAGCAGGGATTGAACCCAGGCCCCCTGCACGGGGAGTGAGGAGTCTTGGCCACTGAAGCGCCAGGAAGTGCTCATCGGTCCTGCCTTCTCCTCTCCAGTTTCGGTGCTTTTGGTCACTCACGTGTGCTATGAGAAACACTACTTTTCCAAACTGTCTTTGACTTCTGTCTCTTATTTTTATTCTTAATACGGGACCCAAAGTGATCCCTTTAAAAGTCAAGTCATAGGCACGAGGTAGGTACCTTCTGGGGGTGATGGAAATTTTCGACAACTGAGTCGTGGAATGCTTTGGACTGTACGTTTGCTGAAAATCACTGACTTATATACTGAAGACGGGGGGATTGTGTAGTATGTAAATTACACTGGAGGGAGAGTCAGATCATTTCACTCTCATGCTCAAGACCCTCTCATGGGGTCCATCTCTCCTGGGGTAAGTCATCTTCAGCAGCTCCTGAAGCCTGCTGAGACCTCCCCCATGCATCCCCTCATCGCTCTGCCAGACTGGCCTCACTGTTCCAGAACATGCCAGGCCTTTCCCTCGCTGACCCCTCCTCCCAATGCCTTTCCCCCTGACATCCACACGCCTTCCCCTGGCACCTCTCTGCTTAACTGTCACCCTCCAAAGGGAGGAGGATTTAACCTCCCACCCCGACCAGGAGTCCCATCTCTCTTCTCTGATTTCCTTTTCTCCACAGCACTTGAGACCATCTAACTCATGACCTAGTTGTCTTTTAAAATCTCTCTTTCAGTCTGCCGGCCACTACATGGGAGCTTCCCGAGGCTGAGACTGTTCTTTCTCAAGTTCCCCAGGGAGGCCTGTCTAGTCAAGGCTGTGGTTTTTCCAGGAGTCATGTATGGATGTGAGAGTTGGACCATAAAGAAGGCTGAGTGCTGAAGAACTGATGCTTTTGAACTGTGGTGTTGGAGAAGACTCTCGAGAGTCTCTTAGACAGCAAGGAGATCAAAACAGCCAATTCTAAAGGAAATCAGTCCTGAATATTCATTGGAAGGACTGATGCTAAAGCTAAAATTCCAATACTTTGGCCACCTGATGCAGAGCGGACTCACTGGAAAAGACCCTGGTGCTGGGAAAGATTGAAGGCGGGAGGAGAAGGGGATGACAGAGGATGAGATGGTGGGATGGTATTGCTGACTCAATGGACCTGAGTTTGAGCAAGCTCTGGGAGTTGGTGAAGGACAGGGAAGCCTGGTGTGCTGCAGTCCTTGGGGTTGCAAAGAGTTGGACACGACTGAGCAACTGGACAACAACAGGGAATCCCCAGTGCCCTCAGCAAACAGCACCTGGCAGAGGTGCTGTGCTCAGTAAGTACTTGTGGGATGAATGAAAGCAAGCCACGGGACTCGGCGTATGAACCCTTTGTGGTGAGAATACATGCAAAAAAAATTTTTTTTTTAATTGAGAGGTGCCAGTCGAGGATCTCTGTAGACTGGATAATGAAGAGCAAGTGCTGACTCTGCTGAAAGTAAATGTGAGTATTTAACCACTGCTCTCAGCTTTTCGGGCTTTCCTGGTGGCTCAGTCAGTAAAGAATGCCCCTGCAACACAGGAGACATGAGTTTCATCCCTGGGTGGGAAGATCCCCCAGAGGAGGGCATGGCAACCCACTCCAGTATTGTTGCCTGGAGAATCCCATGGACAGAGGAGCCTGGTGAGCTACAGTCCACAGGGTCGCAAGGAGTTGGACAGGACTGAAGCAACTGAGCACTCAAGCACCCACTCAGCTCTTTAACTGCTGGTTTCCAGGGTTCTGCTCCAGGGCAACGGCTGCTACTGTGCTAGCTACGGTCTGCAGCGGGCAAGAACATGAACGGTCCTTCTGACCCTGCCCTGGTGGAGCTGGTCCTTCTGACCCTGATCTGACTGAGCCGACCCTCCCCTGGCTTCTGACAGTGTGAGCCAGAGGCTCATGGTGACCCTCCCAAGAAGCACCTAACATCAGCCATATTCACAGAATCCCTTGGGCTTGGCCTACATGATACGGAAGGCTCGGGATCTCCAGACCCTTCAGGAGCTTCGTGGTGTAGCTCAAGGTGCTCCATCTCTGGGGGCAAAGATCCGGAGCGAATTTGAGGGCCTGCGTAAGTGCAATCCACCGCCAGCCAATTAAACGCCGCCTGTCTCGCACGGCAGGTGCCATGATTAGAACTATCGGATGGCTGTTGAAACTCACAGAATTTCTGGATTCAGGTAGCTTTTTTTTTTTGTCATTACATACTTTCTCCACCAGGAGACGCTGAAAGAGTGACAAGTGCCACAGGCAGGGCTGGGAAATGTTTGCCAGCAGAAAGCGCCCAGGGGCACAGAAACGCTGGGAATCGCCAGTCTGGGAGAAGTTGCTTGACCTTGAGCACAAAAGAAACCTTCAAATGCTGGTTTTGTGTGAATTGAAGTCAGTTATTTAGTAACTTGGAGCCTTAGCTTCCTCGTGTAAAATGGAGATAATACAATAACGTTGATTTCCCAGGGCTGGAGTGAGGTTGTTATATGCTCAGGGTGGTGCCTGGCACATGCCTGGTCAGTGGGATCCACTGTTTTTCCCATGCAGACAGTCAAGTTGGCAGCGAGGTAGAAATGGTGGGCAGGACGCACTGTCTTTGGAGATGGCTTCGCCATTACAGTACCACGCCTGTTTTTGCTGCTGCTGCTAAGTCGCTTCAGTCGTGTCTGACTCTGCGACCCCATAGACGGCAGCCCACCAGGCTCCCCTGTCCCTGGGATTCTCCAGGCAAGGACACTGGAGTGGGCTGCCATTTCCTTCCCCAATGCATGAAAGTGAAAAGTGAAAGCAAAGTTGCTCAGTCGTGTCTGACTCCAGCGACCCCATGGACTGCAGCCCACCAGGCTCCTCTGTCCATGGGATTTTCCAGGCAAGAGTACTGGCGTGGGGTGCCATTGCCTTCTCCGTGCCTGTTCCTAGCCAGCTGCTAACTGCAGGTACTATTTGAGGAGTCAGTGGTGGGGAGTGGTGATACCGGGCACCTGGTCGGAGGACGAAGCCTCCGGAGGGAAGCAGCTGTAGAGCTGTAAACTACGGTTAAACACGTCCTCATTTACTGAAAAACATTTTTTTTTTTGGCCCCGCCACTCAGCTTGTGGGATCTCAGTTACCCAACCAAGGATTGAAACCGCACCCCTGGCAGGGAAAGCAGACAGTCCTAACCACTGGACCGCAAGGAAAGCCCCCAAATTAAAAAAAAAAAAAAAAATTATAGTAAAATACTCGTAACATGAGTTTTCATCTTAACCATTTAAAACAATGTTTTTGATGTGGACCTTTTAAAAAAGTCTTTATTGAATTTGTTACAATATTGCTTCTGTTTTATTTTTTATTTTTATTTTTGAGCTCTGAGGCTTGTGGGATCTTAGTTTCCTGAGTAGGGGTCCCAGCCCCCGCACTGGAAGGCTCCATCTTCCCACTGGTCCTCCAGGGAAGTTCCGTAACGTTTTTAAGAGTGCAGTTCAGTGGCATTAAGCACAGTCACACTGTTGTGCAACCATCTTGCTTTTTATCACTCAGGATTTAGATAAATCAATTTCTATCTTGTCAACTGCTCTTATCATGCCAGATTCCTGATATGACACTTTTACCACTGGGGTGCTCCTGGCAGTCTGGAGATTGTCTTAGCTTTTCAAAAAACAAAACAAAACAAATCACAAAAAAACCCCCAAGAGCTGAGAATGGCTAGTTCTTCACAACAGCAAGAATTCTTTCACTCTGGACCCTTGGTCTTTAAAATCCTCTATGTTGTGGTTCGGTCACCAAGTCGTGTCTGACCCTTTGCGACCCCCTGGACTGCAGCACACCAGACCTCCCTATCCTTCATTATCTCCCCGAGTTTGCTCAAACTCATGTCCATCGAGTCGGTGATGCCATCCAACCATCTCATCCTCTGTTGTCCCCTTCTCGTCCTGCCTTCAATCTTTCCCAGCATCAGGGTCTTTTCCAATGAGTCAGCTCTTTGCATCAGGTGGCCTAAGTATTGGAGCTTTGGCGTCAGCATCAGTCCTTCCAATGAATATTCAGGGTTGATTTCCTCTAGGATTGACTGGTTTGATCTCCTGGCTGTCCAAGGGACTCCCACGAGTCTTCTCCAGCACCACAATTTAAAAGATCAGCTCTTTGGCACTCAGCCTTCTTTAAGGTCCAACTCTCACATCTCTACATGACTAGTGGAAAAACCATAGCTTTGACTACATGGACCTTTGTCGGCAAAGTGATGTCTCTGCTTTTTAATGTGCCGTCTAGGTTTCTCATAGCCTTCCTTCAAGGAGCAAGCGTCTTTCAGTCTCATGGCTGCAGTCGCCATCCGCAGTGATTTTGGAGCCCAAGAAAATAAAATCTGTCATTGCTTCCACTTTTCCCCCTTCTATTCGCCATGAAGTGATGAGACCAGATGCCACGATCTTAGTTTTCTGAATGCTGAATTTTAGGCCAGCTTTTTCACTCCCCTCTTTCACCCTCAAAAAGACGCTCTTCAGTTCCCCTTCACTTTCTGCCATTAGAGTAGTAGTATCTGCATATCTGAGGTTGTTGATAAACTGTTTCTGTCAAACTAAACATTCTTAAAATGTACCAAGTAGGGCTAGCTCTTTCAGAGTCCCACAGAGCATCCTTTTTGTACAATGAGGGGGGCCCTGTGTCACTGGGAATGGCCACTCCCAGCTTCGCCTCTGTCATTCTGTCCTCTCCAGACCACGTGCTTTCGGAACGTGAGGCAGGCCCTGGCAGTGCCTGCCAGGTCTCTCCCACCAGCCTCCTCTAGGAGCTACACAGAAATCTCATCACATGGCAGGAAAGGCCACATCACATGCTCCCACAGGCCTATCACACTGTCAGTAATGAGATTCTCCCGCGCTGCAAAGACCACAGTTTGAGAAGTGAAAAAGAAGGATGTTCTTCCTCCTGGCAGGGGGTCGTGTGTGCAGGGAGCGATAAGGTGGGAAACGAAGGAGGAAGTTATCTCCTGATGGCGGGTCCAGAAAACAGACCTTGAAGAAAATGCTGTGAACTGCATCTAACACAAATGAAATCCATGCCAAAGACACACGTACACACAAGATAAACCCACAGACGCAGCGGAGGGGAGAGGGAGAGGTCCAGGAGCCGGAGGGAAGGGAGATGAAGGCAAGCTTTGACTGTCCCCCTCCTCCCAACCCTTCAGTGGAATGACGTTCACACTAGAAAGAACCGTTTAAGGGAGCCGGTTGATGGATTATAGGGATTTGGGATGATTTTTTCATGGAAGGAGTAAGCCTTCATCTCTCCCTTTTGATTCCCTTCTCTTCCATTCGGCAAAGTGGTAAGGCTGTTACTGGCATCCGGGGGCCCGAAAAATTAATCTGCATGCCTGACCTCTCGTGGCTGTCCACCCGCCTCTCCAGGGGAGGCTAAAGCGGGGTCTGGCTGCAGACAAAGCAACTGGGAGATGCGATTCTGTAGAAGGGAAAGAAATCACATCAAAGGCGATGTCTGCTGGAGATGAAAGAGCCAGTTGACTGAATGACAGTCTGCTTTGCATTTCAACTGGTATCTAGTGACACCCCAGACGCAGTTTTCAGCTAAGTGAGAGTTTAGGAATTCAAGGTCAGGATGTTTAAGTGTGTCTGAGCTTACTGAGGAACTCTTTGCCTTGGTTTTATCCTTCAAGTATCACAGGCAGTAAAGCTGGTCTAACTTCAGAGGAGCTGGGAGAGAAGCTGGAGAGAGAGACCTTGCTGCAGAGGTCGTTCCTTTGTTGTTTGTTTTTGAACGAAGGTCTGGTATTCTATTTCTTAACCTCCCTTCTTTTCTTTATCATCATCACAGCTTACCTAGGCTAAGTGCTTTATACATATACTGTTTCATTTTCTTCTTGTAACAACCCTAGGAGGTAAGCAGGACTACTCCCATTTTATGATGGGAAAAACTTGCCTCAGAGACACAAAGTAATTTGCCCAAAGTCACACAATAAGGGGCAGAGTGGAATTCAGTGATCCCTACATTTTCTCTCCTACTCTACTTCCCTAATCTTGAACCAAAACATGTCTTTTGATAACAGTGACATCTTCTAAAATCGAATATTAAAAATAGAACAACACAACTTGCCAAGATAAACAGTTCTTACTCGGTTGAGTCAAGACACACACCAGCAGGCTGGAGTTTGCTGGAAGACTGACATCCTGATGTGGGCACCATGCCAAAGGCACACGACCTTTTGCTTTGCTACTCTTGGGAACACCTGTCAAACCAAGTGGGTGGAAAGATCATGCAAAGAAAGAGGGGTCTGCGTGAGACATGTCACACTGCGAAGTTTCTGATGGGCAGTTACGGCTGTCAGTCCACACCCTGCTGCTGCTGCTGCTGCTGCTGCTGCTAAGTCGATTCAGTCGTGTCCGACTCTGTGCGACCCCATAGACGGCAGCCCACCAGGCTCCCCTGTCCCTGGGATCCTCCAGGCAAGAACACCGGAGTGGGTTGCCATTTCCTTCTCCAATGCATGAAAGCGAAAAGTCAAAGTGAAGTTGCTCAGTTGTGTCCGACTCTTCGTGACCCCATGGACTGCAGCCTACCAGGCTCCTCCGTCCATAGGATTTTCCAGGCAAGAGTACTGGAGTGGGGTGCCATCCACCTTAGCATGGGCACTCAATTCCCCACCAGAAAGGTTAAACTGAGCAAGATGACATGAATAGAAGCACAGCTGCTGGTCAGCTTCAGGCTGTGAGCCAGCGTAACACCAGCAGTTTCATTATACGCATATACACAAGTAAAGCGTCTTTCTATTGGGTAGCTACTGCTGTGTGACAAATAACCCCCACACTCAGTGACTTGAGGTAACCATCTGTTATTTCTCATGAGCCTACCAATGGGCTATGCAGTTCTGCTGAGATTATCCCGGCATGCTTGATCCCACTGGGTTCACTCACGTGTCTATGACCAGCTGGTGGGTAGGCTGGGGGCTGGCTGAGATTACGTGGCTTTGCCTCACGTGTCTTCCATCCTCCAGGGGGCTAGTCTTGACTTGTTCTTAAGGTGAGGGTGAAACCCATGTGCAAGGCCTTCTGAAGCTTAAGTTTGAAATGGATATGATGTCATTTCCTTTACTTACTTTTTTTTTAGCGAATACAAGTCACAAGGCCAGCCCAGATTCAAAGCGTGGAGAAACAGACTGCACTTGATGGGAAGAGCTTCAAGGTCATATTGGAAAAGATGTGAAAACAGGGAGGGGTGGAGAAGTAGGGCCATTTTTTTTTTTTTTTGCAATCAGTCTACCGCAGATATACTCAATATATCTGAAACACTGCAAAGTACTGAGAGCTCGTGTGCAGTAAGCAATGGGTTAAAAACCCCTGGTGGTACCAGTACTAGGGAAATGTTTCTTTGAATTCTCACCCAGTGAGAAGAGGAGTGGGAGGAACACTGGGTGGGAATGTCGCCTGGGCACTGAAGTGGCCCAGCCAGGATGTTGGCAAGTGGCTGTTTTCAGGGATGTGGTTTTGGGACCCTGAATGAAGGCAGGATCCTCCTAGAGAACTGGAAAATAGGCCAAAGCAGAATCCTTTGGGCAAGATCAAGGTGGGGTGTTCAAGCACTGATTTAATCAAGTGCAAGATCAAGCAACCAGGTCCAGAGGGCCAGTGGTCAGAGCTGCAGAGCGGGGTCTGGAGGCTTTTATTCAAGTATAATAAAGGCAGCTAGTGGTTACGAGCATGGTCCTGGATTCCGGGAACAGTGCTAGATGTTCTGTCTATATTATCACAGTAATATTCACTGTTTTTTGAAGTAGAGTTCCTTGAGTAGTTACTGCAGCAAGGGTCTCTTCAAGGTAAACTTGCTCAGTCTTTGAAAATATCTTTTGGCTTCCACCTCAAATGATAGTTTAGCTGGATGGATATACAATTTTAGATTGACAATTTTTTTTTCCTTTTCTGATTTCTATTGTTTTGAGAAGTCTCATCAGTCTAGTCAGAGAAGGCAATGGCACCCCACTCCAGTACTCTTGCCTGGAAAATCCCATGGACGGAGGAGCCTGGTGGGCTGCTGTCTCTGGGGTCACACAGAGTCGGACACGACTGAAGTGACTTAGCATAGCATAGCACAGCATCAGTCTAGTTGAGGTTTCTTTGTAAGTATTAAGAATTCATTTAAAAAGTAATTAAATAACTCCTTTTTACCTCTGGAGTTCACTCTGATCTCTGCAGGCGTAACACATTTATTCTGCTCAAGACTCATGTTCCCTGAACCTTAGGAGTCACGTCTGTCGGTCAATCTCAGTCAGTAAAGTGCATCTCTCTCCTATTCTCTCCTTTTTGGAGCTGGAATTAGGCAACTGTTGAACATTACCTTCTCTTTCCTATCTTCTATCTCTTTATCTCTCCACAATGCATTGCGAGTAATTTCTTCAAACCAATCTTCCAATTCATTATTTCCCTCTTTAAGTGTAAGCAAGTGTTGGTCACTCAGTCGTGTCCGACTTTTGGCAATCCCATGGCAATCCCAGAGGAGCCCACCAGGCTCCTCAGTCCATGAAATTCTCCAGGCAAGAATAATGGAGTGGGTTGCCATTTCCTTCTCCAGGGCTCCTGTAGGGGAAATTAGAATGGTATGTCTCAAGTCCAAGGGAGCCCCCCGGTATGTTCATTATCAGAGTGATCCTCTCCTTTGTAAAGTGCTTCTGACTGCCAGATTGTTGAATTGTGAGCCACTCAGGAGCCATTGCTCTTCTGACCTTAACATACCTAATACGTACCCCAAAGATCTTTCCTTTGGGAAAGATTTCTCGCTAGCTTTGTCTCATCTGTTTAACTTTCCCACCAAAGTTTTAATTTCAATGACTATTTTTTTCATTTCTAAAAGTTCCACTGGTTTCATTTAAAAATCTCCCTGTACTTTTTTTCCCCCAACATTTTACTCTTTCCACTTATCCTTCAATGTTTTATGTCCTTAATTATTGTAATCATGCTTAGTTTTTTGAGGGGGGCACTCCTTTAGGCCATTCTATTAAATTAAGGATCTAATCTTGATGTTTGCTTCTTTGCGCTTTTCCCATACGGTGTTTTTCGTGTTTTTTTTTTTTTTTCATGTGTTTTTATAAACTTTATGGAATAAGACCTCATCTTTAAAGCTGCTCTTACATGCGAATCTGTGTAGTTTGGACTGAGGACCTGTATGGTAATGCCTGTGGCTGGGAACCTGGCTGAAAGTCCGCAGAGGTTATTCCCATTCTGCTAGTGCTTATAACCTGGGGTCCACAGCGCTGCCTACAGTTTAGCAAGTCAGAGTCCACTACACTGAGGTGCTCTGGACTCCAATGTCAGGCTCCCATTCTGACAGCAGTGGTCATGTTTCCACTGGGTAATTTTACTTAAAGTGCCTAGATCTGGGTTCAGAGTAAGATTTCCCCGTGGTTGCTTCCTCTTACCCGCTCTCAAGCTTTATAACTGTTTATTCCATTTCTGAAACAGATGGTACAGTGATTGCCGGTCAGGAACAGTCAGGGCAGAGATCACTGATAAGGCTGCTGGTAGTAATGTCTTTATGACTAACGCTGCCATATCCCTGCATGAACAGCCCTGCCAAACTGGGAGCCTCAGACCCCGGCGTGGGCCCAGTTCTGGCAGCCGCTCGCCTCTTTGAACGACCCAGTGAGCATGAACGCATGTCTATGGGCCTGAGTTCAAGTTCCTGGTGGGGTAACTGGAGGCATATCAGAAACCTGGTCATTGCTCTTTCTCTTCTCTGCCAATGACTTTCTCCACATGGGTTGGCACAGGGCAGGGGCCTCCCAGTGACCTCTGCAATGCTGTGGAATCCTCAAAACCAATCCCATCTGAGTTCCCTTCCATCTTTTAAAATAAGTGCCATGGGAACCTCATCTTGTATAGTTTTTGGTCATTAAAGAAAAAGGGGACATCGCTAATGGACTCATGGGATTTGGTTTTTCTTTCTTTTCTTAAGAGAACTTCTTTTTCAGAATATTTCCTCCTGATTTTCATCTGGGGAGGGGAAAAAGTTCACGGAAACGACAGCACACGTTGGGTAGCTGTTGCCAGGAAAGCCCAGTGACGCTTAGGAGGGCAGACCTTCTGCTTTGATGACATGAGCAGGGGTCTGATAGGGCCACGGGAGCTGGGCCAGGCCACGCCTGTCCATCTCCTCATCCAGAAAGGGCTGGAGAATCGCTGACTTGCAGGGCTGTTGGGAAGACTCTAAGAGATGATGCCAGGAAACACCTTTCCCAGCAGGAGCTCGGTAAATACTAGATCCTCCCCCTCTTTGTATCTCCATCCCCCGCTCCCGCCCCGTCTTTTATTTTGGCCACACCTTGCAGCTTGTGGGATCTTAATTCCTCGACCAGGGATCAAAGCCAGGCCTCCAGCGGTGAAAGCATGGAGTCCTAACTACTGGACTGCCAGGGAACTACCCCACTGCTTTGTATCTCTGATGTCTAATAAATACAGACAGGGAGGATGTGGCTGGCTGACACGGAAATCTCTCAGACAGAGGGAGGAGGTACTCAGTTCTGCACAAACCCTCAAGGGAAGGCCGGGCTGCCGGCGCCTGTTGGAAGCCCGCTCTGAGCTGGGCTCGTGAGGTGCGTGCTCCACAAGTCACCGCCAGATGGTGCTGTGGCAGCCACAGATGCTCCAGGTGTCCCGGGAAACTCGGCCAGGACCTTCCAGGAAAGCCACCTGCTAGCGTTGGGCTGACCACACCCCAGAGCACCCGCCACGCCCCAGGGTGAGCCCCTGAGACGAGCCCCCTCCAGACCCGACCCTGCCTTTTACTGGCTGTGCAGCCTGGACAAGCTGGGTAAGCACTCAGTGGCACCATTCAAGAGACAGGTCCAGGGTCCCCGGGCAGTGCAGTGGGCCTTGCCATGGGCCACGGGGCCTAGGCGCACCCGGGTTGGCTGGGACCATCAAAGAGACACTTCATGGGAAGAACCTGGCAGGAACAGTGACTCAGTCAGCTGGCTTCACTGAGTGCGGTTCAGCAAGCCCTCACAGGACTTCCCTTGGGTCCAGCAGCTGAGACTCTGAGCTCCCAATGCAGGGGGCTTACGTTCGATCCCTGATCAGGGAACTAGATCTCATGTGCTGCAACTAAGACCCAGCATAGCCAAATAGATAAATAAATACATATTAAAAAACAAACAAACAAAAAAACCCCACAGCCCTCTTATGGGGTATCTAAGGCTGGGCCAAGGTTGGAGAAGACTCTTGAGAGTCCCTTGGACTGCAAGGAGATCCAACCAGGCCATCCTAAAGGAAATCAGTCCTGAATGTTCATTGGAAGGACTGACGCTGACACTGAAGCTCCAACACTTGGGCCACCTGATGCGAAGAACTGACTCATTGGAAAAGACCCTGATGCTGGGAAAGATTGAAGGTGGGAGGAGAAGGGGACGACAGAGGATGAGATGGTTAGATGGCATCACTGACTCGATGGACATGAGTTTGGGCAAGCTTTGAGAGTTGGTGATGGACAGGGAGGCCTGGCGTGCTGCGGTCCATGGGGTTGCAAAGAGTCAGACACGACTGAGCAACTAAACTGACTAAGCTGTGAGCCATGTTCAACAACAGTCCCCTGAAGCCTCTCCCCCCAGCAACTGCTAAATTACTAAATGTAAAATTACACCAGTGAGAGCCCAACTTGGGACTTGCCGCCTAATTAACATTCTTTCAAGCACCCAGGTGCTCAAAGCTGAAGAAATTATCTCCCTGCCTGAGTTTCTGCAGACACCCCTGCTACCACCCTCCAGACAATTAGGCAGCACCCTGGAGAGGTCATTCCCAGCCATGGTGTGGTCTTCGTGGTACTGGGTCTGTAAACCTTTTCAGCGAGCAGAAGGCAGAGCTGTTTGAGGCTCTGATGGCTAATTAAACCTGAACCTGAGCACTTAGCTCCTCACAGGAGAGCGTGAAACTCTCAGAGTGAGACAGGTTGAAAAGGAAGGTCTTACTACCAGCAGAGCTGGTATCTCCAAGTCCCCTTATGGAAGTGAGAAATAGGATCAATGCTTTCTGCTTTTGCTCTGATGGCTAGGAAGTGAGTAGCTGAAGCCACAGCTCAGTTATAGCAGCTGGGTGATAACAGGAGAAAGTACAACCATAGCAGTAACAGGGACAAAGATAGCAGTTACTGAACGCCTGCGACTTGCCAGCCATTTTTGCTAAGTGCTTTACATATATTGGGGCTTCCCTGGTGGCTCAGAGGTTAAAGCGTCTGCCTGGAATGCAGAAGACCTGGGTTCGATCCCTGGGTCGGGAAGATCCCCTGGAGAAGGAAATGGCAACCCACTCCAGTACTCTTGCCTGGAGAATCAATGGAGGGAGGAGCCTGGTAGGCTACAGTCCATGGGGTTGAAAAGAGTTGGACACGACTGAGGGACGGGACTGAACTGAACTGAACTGAGGTGCTTCCTTCCCCTGCTGGGACCCCCAAACCCCCAGAGGGCTGCTCCTTCACTGCAGAGGTCTGGATTCTTCAGTTATTATCAACCAGACTCATGCAAGGGACTCATTTATACAACATTCTCAGTGAGGGGGAGGCCCAGGAGGGAGGGAAACTGAGACAGGTCCCTTGGTGGGGGCGTGCTCGTGAGGCTGGGGGGGCACCAGGGCTCACCATGGCCAGGAAAATAATTCCTGGAGGCTACCCCTCCCTCGCCCTGCAGAGAGAAGCTTTGGTAGATAATCTGTTTCCCAGGAGCTCGGACAGAGAGCATGGACATCTGCTCCATTTGCAGGAAATTGACAATTACTGGTGGACCAAAATGAATCAGTGTTCAGTTCCTAATGCTGTCTCTTGTGAATGTGCTTAATAGGGGCTCTGATCAGCTCCGGGTTCAAAATAGGTAAAATCTTGTTTCTGAAAAGCCTGAGAGCAGACCTGGGGGCACGCTGGCCACCCAGGCTCTGAAGCCCTCGGGGCTCTGTTGTGGTGCCAGTGCCTCCCTGGAAATACGTGAACACGAGCAGCCTTGACAGACTCTTTGAGCAGGGCCTAATGTTCCACAGCCCACAAGCCACCGACTTCCAGGTTAAACTGATCCCTTCCTAAGTTCCTAACCAACCTGGGCAGAGTAGTAAGCTTCCCATCACTGGGAGCAAGTAAGCAGATGCTAGTAGAGACTTCTGATGGATGATGTCAAGGGGATCCTATATGTGAGGGGTCTGAACCAGATGACTCCAAATTGTCTGTTGGAACCCTGAGTATAGGAGTCCATAATTTCTGATGTTTGTGGGATAAAATGAGCACCGAAGAATTGATGCTTTTGAACTGTGGTGTTGGAGAAGACTCTTGAGAGTCCCTTGGACTGCAAGGAGATCAAACCAGTCAGTCCTCGAGGAAATCAACCCTGAATATTCATTGGAAGGACTGATGCTGAAGCTGAAGCTCCAACACTTTGGCCACCTGATGTGAAGAGCTGACTCATTGGAAAGACCCTGATGCTGGGAAAGACTGAAGGTGGGAGGAGAAGGGGGCGACAGAGGAGATGGCTGGATGGCATCACGGACTCCATGGACATGGGTTTGAGCAAGCTCTGGGAGTTGGTGAAGGACGGGGAGGCCTGGCGTGCTGCGGTCCACGGGGTCACAAAGAGTCGGACACGACTGAGCGGCTGAACAGTAACAGCAAGCGCGTGTGGTCTCACCCACCGCCCTGAGAGGCTGAGCCGTCAGACTGGGTCCCGGGCCGTCCCCGTGCACACTAGTGTGCCTCTCCCCCGTGCCAAGTCATCCATTTCATTCTTGTCCCCGCCCCCAGCCTCTTCACTGGCAAAAGAGAAGGATCTCTACCCGCATCTTAGGTTTGTTTGCACATTAAGGGAAAACTCACGGGACTTCCCTGGCAGCCCAGTGGTTAAGACTTTGCCTTCCAATGCAGGAGCTGTGGGTTCTATATCTGGTCAGGGAGCTAAGATTCCACAATCCTCCTGGCCAAAAATCCAGAACACAACACAGAAGCGATATTGTAACAAATTCAGTAAAGACTTTAAAAATGGTCCACGTTAAAAAAAAAAAAAAAGTTAAAAAACTAAAGGAGAGAAAACGCGCAAAGCTCTTAGTGCGGGTCCCTGGTACAGGCCGAGTGGAAGTCGCTCAGCCGTTTCTGACTCTGTGACCCCGTGGACTGTCGCCCGCCAGGTTCCTCTGTCCAGGGGAGTCTCCAGGCCAGAATCCTGGAGTGGGTAGCCTTTCCCTTCTCCAGGGGATCTTCCCGACCCAGGGATCAAACCCGGGTCTCTGCACTGCAGGCGGATTCTTAACTGTCTGAGTCACCAGGGAAGCCTTAGGTACAGAGCTTGTGGTTAAGCCCCGAGCAAGCCCAGGAGGCCCCCGTGTCCCCTTTAACTCCTCAGCCTGAAGCTCAGAGGCAAAGTGGTTTCGCCTAAGGGCACCTGGACAGTGATGAGCAGGGCCTGGCTTTGCGCTCAGGTCACGGTCTCGTGTACCTTGAAGTCTCCAGGAGAAGCAGTTGGATGGAGCCAACTTACAGATGCAGGATGGAAGGGGGAGCCAGGGCTGACGCCATGGACGGGCTCGGGTGCCCAGAGTGTGGCAGGCCCTGCGGGCTCTTATTGGCTGAGTGAAAATATGAACAGGCGAGCCAGCATATCCCAGCACATCTTGCCAACAGCGTGGACAGGGCCGTTGGCCAGAGACAATGTGCAGGGTCACTAATGAATTCCCTTCACATCTTTCGAGAATGAAGAGAAGCATCAGTGCATAAACAGCTGAAGCAGAACTGATTTCTCGGTTCACGTGGCCACTTCCTGGCTCCGCTTCCATGAGTCAGTCTGAATTGAGCTCTCTTTCCACTTTTTTGAGGCCTTTGAAAGTGAATGCATAGGAAAAATCCACTGGATCTGGGGCCCAGGGTCTCGTGCTTGGATGGTGGCCTTTCTTGGCATCAGGCCCCGCACTCCACCCCTGGCCACCTGCTGGGGCCAGAAATACCCTTGGTCAGAGGATCAGTCACTTCCAAAGCAAATTCCTCCTGTCGGCGGGCAGATGGACCTGGGAATCCTGGCTATGTTCCTCTCCTGCCCTAAGTTTGGCAGACGCACGTTCTGTCCTGGATCTGAGCCGGCGGATCATGCACATGCCGAGCACGTGCTGGCTGACCACGCCTGCCGAGAGGTACAGAAGCGGAGTGGCCTGGGTCACCAGGAGCCGTGGGTGACCCCCTGGCCAGGTCTCGGGGCCGGTGGGGTCCACGTGCTCATGTAGCTCCAGCCTTTCACCACCAAAGGCCTTGGCACCGTTCTCTGCAGGTGGCACTCATGGAGAACATGAAACACAGGTTTCACGTTCCTCATCAACCGACAGGTAATCAGCCACTGACAGGTACCGGGTGCCTCGTACGTGCCAGGGCCTCTGCCAGGAGCTGGTGACACAAGGTGAGCAACACACACAGGGCCTGACCCAGAGTCCTGAGTGCAGAGCAAGGGGAGAGGGAGGGAGCAGGACGCGGCCGCAGGAGAGGGATCCGGACCGAGGGCCAGGGCCAGGCGCTGGGGGGCAGCCTCAGCTCTGCCACCTCCCAGCTCCGACTCTGGGGAAACCCTTCAACTCTCTGAGTCTCAAAGTCCTTGTCCACTCTCTATAGAATATGGTGAGTCAGATGCCGGCCCATGAGGAGGCTGCGAGGATCCGAGTTAACAAAACTGACCCCATCAAGCGTTGGCACAGACATCTGTCCCATCTGTGGTGACGGACACCAGAGCCAAGAGCAGGGACTTCCCTGGTGGCCCAGTGGTGAAGAATCCACCTGCAATGCGGGAGACCTGGGTTCGATCCCTGCGTTGGGAAGATACCCTGGAGAAGGGAAAGGCTATGCGCTCCAGTATTCTGGCCTGGAGAATTCCATGGACTGTACAGTTCAGGGGGGTTGCAAAGAGTCAGACACGACTGAGCGACTTTCACCCACTCACTCACTCACTCCGCCGTCAGGGCTTCCCAGGTGGCTCAGTGGTAAAGAACCTGCCGGCCAATGCAGGAGTCGCAGGAGACTCAGGTTCAATCCCTGAATCAGGAAGACCTCCTGGAGAAGGAAACGGCAGCCCGCTCTAGTATTCTTGCCTGGGAAATCCCATGGACAGAGAAGCCTGGTGGGCTACAGCCCACGGCCTCGCAAGGAATCGAACACAACTCAGCGACTGAGCACACGCGCTCTACATCTCCAGGGCATCTTTATCAGGTCATGTCTGATTGGCTGGGCCCTGGGCTGGAGCCAGTCACCATCACCACAGCTCAGAGTTTTGTCTGCCTGGAGCCTGCTCCCTGCCGGACTGGACCCAGCTCTACACTGGCCTCATCTCTGGTCCTCTGGTGGGTAACCTTCTGGGGACCATCCCTGCCTCTGTCTGTGTCGGGGGTCCCGTGGCTGGAGCTCCTGGGTACCATCAACCTCTGGCACTCTCATCCCAGCATCCTCAGGACCTGCCACACTCTGGCTTCCCATCAAGGGGTTCTTCTATCCTGCAAGCTATGAGGCAGGGCAGGGGAAGACAGCAAAGTCCCTATTTTGTAGATGAAGAAACTAATGTTTCAACTGAGAATTAGAGGCTAGAATCCAAGTAAGGTCTTCCAGCTGGAGCCCATGGTGGGAGTGCTCACTGGCCTTTCCCGGATGTTAGAAACGTCGATTTGCCTTGCTCTAGCTGACGAAACATGAGTGAAAGTCACGTGTTAGTTCCAGGTGAAACTGAAGAGCTAGTGTGTAATTCACCACAATCTCGACCTCCTACTGAGGGAGCTGCCGCTGGCCTGGATGGCTGAGTGACTACAGAGACCAGAGCCCCGCCTACCCACAGTGGGCCGGAAGCACAGTGAAGCCCTCTGCTGGGCTACACCTCTAAGGATGCGGGGGTGTCTGTCACTGCAGCGTAACCTCACCTGTCCTGACTGATACAGCGTGACTGTTTATGTTAGACACGTCACTTACAGGGCGTGCACGCTCTGTTGGCTTCATCCCAGATACACGAGGCACAGAGGCTGCTCACACACAATTCCTGCCCTCAAGGGGTTCGTGGTCCAGACACCTATTTGAAAGTAGGCTGCCCACCCTGAGCTGGAGGGAGGAGCAGGACCAGGCGAGGGGTACCTTGGGGATGGCTGCATATCCCCTAAGCAGTAACCCCCTGCTGTCTGCAACATCACTCAGGACAGAAATGAAGCTGTGAGGTGGTTAATGCCATAGGCAGCTTTTCCTGGGGGAGGGGAAAAAGGATGGGCTGTGGCTGGGTGGGACCAGAGGGCCAAGGGAGGCTGGGTGGGACCAGAGGGCCAGGGGAGGCTGGGTGGGAGCAGAGGGCCAGGGAGGCTGGCTGAAGGGTGCTGTGCTCTGGGCGATTTATTTATTGCTACATCGCATTACTCGGTCTCCAGGGAATCCAGAAGACAATTTGTACATTCAATTGTATTAGAGTAATTCCTTTTTCACATTTCCCCCAACTCAGATAATGACAGCTTTCCTGCAATTAGGAGAGGGTCTTCTCTGTGTAAAGATTAATTGGGTGTTAAATGAGCAGGGCTGCCTGAAACCAGACAGCTGAGCTGGAATGAATTAGATGTGAAACAGCAGCTCCGGGCAAAGGGTGAATAATTCATTCATGACCACAGTCAGCTGCAGACTTGAAGGTGCCCCACCAGTAACCCAGGCCAGCGCTTGGGAGGGGTTGTCAAGAAAGACAGGGTGGTGGGGGAAGGCGAGTGCAGGAGCAGAGAGGAACAGAACCTGGGGGCCCCCACTCTGATGGGAGGCCGATTTTTCCCAACTGGGGCCTCGGTTAAGGTCACCTGTGTGTGTGGTGTGTTCTAATCCTATGAGCCCCCCGTTGCCTTTTTTTTTTTTTGGCCTCACTGTGCAGCCTGTGGGCTCTTTGTTTCTGACCGGGGCTCGAACCTGAGTCCTCGGCAGTGAAAGCGTACAGTCCTAACCACGGGACCTTCAGGGAATTTCAAGCCAGCTCCCTCTTATACAGCTTAAGACAGATCTTAGCATAAAATAAGTGCTCAATAAGAATCCTCAGGCTCTCACATACCAGCATCTGTGTGCACGATTGCATGTAACACTTACAGCCTTGACGACAATACTATTATTACTCAGGGTGTTGCCCCAGTCCCCTGGAGCTCAGAAAGGTGAGGCTTGCCTCGTAGTGGGTGTAGGATTCAAAGGGGATGCCCAGACTCCAGAGCCTGCATATCTGCAGCAGCTGAGCTGGGTCTCTCGGTGGGGAAGAGTCTGTGGCCCCGTCTGAGGCCTGCATCTGTGCAGTCCTTCCGGCTCTGTCCGCCTCTCATCTGATGGGTGGGGACTGGGTGAAAGTGAAGGGCGCTCAGTCATGTCCGACCCTGCGACCCCACGGACTGTGTAGTCCATGGAATTCTCCAGGCAAGAACACTGGAGTGGGCAGCCTTTTCCCTTCTCCAGGGGACCTTCCCGACCCAGGGATGGAACCTGGGAGTGGGTGGTAAGCGGTGAAGTCCTGCAGACCAGAGGCTCAGTGGATGGCTGGAGAGAGAACGTGGGCAGTAAGGGGGAAAGAGGACACAGGAAGAAGAGGGCTCCGCTCAACACGCAGGCGCCTGAGCCTATTTTTGTGAATGTCTGTCCACGTTTTCATTCAAGTTACTCCGTGGCCCCGCTGGCCTTGGGCCCAGGCCCCCAGGGAGGCTGCGCAGCAGCAACTGGCTCTCGGGTTCAGGACCCTCTGCACCGCTCTGCAGGCGGGCGTGTGTTGTTTCTGACTTCCTATTTCTATGAACCCTCAGGAGTTCCCTTCTTGCTCTCTGGAAAGGCAGAGAGAAACAGGGCAAATACAGGACTCTGAGGCCTGGTATCAGGGGCTCACCGTCTACCTGGAGGCGCTGAGGGGGCCGGCAGGGTGGATGGGGTCAAAGGGCATGGCTTGCCCCCCCACCACCCCGCCAACGTGTCCCACCTCTCACCACAGGAGCGCAGCCCACGTCTGGAATAAGCCTCTGCCACCACGGGCAGACCCCTTCTCGGAGAGCTCTTAACCAAGGGCGAGGCAAAGGGCGACTGGGGTGCTCTCTCGCCTCCCGTCCGGACACGCTGGGATGGGATGTTGCCAGAGGGAAAACCCCCAGGCTGACAGAAACGACTCTCCATTCAGAGCATTCTGGCTTCAAGTTTTTCCTTTAGGAGGTGATCGGGTGGGGACAAAACCAGCTGTGCTTTTGAGCACAGGGCTTCTATTCAGATTCGATCAAACTCTTGTTATTTGGGAAGCTTCCCATCCTAGTTCCTTCTATTTTAAAAATCCTCCCTGGACAGAGAACAATGGGGGCGGCAGAGGTCCTTGGGGCTGGCTGAGTTGCTGCTCTGTGTGTTAATGTGTGTGAGCACATGGGAATGTGTGCACGGGAGTGTGTGGGTGTGAACCTCGGGCTGTCCGGGGCTGACCCCCCGCCCTGCCCCCAGGGCCTCCCTCTGCAGGACCTGCTCAGCTCTTCATTCGCCCCACAGTTCAGAGGCCGAGTGCCTAAGCATCAGTTCCAACGCCTCAGCCTGTGCGGGGCTCCTGTCCTAACCATGACCCGCCTCCAGCTCAATGCCCCTCTCACAGGCTGCAAGAACACCGGCCTCAACGTTTCCAGACACGCTGAGAGCCCTTCCTTTGTCCTGCCGGCCTGGGCCTCTGGAATGCCCTCCCCCCTTGGGCCTCTGGAGGACTCCCACCCATACTCCCGGGCCAAGTACAGCAGTGTTAGGACTAAAGCCCGGCACCCTGGGGTCAGATCCTGGCTCCAGCTCTCAGCACCTGAGTGGCTCCTCTGTGTGGCCTCATGCAGTTTTCCCCCAGGGGCTATGGGGAGACTGAGCCCCTGGCGCAGGGGGAGTCTGCACCTGGCTCTTGAGTACATCAGCCCACGCTTGATTCCCTCACTGAGAGTCAAGATCCCCGCCCTTCCCTGAGCTCTCAAACGTGCTGGGTGCCAGGGAGATGGTGGGGCACAGGCAGACCTTGTCCACCTGGAGTTCAGGATCTAATACGTGTGCCAGAAAGTAGACGTAAAATGACAAGCACCGTGGGCTCCCCTGGTGGCTCAGCTGGTAAAGAATCCGCCCGCGGTGCGGGAGACCTGGGTTCGATCCCTGGGTTGGGAAGATCCCGTGGAGAAGGGAAAGGCTACCCACTCCAGTATTCTGGCCTGGAGAATTTCATGGACTGTATAGTCCATGGGGTTGCAAAGAGTCTGACACGACTGAGCGACTTTCACTTTCACTTTCTACCTACTCAATGCTCACCATAGCTCCCCATGTGTGGTAGGCCCTCACGTTAGAGTTTAGAGGAACAGGTGTTTACTAATGGAACCTAAACTGCAGACAACAAAGATCCATCTAGTCAAGGCCATGGTTTTTCCAGTGGTCACGTATGGATGTGAGAGTTGGACCATATAGAAAGCTGAGCACCGAAGAGTTGATGCTTTTGAACTGTGGTGTTGGAGAAGACTCTTGAGAGTCCCTTGGACTGCAAGGAGATCCAACCACTCCATCCTAAAGGAAATCAGTCCTGAATGTT
>NW_011495069.1:2519664-2522519 GCF_000754665.1 Bison bison bison
CTTTGGCCACCTGATGCGAAGAACTGACTCATCTGAAAAGACCCTGATGCTGGGAAAGATTGAGGGCAGGAGGAGCAGGGGACGACAGAGGATGAGATGGCTGGATGGCATCACTGACTTGATGCACATGAGTTCTGAGTAAACTCCAGGAGCTGGTGATGGACAGGGAAGCCTGGCGTGCTGCAGTCCATGGGGTTGCAAAGAGTCAGACACGACCGAGTGACTGAACTGAACTGAACCTGTGGAAGGTACTTCCACGTTCACGGTCTCGTTTTAATCTCTCCAGGAGCCTCCAAGATGAGTGTACCAAACCCCACGTCAGATGAGGAAGCTGAGGCTCAGAGGAGTTGAGTGATTTTCCCGAGGTCCCACAGCTCGTCGGTGACAGACCTGGGACCCGGATCCAGGTCCGCCTGATACCAGAGCCCCAGTTCTTATCGGTCGGCAGCAAAGGTTCAGGGGGGAAGCAGTGACCAGAAAGGGGCCGGAAGGAAGCTGCTCTGGGAACCAGTCCTGCAAAGGCGGAGAGGCAGGACATCATCCTCGCCCCAGTCTCCAGCCTCACTTGCCAAAGGCTGCTGACGATCGATCTCACTTCTGATGGCCTCAGCCAAGCGGTCAATGGAAATGAATCCAATATGTTCAGCAGGGGAATTGAAGAGTTGGCTTGTATTAATGTTCTGAAGCTAACAAGTAATTTATGCTCACTGGAGCCAAAGGTATGCCTTTCTCCTCTGAATTGAGAATCGGTCCTGTTAATAAGACCATGTCGTCCAGGTGGCCTTGTTCTCTGACCACCTGATGCAAAGAGTCGACTCACTGGAAAAGACCCTGATGCTGGGAAAGATTAAGGGCAGGAGGAGAAGGGGGTGGCAGAGGATAAGATGGTTAGGTAGCATCACTGACTCAATGGGCATGGATTTGAGCAAACTCCAGGAAACAGCGGAGGACTCAAGAGCCTGGCGTGCTTCAGTCCACGGGGTTGCAAAGAGTCAGACATGACTTAGCAACTGAACAACAACAATAGTATTACTGTACTGACTCGATGGACGTGAGTCTGGGTGAACTCCAGGAGTTGGTGATGGACAGGGAGGCCTGGCGTGCGGCAGTCCACGGGGGCGCAGAGTCCGACACGAGTGAGTGACTCAACAACTGTTGAGTACTGAGGTACTCAGTACTGAGGAGTACTGAGTACATCCAGGTACTGAGGAGCCTGGCAGATGGTCTGCTGCATGGGTTGGGGATGGATGACCAGGAAAGGAGCAAGATGATGATGGCACAGAGGAGGATAACCTCCTGGGGTGGGGTAGCAACTACAGAAAGCAGGGGTGGGTGCAAGGTCCCCCTGCGCCGGCAGGGACACCTCAGCCTGAAGGCCAGGGGAGGATCAGGAGCCAGCACTTTGCCCGTGGCCTGACTGCCATGGTCTCTCTGCCCTTTGCCGCTGCCCAGAGGTGACGTGAACCTCCTGTTGCAAATGGAGAGATGGACGCATAGGGAGGCTGCATCCTTACCCAACCCAGGTTCCTCAGCTGGGCAGAGGCTGGTCTTTGCAGACCCAGGTCTCAGGCTGGCAAAGCCCATGCCCTCCTAACCCCAGAGTCAGAGTCCACCATTTGGCTCCCTTCCCCCTCCACTGTGGACAGAATGCACTGCTCCACCTTGCTGATCTGAGCTTCCCCAGTGGCTCAAAGGGTAAAGAATCCTCCTGCAATGGGGGAGACCCAAGTTCTATTCCTGGGTCGGGAAGAACCCCCAGAGAAGGGAATGCTCAGGCCACTCCAGTATTCTTGCCTGGAGAATCCCATGGACAGAGTGGTCAATGGAAATGAATCCAATTTGTTTTGGGATCGCAAAGACTCAAACAGGACTGAGCAACTAACACTCAAGTCCTGCTTGTATGGTTTGACCGTCACTTGCTCTGACCAACAGAGTGTGTGTGAGATTAAAGATCGTTGACAGTTCTCTGTCACTCGCCCCATCCTGAGAAGGAATCCTTTCTGAAGAGCAGCGGACCACCCCAAGTGCCCCGAGCTCTGCACCTCACCCTCCGTAACCACCCCCAGGGCGGCAGCCCCGGCTGACAGATCTGTCACAAGCCAGCATTCAGTCCTGGAGGCCTCACCCACCTGAGGCTGGGGCAGAGGCATCCAGGCTTTCCACTGCCTCCACGCTGAAAGCACATCACTGAACGGCATGCCACGCTCCCACAGGTGTCTGTAGTGGGTGGAACAGCGCCCCCTCCCCCAATGAGATACGCGCTCAGAACCTGTGAGCGGGACCTGACTTGGACAAAGTGTCTTTGCAGAAGAAATTAAATCACACACGGGTAATTGGTACCAGGTGGCTCAGTGGTAAAGAATGTACCCGCCAATGCAGGAGATGCAGGCGATGTGGGTTCAATCCCTGGGTCAAGAAAACCCCCTGGAGGAGGAAAGGGCAACCCACTCCAGTATTCTTGCCTGGAGAATCCCAAGGACAGAAAAGCCTGGTGGGCTGCAGTCCATGGGGTTGCAAAGAGTCAGACACGCCTGAGCACACACGTGCCTGCACGTGAGACGAGGTCATCCTGGATTTGAGCGGGTAGCCCTGAAGGCACCAAAACTGTCCTTAGGGCAGAAGAGGAGACGTAAAGCAGAAGGTGACGAGGATGAGGCATGAGTGCAATGTCGCGTCTACGAGCCGGGGAGTACGAACAGCACTGGAAGCCGGAAGAGGGGAGGTTCCCCCAGAGCCTTCGGAGGGAACGCGGCCCTGCCAACACCCCAACTTCAGAGCCCTCCCACCCCCTCCTCTCCCACTCTAGAACCCACATCAGGATTTCCCAGGTGGTCCAGTGGTTAACAATCTGCCAG
>NW_011495069.1:2522619-2526999 GCF_000754665.1 Bison bison bison
GCCAATGCAGAGGACACGGGTTGGATTCCTGTTCTGGGAAGACCCCACATGCCTCGGGGCACCTAAGCCCGTCGCCACAACTACTGAGCCTATGTTGTAGAGGCCATGCTCTGCAACAGGAGAAGCTGCACAGGGAGAAGCCCACGCCCATCAGTGAAGCCACAACCAGAGAAAGCCCGCGTGCAGTAACGAGGACCAGCGTGGCCAAAATCAACAAGTCAGTAAATTAAAAAAAAAACCACATCAGAAAACTAAGGCCATTATTGTAGGACTATCTCACATCC
The DNA here is from genome assembly GCF_000754665.1 of Bison bison bison. Taxonomy (NCBI): domain Eukaryota; kingdom Metazoa; phylum Chordata; class Mammalia; order Artiodactyla; family Bovidae; genus Bison; species Bison bison. Next base: position 2,522,904 of record NW_011495069.1, read on the forward strand.
ACTCTAATTTACACATGGAAGAAATATATGATTTTCCAAGTAACTATTTTTTCTTTTTCAAACTATTTTAAGCTTTTAACTAAGATCTGGGAACACAGTCACAAGACTTGAGGTCCCCTGTGTGGAGCCTCCGGTCTGGGGACGGACTCAGGAAGGGTTTTCACCTGTAACAAGCCATCCTTACCTTTCTCCTGAGCCATTTCCTGCAGACAGAAGTAGATGACTCTGGCTCCCAGGCTGAAGCCGATCAGGGTGACAGGCCGCCGGCCCTGCGGAAGAAGGGACACAGGTGTGCACAGCGGCTCCAGAAAGGCTGCCCTGATGACGGCGGCCCTTGCACACCTGTCAGTGGCTGCCTTGCACTTCATGCATGGTGGCTGTCCCGTTCCTGACCCCAGGCTCTGATGTCTCCATCAGGAGAGGTGTTTATGCAGGAGGGCACCTGCTCGGGAACCGGCTTCCTCTGAGGCTGACAGGCAGTGTTTCACTGGGTTAATTTCCTTTTATCTCACACCATTACCCAGCAGCCGTCTCTCCTTCCCCGTCTACCTGTGTGCGGCAAATGACTGCAGTGAAGGGGGCCCTTCTGGAGCTGGAAGAGGAGGCGGGAGGTACCCCCAGATGCGATGGAGAAGAGGGCAAAGGGTGACGTGGAGCAGGGGGACTGCTCTGTCCCTAGAGAGGAAAGCGGGGTATGAAATGCTGGCCTTAGACTAGAAGAGGAGACAGTACGTTAGACTGCTGTGTCTGGAATGGAAGGCTGATGAGGGGACCTACTGTATAGCACGGGGCGGGGGGGAGGTACCGTCTGTTGTAGGACGTGTATTCAGTTAACCTTAACAATGCATTGAGAGTCCTTGGACTGCAAGGAGATCCAACCAGGCCATCCTGAAGGAGATCAGTCCTGGGTGTTCACTGGAAGGACTGATGTTGAAGCTGAAGCTCCAATACTTTGGCCACCTCATGCGAAGAGCTGACTCATTTGAAAAGACCCTGATGCTGGGAAAGATTGAAGGTGGGAGGAGAAGGGGACGACAGAGGATGAGATGGTTGGATGGCCTCACTGACTTGATGGACATGGGTTTGAGTAAACTCCGGGAGTTGGTGGTGGACAGGGAGGCCTGGCGTGCCGTGGTTCATGGGGTCGCAAAGAGTTGGGCACAACTGAGTGACTGAGCTGAACTGAACGATGCATTCCAACGTACAGGAGGTACAGACAAGTGCTGTTTGAGTCTCCTTATACAAGGGGCCTGGAAGAGTCGGATCCATGGAGTCAGAAAGGACCCCGGTAGATCCAGGGGCCATGGGGGGCGGAGGGTGGGGGACGGGACTCAGTGTTTCATGGGGTCAGAGTTTCAGTCTAGGAAGGTGAAAAATTCGGGAGATGGATGATGGTGAGAGTTACACAAGAATGCGAATGTACTAGCGCCTCTGAACTGGACAGTTAAGTACGGTTAAAGCAGTATGTTCTGCGTTATGTGACTTTCACCACAATAATAATAATAATAAAAACATAAAAAGGGATTCCCCTGGTAAGGCTTCCCTGGTGGCTCAGATGGTACAACATCTGCCTGCAATGGGGGGAGACCCGGTTTTGATCCCCGGGTCGGGAAGATCCCCTGGAGGAAGGAAATGGCAACCCACTCCAGTATTCTTGCCTGGAAAATCCCAGGGACAGAGGAGCCTGGTAGGTTATGGTCCATGGGGTCCCCTGGTGGTCCAGTGGTTAAGAATCCTTTCCAATGCAGCGAGCATAGCTTTGATCCCTGGTTGGAGAACTAAGATCCCACATGTCTCAGAGCAACTAAGCCTGTGCAACGCAACTGCTGAGCCTGCGCACCGCAACGAGAGTCTGCGTGCCTCGATGAGGGATCCCACATGATGCAGTGAAGACCCGAGGCAGCCAAATAACAAAAAACACATAAAGAGAGAAATGGGGGGTTCCAAGTTAGATGCACAGAGGAACTTTCTGACTAAAGAACTTGCAGAACGGCAACCTGGAAAAGAAGGTCAGGAGAGGGGTCTGAGTACAGGGTCTACAGACACGGAAGCAGACGGCAGGGCAGGCGAGTTTCGTTGGACCAGCCGGGCTCAGCACTCTACGCTGTTCCCTTGCTTTTTGGGCCAATACTTGCATCCGCTCCTTGCTGTTCCACCTCCATTTACTTCCACAGAAGTCCCTCCACTGAATCATATTCCAATTCCACAGGAACTTTGCAGTCAAGGCTGCCAGTCACTGCCCAACAGCTACTCTCCTTCATCCTTGGGAGCAAAACTCCTGAGCTTTTCTGCCCCACCCCCCACCCCTACAGCTACCCAGCCAAAAACTAAGTTTCTCCAACTTCCCTGTAGCCAGGGACGGCCTCAGGACTGAGTCCTGGCCAAGGGATGCGACCGGCTCAGCCACCCCAGGGCGTGTGGGATCTTCCTGGGCTTTCACTTGTACCTTCTTGCCTCTGACTGTCTGGAATGTGGACGGAACCCTGATGGTTTTATGTGGTATCTGGACCGCTGGAGACGTGCTCAGAGTGTAGCTCTGTAGACATCTGCGAAGGAAGAGCTGACCCTGACCACACCTGCAGAGGCCTCTGACACTCAGTCCTCACTTGATTACTTGCTAGGGAGGCACAGTCAGTAATTCTTACTGGTCCATCCTAGGATATATTTTTGCAGGGCGTGGGCCCACCACACATCATTTGGGACCTTAGCTGCCCAACCAGGGATGGAACCTGGGCCCCCTGCAGAGAAGTGCAGTCTTAAGCCAGACAAGTTCTCCTAGGACACTTTTGTGACTTGAGCTGGTGGAGCAGTGTGGACCCTTTAAAGCCACTGGGCTACCCCGAGGTGGGCTCGTCTGAGGTATGACATCCGCCCACCAGTCAGCTCCCCTGCTCCCTCCCACCTCCGCTCCAGCCAGTCCTGGGTACCTGCTGCCGGGAGAGCAGAATGTGGGCCAGGTGCTTGCCAACCTCCGCCGATCGATGGAGGCACACGCCCCAGGGGTTGTCAATGACGTTGGCGACACTGAGGAGTGAGGCTGGCCAGGTGAGGGCGGCCACGAGGCCTGGGGAGGAGGGGAACAGGTGATGAAGGCAGTGGGGGTGAGGGTGGGGGGTCCTCCTAGGGAAGTGACTGGCTGGCTACTGGATGCTGAGTGAGTGCCCGCAGTCTCTAACTTGGGGGCTGTAAGTTTCCCCAGTGCTGCCAAACCGCTCACTAGCCCGGAAGAAAAGGGAAGCTCACACGCTTCTGATACGTGGCCTAGATCTCAGGTTCAAGCATCTGCCACGGGTGGGATTCCAGAGATGGCCCAATCGATCACGCCACCCTGTATCCCTCCCACCTTGCCCGTAACCCTGCAGTGCCCCCGGCCCCGCCCCCTGCCCGTCCACGCTAGGCTCCATCACCTGACCCGCTTTGGCCAATGAGATGCTGCTGGATGAGAGGCGTGAAATGGACTTGTGCCTTTGACGCACTTCTCCCGGGGGTGTGGGCTAGCCTGCGACTCCAGGAGCGGAGGAGAGACGAATGGAGCAGAGCCCGGTCACCCTGGTCACCCCAGACAAAGCTAGCCGACACCTGGCTGGCCAGCTGACACACAGATGCATGAGCAGGCCCAGCAAAAGTCAGCCAAAGGAAGCCAACGCTCCTGAGCTACTGTGATAAATGACTGCTATTTTAAGTCACTGGGTTGTGGGGTGGCTTGTTACACAGCACTTACTAACTGATACACTAGGTGATAACGTGATGGGCTGTTTGTTTATTTCCTCCCCATGAAGACCATAATAACCATGTCACAGACAGGGGCACCGAGGGAACAGCACAGTGCCTGACTCCCTGGGGGCCTCAGGCAGGCAAAGGCACAGAACCAGTGTGGCCTGGGAGTGGTGGGCATGCCGCTGGTCGGGGGAGGGGAGGCTCACCAGACAACACCGTGTACTTCAGGGCCTCCTGGGCCACCATGTTGGCAAGACCGCTGAGGATGGTCTCCAGGGCGTTGCCGAGCTCCATCAGGTACTTGGCCTCCCAGGCCAGGCAGTACTGCTCACGGCTGCGGGCCAGGGCAGCCCAAGGGGCGCTGAACGTGCCTGGGGAG
>NW_011495069.1:2527543-2528091 GCF_000754665.1 Bison bison bison
GACAGGAGGACCAGCCCTGCCCACGAGCAGCAGCGGGCAGCGGGACCAAGGCCCACTCACCCTCGTGGGGGAGACGGGAGGACCAGCCTGCCCACGGGCAGCAGCGGGCAGCGGGACCAAGGCCCACTCACCCTCGTGGGGGAGACGGGAGGACCAGCCTGCCCACGGGCAGCACAGGCAGCGGAGCGGGTGTGCTCCCACATGGAGCACGGGGCTGCCTGAGTGGGCGGGCTGGGCTTCAGGACCCAGCTCCTGCGTTCCTTAGCAAGGTCGTTAGTGACCTGGAGCACCAGGGGCCACTATCCCCTGCTGAGCTCACTCTGCCGAGCTGTCCAGTGGGGAGGTTACTACTCATCCCCTTGGGGAGATTACTACTCATCTCCTGTCACCGAGTAGCCGTAAGAATTAAGCATTCCAATGACCACGTATGTAAAGGGCTCTTGCCTCGCCCTCTGCAGTAGTTCTGGCATCAAGCCGCTGAGGGCCCACGAGAGGAACACACAGGCTCGCTCCCTGAACCAGCCGCATCTCATTCCAACCACCCGGGG
>NW_011495069.1:2528191-2533192 GCF_000754665.1 Bison bison bison
CCTGGGGGACAGTCTGCAAACTGGGGGCGGAGGGCTTTGAGGCCAGCTCTGCCGTGAGCTCGCTGGCTCCCCTGACTTTTCTGAGCCTAAATTTTCTCACCGAGGGACTGGAAATGGGAGGGTGATGCCAGTAGCGCCATGTGCCCGGCGCCAAGCAGGAGAAGAGAACCACGACGCTGGCCCCGTCCTCCCTCCCGGTCCGCCCTCAGATGTGAGGGTAGCGGCCCCTCTCCAGCAGGACACTCAGGACCCCCCATGACCTGGCCCTTGCCTTCCTTACAGCCTCATTGTTCATCATGTTGCCCTTTGGAAACACATGCTTTTGATTCCATCTCTTTGTTCACTGTTTCATTCCTATACAGATGTTAACCGGGGACCTAGACCACACCAGGCCCGGAGCCTGACCCTGAAGATGCAGACCCTGGTCACCGCAGGAATGTGCAGTGAGCAGGTACCAAGCACTGGGCAGCTCTGCACTGAGGGTTTTCTCATGGACTCTCTGATTTAACCCTCGACATAGATTCGGAAATGGAGCCCCAGATAATGTTATATCATTTTACAATGCAGGAGGCTGAGCCACCCAGACAAGAAGCCCTCAGCCCAGGGAGGGAGAGGACCGTGCAAACCTCATGGAGTCGCTGGTTTGCGGACTGTGGGAGCACAGAGAAGCCCTGTGCATCTCTGCCTGTGGCCCAAGCGACCTTCCATCCTTACCTTTCTATGAGCTTCCAGCCTGCTTGCCTTATCTCCAGGGAATCCCCTCTGGCCCTCTGATGGGTCTCACATATCCTGCGCTTTCCTGCCCTGAGTTCTCATCACGGCCCATGACTGTCCATTTATTTTTGCTTCGTCTGATGCCCATCTCTCCCGCAGCCTGTCTGCCAAGCGCTCGATTTGCAAAGCCTCATGAAAGCAGGATGAGTGAAGGGAGGGAGGAGACAGTTTCCCACTGCCTCTGGGTTCCGGCTCAGCCAGGTGCCTCGATGGGAGTTTTGCTGACAAAGACCCCTGAGGGGCTGCTCCCCCTCTCTGCAGGGACCCAGGCAGAGCTCTGCAGCAGCTCAGGGGTTAACTGTCTTTAGTCATGGAGGAGAAGACAGCCAGCTCTGAGAGAGGATGTGGGCAGATTGTGTGTGTGTGTGCACACACACACGTGCGCACGTACGTAAGGCTGCATGTGTATGTACTGTACACATATGCGTGCATGTGCATGTGTGTAAACACGTATGCGAATGTTCACGCATGCATGTGTGTACGTGTGTACATGTGTGTATGTGTGTGCATGTAAGTGTATGTACATGCATGTGTGCAAGTGTGTACATGCATGTGTGTGTGTGTGTGTGTGCATGTATGTGTGTGCGTGGTGGGCTGTGATGCTGGCCCAGGCTCTGCACCCAGCCGGGCAGCTTCCTGGTCCCAAGGCTCGCAGCAGGGCACACTGCCCTCTGAGCCTCGGTTTCTGCAGGTGCCAGAATGGAAAGAGGGCATCTGACTCACCGGGGTCACGGGGACCGCCTGATAGGCTGCGTGAAAAGCATTACGTAAACTATAAGCGCTCTCCTGCCTTCTATCACCCCGCGGCCAAGAACATGGGCCATGGAGCCAGACAGAAAGCGGGTGAGCCGTGCCCTGTTCCCTGACTAGAAGGTGACTCTGGGCAGCCCTTATCAGCCTCGGTTTCCTCATCTGTAAAATGGGGGTGATAACGATGCCCGTCTTTGTGGCTCGACGTGGGGCCTAAGTGAGCCAGTGCATGCAGGATGCCTGGCTCAGCAGCGAGCTACTAGGCCGCTCTCACGATTATGTGCAATGCTACTTAATAAAGGGACAGATCCAAGAAAGTCCATCTGTCCCGTCACAGGCAGAAGCAGGCCTGTGAGGATAAGAGACTTTCCTGGCGTCGAGGAGGCAGGTGATACTTCCCTCCAGAACTTCGTCTAGCTCGGCTGCATTTCTTACAACCGCCCCCCTCTGCCTGGGGCGCATGCTGCACTAGGCTGCTGGAGGAGAGCGCTGAAGACAATCTCCTCCTCCCCACCCCCCAGACGAACTTGACTTTGATCTGGAGCCAACTCAGCCAGGGGGTAGAACAACCATAAAGGATTCTCTTTCCACACTGGTCAGAGCTGCCAACTGCTGCACTAGAGACTCTTCGTCCTTACTTCCTATCTTGGTCCCTCCGTAGCACAGACCGTGCCATGAGACAAATGAAGAGGAACCCGTGACCCCTGGCTCAGGAGACCTGGGGTGGAATCCTGCTGTGCCGCCTGTCTGCCATGGGACCCCTCTAGCTTTCCTCTTCATCCAGATCAGGGAAAGAACAGCTCTACTTCAAAGGGTCACGTGAGGTCATGTACATCAGGCCCCTAGCGTGTGGGTGAAATGCCTGACTCAGGGTGCTAGGTGCTCAGTCAAGGCCAGAGACTGCTGTGCAGGGACTGGCCGGGGTGAGCCTCACCAGTAATACTCTGGGGCCCAGTAAAGCCTCTCAACAGAGCCTGAGCATTTTCTCGCCTGCTTCCTGCTATGTCACTCAGAAGAACTGTGGTTTCCCCCCAGGAACCCACCAGGCTCTGAGCGTGGGTATCTGGTTGGGATGCTCCAGCCTCCCGGGCTCACCCTGCTCTCTCCCTGGGCTGATGACCTGGCTCATCCTGTCTGTTGAGCCTCACATGGGCACTTGCAACAGTGAGCCAGCAGGAAGCAGACCTTGACTTTTATTCCTCAGGGGCACCCTGGCTGGAAGTCCCCCAAATCACACATGTTCAAATTACAGCAGCAAAGGGAACTAAGTAATGCTTGTGGAATGTCACTAAAAATCGTCTACAGGTCACCTTGTTTAATCTTTGTGAGTGCCCTGAAAGGCAAGGATAATCTGCTTTGCCTCGCAAATGAAACAGCCAAGGCACAGAGAGGTTAAGGAAATGGCCTGAGGTCACACAGCCAGTGCACCGATTTCTCACTTTCGTGCTAAAAGTCCCCTGCTAACCTCCATTTGTTCTGAGAAGTCCAAACCCCTGGCCACAGCTCACATGCTCCTACATGATGTGGCCCCCCCAAACTCCTGTCTCCCAGCCCCCTGCTCCAGCCATCCTGTGCTTCTTTGGCACCACAGGCCTTTCGACACACTGCCCTTTAACTTGGTATTCGTTGCTTTCTCTTCTTTACCTGGCTAATCCCCAGCTAGTCCTTAGCCTAAAAAGTTTCCTCTAGTGACTTTTCCCTCACTCCCCAGAAACACTGTGCTTCCCCTTTTGTGCTGCGCATAGAGTGTCCCTGTAATTCTCTGCTCAGTGATCTGTCTCCTGCCTTGGACCATATGTTCCAAGGGAGCAGAGGCCATGACTGTGCTGCTTACCACTGGATTCCTAGGGCCTGGCTCAGTGTCTGGCAGAGTGTGCTCGGTACTCTGTAAAGCCTGCTGAAAGGATGGACTGATGGGTGGATGTGTGGGTGGATGGACGGATAAATGAACGGATGGATGGATAGATGGATGATGGATGGGTAAATGGATGGATGGGTAGATGGACAGATGGATGTGGATGGGATGGATGATTATATGGATGATGGATGGATGGATAGCTGAATGGATAATGCATGGATAGATGGATGGATGTGTAGATGGACAGATGGATGCGGGTGGGTGGGTAGATGGATGGGTAGACAAACAGATGATGGATGGATGATGGATGGATGGATGGGAAGACTATGGGATGAAGTTATCTCACCACTCTGAGCCTCAGTCTACTCTGAAAAATGGGGCTCTCCTACCCCACCCCTACAGACATACACTGGCCAAAAGCCTAGGCAGTGTCTGGCCCACAGCAGCAGACCCAGCTCAGCCAACGCCCGCCCGCTCTGCATCCTTTTCTGCCCCCGGTCCTCACGGTATTTTCCGGATGCCAGCCATCCTGTGATGGCGATGGTGATGTGCAGCTGCCTGCCTTCCGTCAGGGGCAGAAATGTGAACTCCTCAATGGCCCCAACACGCTTCTTCATCTTGTATCCTAAAGACCAGATACAAAAATGAGGATGGGGGTGCCTGGAGCCCCTGGGGAATGTTGTCGGCATGGCTCTGTGTACTCACACACTCTGTGCCCTGTTCCTCAACAAACGTCTCAGTTTTGAACTCATTAATGTTGGTGCCACGATTGTCCCTAATTACAGATGAGAGTAAGAAGATTCCAAAGTCCAGTGAGCCCCGTGAGTGGCAGAGCTGGGGTTGAAACTCAGAATCCAAGTTTATAAACCACTGCTCTGTCCTGATTCAGTGGGTACTATATCGTTTTCCTGCCCACGAACCTCAGGAGCGTAACACACCCATCTTAGTAGACCAAGATTTTTAAAAATGTGGACCATCTTTAAAGTCCTTATTGAATTTGTTACAATACTGCTTCTGTTTTATTTTGGTGTTTTTGGCCGCAAGGCACGTGGGATCTCTGCTCCTGGACCAGGCATCAAGCCCTTACCCCCTGCATTGGAAGGCAAAGTTCTTAACCACTGGAGCAGCGGGGAAGTTCCCATGAGCAAGACATGGGAACAGAGAGCAAGACATGGGAACAGAGAGCAAGACTCTTAACGTGGGAAGCTACAGGCCACCTGGAGAGAGGAACAGGAAACTGTGTGATGAGGGGCCTATGACACAGGTGGCTTGGGAAGACTCCCTCCCGCCCCCACCCAGGGGATGCTGGTGAATGAAAAGTAGCTCTTTTCTCTTGTAACGTGTAAGTGTAAGTTTCTCGTGTAAGTGTCTCTTACACGGGGAAGCTCAAGCGTCTCTGAGGCATCCCGCCTGGAAACTTCCCAGGTGGCGACAAGTCCAGTAAGACCCTCCCTGAAGCGTCTACACTGGGGCAGTTTCACAACCTTGGCCCTTCCCCAGACCCGTGCTGAAGCCTGCCGCAAGTTCTGGAACTCAGAGAAGAGGAAAGCCACGTCCTCCTCCTCCTCCATCTCCCAGGGAGTTCCCCTGGTGAGAATCTGGGCATGACCCTTACGGGA
>NW_011495069.1:2533292-2534765 GCF_000754665.1 Bison bison bison
CCCCCCCCACGCCCGCCGCTGCTCTGGAGCCTTACCTGTCAGGCTGGCTCCAGCGGCGCCGAACAGCGAGGTCATGATGGCGATGCCGGCCGCTGAGCCCAGAGCCGCGGCCCCGGCGCTGCCGATGACGGTGGCGGCCCCGGCAGCGACGAGAGGAGCGGCCAGGCCCCCGGTGACGCCTGCAAGGACAGCCGCCCGTGTGGGGGACAGGAGGGCGTGAACACGTGGCCCCCTGACATACGTGTGAACACACTGCCTCTGCACGCGGAGGGAGGCAGCCCCCCAGCTGATCCCCCTGCAGTGGACACCAAGCGGGGGGACACGGGGGAAGGCCTAGCGGTGCCAGCACAGGGTGGCTCCAGCAGGGAGCTGGCAGACAGTGTTCAGGGGGGTGGCAGACCGCGCAGGAGCACGCGAGCTGCGGCAAGCAGTCTGAATTTCTCCCCAGAGCAAGAGGGAGAGAGCAAAGCACCTTCAACATGCAAGTGAGCAAGCAGTCCATCGTGACTGTGCCCTGAAGCCAGTCCCTGGGGTCATCCCACCCGGCCTGGCCACATGTCCTGTCTCATCTTACCGATCACCGTCCCGCCTCCCACGGTCGCCAGGCCTATCAGCAGATAGCGCTTCCACTTCCTCCTGTTCTCCTTCTTCTTCCGGGATGCCTCGGCAGACCTGCGGGAGAAGAGGTTGCCCTCTAGGGCCGGCGGTGCCTGGGCAACCTTGATGCCACCCCTCCTCCGCAACCCCCCAAACTAGCTTCCGTGCCACAGGCTCTATCATGCAGAGCGAGGTACCAAGGTTACCCCGGGCCCATCCATCATCGATGGTCTTAAAAAGCTGAAAACGTTCTAAAGACCCAGTATGTGGGATATGCTACTTACCCAGTTGATCCATCCTAACAGGGTTGCAATTTGAATAATGAAAAGACAAAGAAGTAATAACAGTAACAGCAAAAGAAGCACAAAGGTATCTTTACACAGACGGACTTGGAACGAGCACTCGACAGTTACAGACTCCATCACCTCACTCTCTCCTTCCCCAGCCCTTGCTCTGCCATCTGCTTTTGGAAACCAATTTCCCTTGAGAATAACCCTTTCAGACATGGGTTAGAGAAATGTCTGTGCTGGAGACCTTGGCTTTGGGGCAACAACTAGAACCATCCAGACTTGAGATCTGAGCCTGACCGAACGTAGCAAAAGGGAACCAGTGTTGGAAACTCGGGTCAGGAGAATCCTGAGAATCCCTCCCGTCACTAAGGCCAACTGTCCTGTCTGACACTCGGCCTGCGGTGCTTCGGGGCAATAAGGTGCAGGACGGGAGACGGGGGAGGGTGCAGTCATTACCAGCGTGAACTCTGCACTGAACCTGGAGTTTGGACAACAACTCAGTGCTGGAGCGATGGCAGATGACGGCAATAATGAAAGAAGGGTTAATATTTATTGAGGACTTTTAACACGACTGCCACTGTGCTTT
>NW_011495069.1:2534865-2548419 GCF_000754665.1 Bison bison bison
TTGCACTTCGAATGGCTTATCTTATCCCAGAAGCAGTTTTCCTTTTTATTGTCCGCGTATCACAGCTGCGTTCGGGGATGAGCGTACCCAGCTTCTGAGCGGTAGTGGGGAGCAGTGCAGGGAATCTCAGATACAGAGCCCGACAGCCGGCCCTGCACGTGGGGCCCCAGATGGAGGCTGTTCCCACGAAGCTCCATCTCCCCGAAATTTAGTCCCCCCTTTTGTAAAAAGGGGGATAGGAACATCTCCCTCCTGAGGCTGTTGGTTTGTAAAGATTCAATTCATTAAGGAATTTAAGTCTCCTGCTGCGCCTCCTCCTGCTCTGCCCCGAGACCAGCAACACTGTTGACCAAGATCACTCTTGTCATCCTGGGACCCAGAACCAAGACAGTGTGGACTTAATTTAATTCACGCCTTCGATCGACAGACTTTCATGGAGCGTGGACAGCGGGCGGGCACTTTTGTGTGCTGGCAAACAGGACCACGCGGCCCTCAATCAGAACTGTTCCCTTCCCATCTCTCGCCTCCTGAACCACATGTGATAGTGAGAAACCGTTCATTCTCCAGTCAGCGAGGAGGAGTGGGATTTGAGATGGGCACCTAGAGACCTGCTAAGCATTTTGGTTGTCGGCCCACTCACCTCAACCAACTGTCTTCAATTCCTTGATGGATTCCTTAACAAATCTAGTCTTTAAAACCAACAGCCTCAGGAGGGAGACGTTCTTATCCTCCTGGGGGTACAGCCCAGGAGCAACTTCTTGGTTGCTTCACTACTGAGCGGAAACCAGCTCTCCATGATCACAGGTGCTGGTTTCCCGTGATTGAAACGCACGCCCTCAGACGTGCGGGAAGAGGTTGAACCACACGCATCGATCGTCACACGATGGTGATGAAGGGCGTGGGTTGTGCAGTCAGGTTTCAAACCCTGTAAACTAGGCTTGGATCCTGCCTCTGCTGTGGTGGGCCACCAGCGTTCTCCAGATGTCCAGTTATGCCCTGAGCTGGTCCCCCTAAGGAAAAATGATCCTTCTCTGCCCTGCTGAGCTGAGTGGCCCCATGACCCGCTTTGGCCAGGAGGTGGAAGGGATCTGTGTCACTTCCTGCTAAGACCCCTTCTGCTCTGCCCCGAGACCAGCAACACTGTTGACCAAGACCACTCTGTCACCCTGGGACCAAGACAGAGTGGACTAAAGCCACAGCCAACCTGAAAGAAACGCACCTTTTTCTTGCTGTAAGCCGTTGAGACACGGAGGTCATTTGTTACTGCAGCAAAACCTAGCCTATCCTGGTGGACAGAGCCACTTACTAACCTCGGGATTAGGTACGAATAACTTGTCCTGTCTGAGTCTCCTCATTCATGAAGAGGGGATGATAATAGCCCTGAATTCCCAGGGGTACTGGGAGGGCAAAACGAGAGTGCACACAGGTGACTAGCACACTGTAATCATTCCGTGTGTTTATTGCTCCCATCATTCTTTCCATGGTTGTGATAACTTCCTCAACACAGGCTGCAGATATACTTTGGCCTTGAACTGCTAGCACCATTTGGGGCAAAAGGGAAGGCTGGAAATGAGCTGCTTTCAGCAGAGTTCAAGGCCTGAGGAGGAATTCCAGCTGCTGGGGGAACATATGTGAGGAACACCCAGGGGCCACGAGCAACTGGCTCTGCGGACCGACCAGTAGTATCTGGTTCAACAAACGCTGCAGAGTGTGGAAACACTCTGCAAACTGGGGGCAGAAAGGTCTCAGCCCAGCTCTGCCACAAGCTCACTGGCTCACCCGATTGTTCTGACCTTCAGTTTTCTCACTTCGGGACTGGAAATGATGATAGAGCCCCAGAAGGTGACCAACGCCAAGCAGGAGAATAAGAACCGTGACGGTCTGCCCCTGTTTCTCCCTCCCTCCCAGTTCCTCCTCTGCCTTGAGGATGGGGTGACCTCTCCAGCAGGACACTCAGGCCCCCTGTGACCTGGCCCCTGCCTTCTTCACAGCCTCATGGTTCATTAATTCCGAACTTACACTTTACCCTCCAGAAACACTAAAGTGCCTGCAGGCACGCCTCCTAAGCCTCAGTCCTGTGTTCCTGCTGCCCCTTGGCTGCCAAGGACCTTCTCACCTTCCTCTGTCTGGCTAAACATCACTGTCCATTCCAGAGTCGTCTCCTCCAGGAAGCACACCCTGAGCCTCAAGGTTGCCTGACTGCCCCTACCCCAGACCTTCCTAACCCTCTGTGCTGTATTAGCCTGGAATTCTGGACCGTTGATTTTCAAAGGCTAGGCTCTGGATGAACCACATCAGGAGCCCCAGCGGGGAGGTGTTAAAAGCATGACTTCCTGGGTGAGAAAACTACTTGTAACAAGCTCTCTGGTTATGTCAAGTTTGAGAACCACCGGGGTGAGCCTTTAGGACATAGATCAAACCTTTCCTGCCTCCACCTTCAGTAGCTGGCTCTGGGACTGGCACCTGGATGCAGCTCAGAAGATGTTCCTCAGAAAGAAAGATTTGGAGGTGAACATCTCAGTGCAGTGATCTATTCTCCCGCTCACTGTCCACGTCTATGAAAACCAGAGGGCACATACATTTTGGCTAAAGAAAATATTTAGCCAGAGTTCAGGCCACTCACCATCAAGAATGAAGCTTCCGGGATATTAGAACAAATCCCAGGGAGGTCCCTGCCGGACTGAATTTAAACAAGAGGAGACACTGGCTGTGAGTCATATCTGCGATGCTTCCTATACTGGGAAGTGAGAATTCAGAGCACGACACTAAATCCATACGAAGCCTTGCTCCTCTTCCTGACTTTGCCTGCTGTTGAGGCACCATGGCCACCTCTGCCATCACAGAGCCCCTGGCCACACTCACGACCTGGGATGCTGGAAGTGACCTTGAGCTGGACTTCAGGTCAGCCTCCCAAAGACAGAAGCGAAAGTTGCTCAGTCCTGTCTGACTCTTTGCAACCCCATGCGCTATACAGTCCATGGGATACTCCAGGCCAGAATACTGGAGTGGGGAGCCCTTCCCTTTGCCAGGGGATCCCAGCTCTCCCGCACTGCCAGCAGATTCTTTACCAGCTGAGCTATCAGAGGCTGAAGCCAAAACGCAGATTAGGGCTAAATCCCAGGCTGAAGTCATGGCTACCTTGTGAGGAGCAGACAACCACACTGCTCATCTCACGGCTCCACAGAGAAATCTCCCTCACGGCCGCTTTATCTCCCGTGAGAGGGGGTGCCTTCCCCTCTTCTGTCCTCATCGTCACCCTTCTCGTTTTTCCAGAATTATTCATGACTGTGCTGGGTCTTCGTCGCTGCGAGCGGGCTTTCTCTAGTTTTGGAGAGTTGGGGGCTACTCTCCAGATGCGGGGCACGGCTTCTCACTGCAGTGGTTTCCCCTGCTCTGGACCCCAGGTGCGAGGTTCTAGGGGGCACTGGCTTCAGTAGCTCCGGCCCGTGGGCTCAGTGCTTGTAGCTCTCGGGCCCTGGAGGGGGCTCAGTGAGGCACACGGGCTTAGCTGCTCCGCTGCACGTGGGGTCTTCCCACACCGAGGACAGAACCCGTGTCCCCTGTGGTGGCACATGGATTCTTATCCACCGTGGAGTCTTCTCTTCCCACACTGAGGACAGAACCCGTGTCCCCTACGTTGGCATGTGGATTCTTATCCACCGGACGATGAGGGAAGTCCACCCTTTTCTTTCTTTTTTTTTAAATCACTTTCTCCAGTCAATAGAGAGGGGGTGCTTATCTCTGGGGAGTCTAGAGACACATTCCGAGTAAAAGCTCAGACAACCCATAGAAGAATGATCTTTGCTGCCTTCTTCAGAACTAAGGAGGAAACTGGGGGTTCCCAGCCACGCCCGAAGGGGATGCAGTGAGTGACGTTCAGACTGGATAAGGAAGCTGAATCCGATCACCTGGGCACCCCTGGGCGAGTGACGTCACCCTCTGACCTTCTGTTTCTTCTTCTGCCAAAGCCTCAGGGGACTGCGGTGAAAATCCAATGAGACAGTATCTTGTACCGGCATCTAGAGAGCACTCAGTAAAGGTTAGATGTTGACCATGTTATTATGATGGGCTCAGTATCAACCTCCAGCCTGGCATTCGCTGTTTACTATGTGCCAGGGACTGTTCCAAGCTTTTGATAAGAATGAATGAATTTAATCCTCTGGACAGTCCTATGACGGAGATACGATCACTATCCCTGTGCTAGAGACAAGGAAGCTAAGGCATAGGGAAGTGAAGTCACCCAACCAGGAGGGGAAGCTCGGATGGCCGCAGGGCTCAAAGAGGCCCCAAGAACAGAGGTGGGACATTGCACCCTGAACCCCGGCTGCAAAGGATCACCCCGGGGTGCCAGGAAGCTCACCTTACAGAAACACAAAACCTCAGGGTTAAAAGACATCTACACGCAATTCGATCCCCTTCTTGGACAGGTGAGAACATGGGTGCTGATGCCAGAGAGGGAAAGCCAGGGCCCAGGGCCACACAGACTTAGCAGCAGAGTCAGAGGACCAGGCTGCTTGGCTGACCAGTCCCTAGGCTTTCCCTGGGTCCCAGATTCTTCCACAGACCACAGATGGAACCCAGAGGTCACCAAAGTCCCTAAAATTTAGTTTCAAAAATGACACCTATGGAGTATTTTCCCAAGGAAATGGCCCCACAATGAAATAACAGCAATGTTGCTGCTTGGTCTCTAAGTTGTGTCCGACTCTTTGCAACCCCACAGACTACAGCAAGCCAGGCTTCCCTGTCTTTCACTATCTCCCAGAGCTTGCTCAAACTCATGTCCATTGAGTTGGTGATGCCATCCAGTGAGATGAGATGCCATCTCATGCTCTGTTGTCCCCTTCTCCTCCTGCCTTCAATTTTTCCCAGCATCAGGGTCTTTTCCAATGAGTCAGCTCTTCACATCAGGTGAACAAAATATTGGAGCTTCAGCTTCAGCATCTGTCCTTCCAATGAATATTCAGGGTTGATTTCCTTTAGGATTGACTGGTTTGATCTCCTTACAGTCCAAGGGACTCCCAAGAGTCTTCTCCAACACCACAGTTCAAAAGCATCAATCTTTTGGTACGATAGCAAATGTTGATATTTATCACCTAGTAAGTCTGTGCAGAGCTCCCCAGGTGGTGCCAGTGGTAAAGAACCTGCCTGCCAGTGCAGGAGACGTAGGAGACATGGGTTCAGTCCCTGGGTCATGAAGATCCCCTGGAGGAGGAGGGCATGGCAACCTACTCTAATATTCTTGCCAGAAGAACCCCTATGGACAGAGGAGCCTGGCGGGCTACAGTCCATGGGGTCACAAAGAGTCAGACATGACTTGGCAATTGAACACACACACACACAGCTCTGCAAGGCCTGCTCGAAGCACTTTAGGTATAGAAACTTCATTTAAGCCCCACATGAAGCTTTGAAGAGGGTGCTATTATTATCCCCATTTGCATGTGAGGAAACTGAGGCTCAGAGAAGTTAAGTAACTTGGCCAGGATCACACGGCTGGTAAGTGGCAGAGGTGGGCTCTGTTTCACCGTCCCTGATCTGGCATGACTGGTATTCTCGGAACAGAACCTCTGGGTAATATGTTTCTCTCTGACAACAGATTTCCAAACAATACTCAAGAGTTTCTTTCACTTCAAGGCATGCCTGAAGTGGCACAAACGTCCAATAGACCCAAAGGTGCCGGGCAGCCCTTGTGACTGTGGTCGCTGGGCTCGGTCCAGGTTTTTCTGTACTGACACAGCTCTGGGAGTCAAAACAGGGCTATTTGGGGTTATTTCGACAGATTAACTTTCCTTCTTTCTCAAGGAAACAACCCCCTCCCTTTGCCCTACAAACTTGGGTGGGGGGAGGGTGGATGCAGTTCTGAGCTTGGCTTCAAAGCTAAATTCTCAGTTCGGTTGAACTGGCACAGTCTGGCTGCTCAAAGAAACTCTTCGTGGCTGAACAAAACTCAAGGCCGGGAGATGTGCCTGGCTGCAAGGAGCATGCAGTTAGGCTGTGACTGGGACTGATCTATTACTCTGGGATTAGATCCTCTGTAGGGTGTTCGACAAAGAGCTGAGCTCTGGCCAAGTTTGCCAGGAAAATTTCCCTCGACATACACCTGACCATACAGCGAGAGCAAAGCCCATCAGCCTTGGCAGGCATGGGGACATGTGGGGAAGGTAAGGACTCCTTGGTATGGAACCGTTGCTGTGTGCCAGCCCTGGGCCAAGCACTTGATAATACAGTTGCATCTGTTTCCCACAACAACCTTAAGATGTTATTCTCATTCCTATACTACAGATAAGAATACTATGGCTTAGAGAAAGGGGGGCCGACCTGCCCAAGGTCAAAAGTAAACAGGGGTCAGAACCCAGGCCACTCTGACCCACGGACAAGGTGCCATATGAACTGAAGTGCAGGGGGGTGTCAAGACCACAGGCTGTTAAAGTCACAAACTCAGGGCTTCGAGCAATCATCCACCCAATCCCTGTCTCCTATAAATGAGGGTGGAGGCCAGAGAGGGAAAGTGACTTGCTAAAGTGTAACACAGCCAGTCAGGGCTGCACCGGGATTCTCCATTCAGGGTCTCCTAATGGGTGGAAGTGGTAGACATCTCAGAAGTCCACTGGAGTGGAAATCCCAGATTCCAGGTAGGCGGGAGGAGGGGCAGACCGGACTGTGTTATCTGAGAAATGGGAGGCCTCTATTCCTGATAGGCGGGGCCAGGGCCAGGGGTCCCTTACTCAGAGTCCTCCTCTTTGCTTTCCTTCAGGCTCTCGAGGAAGGTCTCTTCCAGGAGGTCAAGCTCCTCCAAGGGCGCTCGGAGGAGGGAGGCCATGTGGCAGATGAGGACGCGGGCCCGAGCATCGTAGCGGCCTCGAGAGAGAGAGAAAGAGGAGGGGTCAGTTCAGCTCCCAAGCACAGAGATGCTCACCGCAGTGCGATGCATGAGACCCGAACCCGAGACACGTCCCAGACTCAAGGCCCCCAGCCGGTGCATTTAACAGGAGCACAGCTTCCGGGGCAGAGCAGTGGGTAACTCACAACCCTGAATCAGAAGCAAGGTGGCGTTTTTCAGCAGTCAAATTAGCAAAGATTCCAATTTTCACATCCCAAAGCTGTTTAAGGAGGTTTTTGTGATGAAAACCAAATCCCATCCCACACTGACTACAAGGCCCCTGGCCCACTCCACGACCTTACCTTCTAGAATGTTCCTGCTACAGGGCCTTTGCTCTTAGGCTGTTTCCACCACTTGGGAGGCTCGTTCCCCTGATCTTGTGGGGCGCCTCCTCCTCCTTCAAGTCTCTGTTCCAATGCCTCCTGTCCAGAGTGGCCCCCCTGACACTGACACACATCCCTCAACCCCTCTGCCTTGTATTTCGTTCCACATGGAGCTTGCCCAAGTCTGACATCATGTCCACTTACTTTTGTTTTTCTCTCCCCAAGAAGTATAGAGCCTATATGTATAAACTCTGTGTGTTTGCTAGTCCCTAGGAGAGCACCCGGCATAAAGAATAAATGTTCGATTAATGACCCAGGTAGGGGTCATTTGCCTTCACTCAGGTAGGAGTTGCGAGAGTCATCTCACAAAGTTTCAAGCAGAGGACTCCGGGCCCACGAGGAGCCCTCTATGAACACGGCAGAACCGGCGTCCTCTGCTGGGCGTCTGCAATGCTGCATGGTAATTCTGCAGTCCTCCCTGGAGCGAGGGGCCTCGGAGCGAGCTGTGGTCTGGCAGCACATGTCCCACTGCCCTCAGCTGCCTCCCTGGATGCGGATCTGGCTGCGCGCTGGGAGACGGACGCCGGCAGATCATGTCTTGGGGTTATTGATCCGCTGATATTCCAAGAATAAGGGAGCTCCCTGCTCCCTCCTAGGGTCACAGACCATTGAACGTAGGTCATAATCGAGCTGTGGGAATTAATAAGCCTTGGCCGTGGTGATTAATTGCTGGCGATGATAATCAGCTACTAATTCACACTCCATTTGTCAAGGTTGCCATGACTTAGTTTCTGGAATATAGAGTGCCAGGTGCCAGGTGATTAAAACCTTCCACGGTATTCCTGGGCAAGGGATTCTGGAATGTCAGCCTCGTGGAAGGGTCATTTCAAGGACCTTGACAGCCAGACTGCTGGGCTTGGAGCTGAGGCTCTACTTCACGCAGGTGGTGAGTGGTGGAGGAGGTGCGGAGGAATCCTGGGCTACCCAGGACAACTTGCCAGGCAACTGACTGACTCCTCAAGGGCCAGTCCATCCCATCTCAATGAAGAGCCTGACCTGGGGCTCAGGCCAAAAGCCTGGGCAATGTTCTTGATTTTTCTTGTTGCCCTTCCCCTGACACCCAATCTACCAGCTAATACTGACAGCTGCCCCTCCAAAGCATATCCTGAGTCTGAGCACAGCTCCCCATCTCTGTTGTCATGGCCACCACGACAGCCACAGCGCTTCACCAGCCATCTCCTCGCTTTCTCATCTTTCACCCTTGCCCCCACACTTTGCTTGCCACAGAGCAGCTTGAAAGATAAAGTCACAAATGTGGGAGCTTCTCTTCCCCAGCTTGAAACTCCACAATGCACTTGGAATAAAACCCACGTTTTCCCCCACGGTCTGCACGGCTGTACACCATCTGACCGCTTCCCACCACCCTCTCCCACCTCACTTTCTACTGATCCCTATTTCACGCACCAGGGTTTGTCCCACCAAGAAGCCAAGCTCATTCCTGCCCCAGGGCCTCTGCACTTGTTCTATCTAGCGAACCCCCGATCTCAGAAGGTCTGGGGCACTCATGCCCAGAAGCAGCCACATGATGAAGACTCCTCCTGTGACCTCTGCAGGGGAGGAAACCAGCATCCACGGCGCTCCTAAAAAGGCCGGGAGCCACCGGACAGGCTTGCAATCGGGGCTGCTAATCCTCCCAGTTATGGAATTAAGAGACACCTGCTCCTTGGAAGGAAAGCTACGACAAACGTAGACAGCATATTAAAAAGCAGAGACACAACTGTACCGACAAAGGTCCGTCTAGTCAAGGCAAGGGTTTTTACGTAGTCATGTGTGGATGTGAGAGTTGGACCAGAATGAAAGCTATAAGCACTGAAGAACTGATGCTTTTGAACTGCGGTGTTGGAGAAGACTCTTGAGAGTCCCTTGGACTGCAAGGACATCAAACCAGTCCATCCTAAAGGAAATCAGTCCTGAATATTCATTAGAAGGACTGAGGCTGAAGCTGAAGCTCCAGTACTTTGTCCACCTGATGCGAAGAACTGACTCCTTGGAAAAGACCCTGATGCTGGGTAAAGTCTGAAGGCAAAAGGGGAAGGGGGTGGTAGAGGAAGAGATGGCTGGATGGCATCACCGACTCGATGGACATGAATCTGAGTAAACTTCAGGAGATAGTGAAGGACAGGGAAGCCTGGCGTGTTGCAGTCCATGGGGCTGCAGAGTCAGACGTGACTTAGCGACTGAGTAACAACCACCACACCATCCCACACGTAGCCCTAGGCTATGGGCCACAGGCACACATACAAATGACCCAACACCCAGGCAGTCTATTCTTTGGAAAATCTTGGAGGGGAACACGAACTCTGCCCTGAGTGGAGCCGGAGTTAACACCAGCCTTCAACTGCTGGCAGCCCCAGTACCCACCCCAGTCTCCACCCTTGGAGTCCAACGGGTCCCTCTGGCCTAGATAGAGCAAGGGACAAGTCCAAAGTCACCCAGTGTGTTTGGACAGACCCAGGGTTAGAACTCACACCCCTGGGCTCCTTCTCTCACCTTTATCTCAACAGAGCAGCTACTGCACTTTGAACTTCACCGTCTAACACTGTGCTGTGCAATAAAGGATGAACAGCACCCATGAAGCCTGGCACTACATGCCAGGTGCACCCCAGGCACCATGATAAGCCCCACCTTCCCTACACAGCCACATGCACCTCCTTGGGGGTACAACCTCAGCAGTACAACCTCCATTGCCAGGCACTGAACCAGCCTCTGCACTCAGTACGGCTCTGAGTTCGGGAGCCGGGGTGACCAGCCTGGGGTTGACCTCATCTCTCCATGGAGAGCAGCAGCATCCCAGACATTTGGGAAGAGATCACTGCCAAGCCCTTCCCTTGGGGGCGGGGGGCTGCCCTCAAGACTAAAGGAAAGGAACTCAGGCAGTTGCCACACAGACTGGTGTTTGAATTTTCATCTGATTATCTTTATAGCTGAACGGCTTCGGACAAGTTTCTTGATCTCTCTAAGCCTCAGTTTCCTCGTCTGTACAATGGGGGCAAGAATATCTTTTTAACCTGGCTTCTGTTGAGATGCAATGAGAAGACACATGTGATGGACCTGGCCAGCACCTAGGATGCAGTAAGTGGTCAAGTGTGAAAGTGTCAGTCGCTCAGTCGTGTCTGACTCTGCGACCCCATAGATTTTAACCCGCCAGGCTCCTCTGTCCATGGGATTCTTCAGGCAAGAGTACCGGGGTGGGTTGCCCTTCCCTTCTCCAGGGGATCTTTCCAATCCAGGGATCAAACATGGGTCTCCTGCACTGCAGGTGGATTCTTCACCGTCTGAGCCACAGCGTGACTCTACAAATTAGTCCTCAGATAAAGGTGGCTGGAAAGTGAAAGTGTTAGTCACTTAAGTCTTGTTCAACTCTTTGCCACCCCATGGACTGTGGTTGAGAAAGGGTGGCTGATAGTACCCTTTTTATGATAAATTGTCATGTTTCCTAGATCCTTAGATGCTAGGAAGCAAGGACTGCTGGGGTGAGGCTGTGAGCTGTTGAGTCAGCCTGGGGACCTGTCTCACCGCTCCCTTAGGGTCCGAGGGCACTCTCAGGCCACGTTCATACAACCACTTACCCAGCCCACTGCGCTGCCATCCCTCAATGGGCCAATTTTTTTCTTTTGGGTTGTGCCATGTGGCTTGAGGGATCTTAGTTCTCCAACCAGGGATTGAACCTGGGTCCCAGCAATGAAAGTGCTGAGTCCTAACCACTGAACTGCCAGGGAATTCCCCCAACTCTTCTCTTCTTCTTTTCTATTTATTTATTTACTTGGCTGGGCTGAGTCTTAGCTGTGGCATCCGGCATATAGGAGTTTCCTTGATCAGGGATCGAACCCGGTCCCCCTACATTGGGAGTGTGGAGTCCTAGCCACTGGACGACCAGGGAAGGCCTCCCCCTAACTTTTCTAATTGTATATGTTATATAGCATTTGAAATATTAACACCCAGTTTCACCCTCAGTGAATTCTTTTTCATACAAAGAAAGCACACCTACCTCCAGTCCCATGCCCCCCGGGGCCCCCACACTGGGTGCTGGACTGACTTACAAGTCAGGGTGTTCACACTGGTGGGGAGAGCATGGCTGGAGGGGTGGGGCTTCTAAGATGCACCCCGACTCAGGGCAGGACTTGACCTCAGATGGTTCCGGGTATGACTCCTTTTTGCGGCTTGTTCTGGGGGGACAATGAAGGACACTCAGGTGGTAACAAGCGTAGTTCAAGGCCAGTGGTCATGGGAGCCAAGGGGCCTCTTCCGAAACCCTCCTCCAGCTCCACCTTCTTAGATGCCGCCCTGTCTGGCCACTCCTCAGGACCCTGCCTCTCGGGGTGCTCGCTCTTGGTTCTGGCCTCATCAAATCCCCTTAAAGGCAGCTGTAACGATGAGGGTTCTATCATTTCATCTCCTCGTTGGAAGGAGAACACCAGTCAAGAGTGCATGGTGGGGAACTTCCCTGGCGGGTCCAGTGGTTAAGACTCCAAGGTTCCACTGCTGGGGGCATGGGTTTGATCCTGGGTTGGGGAACTAAGATCCCACGTGCCGCATGGCCGAAGATAAGAGTAGACTCTGGAACCATGATGCCTGGGCTCAACTCCTGCCCTCCTTCTCCCCAGTGGTGTGACCTCAGGCAGCTGATTTCCCTTGCTGGGCCGCCGTGGCCTCGTCAGCACAACGAGGGGACAGGGGCCAGCATCAACCTCCCAGTACTGTTGAGGGGCTGAAACAAATCATAAAAGCACTCTGCTCAGGGCTGGCACACAGTAGGCACTCCATGGGCATCTGCCCCGGGGAGGATTCCTCCCGGCGCCCAGCAGAGGGCCTGGCACACGCAGTGGGGCTCAGTTCTTACTGGCTGAATGCGTCAATCAGTTCAATACCGATAACAAGCTTGCTGAGTCTTAAGGATCCTGATGGAGACTCAGGCCACCAGGTGACAATGTGTGCGTTCCACCACGATCGAAGACGACCTCTCAGGCTTTTCTGATTCATCGGCGAGGTAGGCTTTGCAATTTAGTCATAAAGACCGGGTCAGAAAGCAGAGCCGGGCTTGCGGTGCAGGTGGTTCTGTCTCCTGCAGCTGCACCTCCTTGGGTCCCATCGCCCGGAGCCAAAGCTATCTTTGGATTCAGGGTACAGAGGGCGAGAACCATGATTCAGCTACATCTCTGGCTCATAATTCACCATGAGACTCACTGCCTTAAATGGAATTTGAAACTTATTTTGAAATTTCACCTCTGGTTACCTAACCTCCTGAGCCTAATTTCCTCCCAGTGGAGATAACAGTTATCTATTCTAGCAGTTGATCTAAGGATTATATATTATTACACAGTCATTCACCATCTGTGCTACATGACCCAGAGCAACTGGGTAACTTTTATCTATTTGTTTATTTGTGTAGGCTGCGTCTCACCTTAGTTGTGGCAATCAGGGTCTCTGAGGCATCACGTGGTCTCTCCAGTTGCGGTGTGTGGGCTCGGTCGCCCTGCAGCATGCGGGGTCTTAGTTCCCAGACTAGGGATTGGACCCACGTGTCCTCCATTGCAAGGCAGGTTCTTAACCACTGGACCACCAGGGAAGTTCCTAGGTCACTTATGAAGACCACCAACTGCTAGTAACCCAGCCCCACCTGGCCACACTGTGGGTCCTGGACCAATGGTTCTCCACTGGGGACGTTTTTGTGCCCTGCAGCCCCATCCCAAGAACATCTGGTAAAGTATGGAAGCATTTCTGGTTGTCCTAAGTCAGGGAGGGCTACTGGCGTCTGGTGAAAAGAGGCCAGGGAGGTGGCTAAATCTCCCAGAAGGCACCGCGGGGCCCCCCAACAAAGAATGATCCCGTCCCCAATGTCTGCAGTGCCGCCACTGTGTACACCCGGTTTAGGGAGCTCAGGTTCAGTTTAACCGTCAACATATCAAAGGCTTATTTTTCCAGCTAGGCGGGCCAGAGGCTTCGTGGGTTGTTAATGGGTGAGGAGAAGAAAATGGTTGGTGTGCAAAGAAATTCCACCCTACTGCTGCCAAGACGGCCATCGTTCCGTGACTAAGATCCCAACATCGTCAGTAAAAGGTCAACCTTCCAGGAAGTTCTGAGACCTGCAGCTCTTCATGTTGATTTCCTGGGCTGATTCCAGGACTAACCACCGTGCCTCACACCCAGAGAAACGCAGCCACACAGACAGACAGCTTTCTTCTGTGCTGTGCGACCTACCCGCTCAGTCTCCGCAGAAAACGATGGCTTAACCCTACCGTCCAGACAAACCGCCTTGCTAGCGCCTACGCTTGCGCTCTAGGGAAAGACCATCCA
>NW_011495069.1:2548519-2551239 GCF_000754665.1 Bison bison bison
CATCCATTCTTCCTTCTGTCCATCCATTCAACCATCCCTCCATCCATCCAACAAACACTAAATGCCCACCATCTGTCCTCCAGCGTTGCAGACCCTGGGAAACAACAGTGAAGAAGCCAGACAGGAGCCCTGCCCTCACGGAGCTTACGAGATAGGCCTCGAACCACTGGCCCAGCTATGACACTGACCTCCTTACAAGATCCTTGACTGTGTTCTTAGGACCAAAGACAGCTTTGTTTTGCTTTGAAGTAGCATTGAGCTCTTGCCTCTTCGTACTTGAAATTGAAGTTCAGAGAAGTGACTGGACATCACAAGTGTCTCGGAGACAGGATGAGAGTCCAGGTTTCCTGGTTCCCAGGAATTTCCCATTTCCCCGCAGCCACCGCGGCCCTGCAGCACTCAGGGGCTGCGTCCTGAGCGCCAGCTCTGTTCTCAGCACTTGACCTGGGTTATTCCACTCAGTCCTCACCGCCGCCCTTCGAGGTAAAGAGTACTGTGGCTCCCATTTGATGCCCAAGGAAACGGAAACAGAGACGTTCAGCAACTTGCCGATGAATTTTAACACCAGGCAGGCAGATCCCCCAGTGCTCCCAGTTCTTGGTCCTTCGGTTCAGTTCAGTCGCTCAGTCGTGTCCAACCCTTTGCGACCCCATGGACTGCAGCACGCCAGGAGCTTACTCAAACTCATGTCCATTGAGTCGTGATGCCATCCAGCCATCTCATCCTCTGCCGTCTTGGTCCTTGGTTCTTCATTAATAAGGACAGAGTTGGACGTGACAACAGTAGCCGCTCCCACTCTGGGCATCATCTTTTCAACTACAGGCTTCTGCTGTACCCTGATGGCACTTTGCAGACAATGTGTTGTTTTGTTTGTTTGTTCTTCACACACTGAAGGTCCATGGCAACCCTGCATCCCGCGTCTATCAGTGCCATTTTTTTCCAACAGCATTTTAAAATTAAAGTTTGTCCCCTGGATTTTTCAGTTCAGTTCAGTCACTCAGTCGTGTCCGACTCTTTGTGACCCCCATTTAGACATGGCGTTATTATACACGTAACGGGCTACAGCATAGTGTAAATATAACTTTAGATACACTGAAAACCACACATGGTCACGTGATTTGCTTTACTGTGGGGGCTGGAACTGAACCTGCCATCTCTCCGGGGCCCACCTGTGTCCGACGAGGGCCATCTGGATGGCTTGAGGGGCTACCTACCTCTGCCTTCTGGGGAACTTTCGAGCCCTTCCACCAGCTCCCACTGGGGGTCCTGGTGTGTCACTGACCGTGCTCCTATTTGTAGATGCCAGCATCTGGAGGGGCTTTGAGACAAACCAAAGGGACCCCTCAGATGCTGCCAGAGACTGGTATTCTTTAGACATGCATGCTCAGTCACTGAATCGTGTCTGACTCTTTGTGACCCCACGGACCTCTCTGTCCATGGGATTTTCCAGGTAAGAATACTGGAGTGGGTTGCCATTTCCTCCTCCAGGGGACCTTCCTGACCCAGGGATTGAATCTGCATCTCCTGAGTCTCCTGCCTTCGCAGGCAGATTCTCTACTGCTGCGCCACCTGGGAAGCCGGCTTAGACATGAGGGATTATTATATTCCTGTGGGGATGCCTCTGCATCCCTCCAACTCCCACGGGTAAAATCTGAGAAGGTTTTTGTTAATAGCACTTATTTTAGAATGTTGGCTCTGCCACTTAACAGCTTAGACCTGTTCCTTTACCTCTCTGAGCCTCAGTTTACTGATCTGTGAAGTGGGACTGTCTACATGAAAGGATGGAGATGAGGATGCTGTGTTTGACAAGGGCCAGGGGCAGTCACCAGCATGAGCAGGTGCTTAGCAAGTGGGGGGATTCTCCAGAGAAATTTAACAGGCAATGCCAGTCTGAAACTCCAATACTTTGGCCACCTGATGCAAAGAAATGACTCATTTGAAAAGACCTTGATGCTGGGAAAGATTGAAGGCAGGAGGAGAAGGGGACAACAGAGAATGAGATGGCTAGATGGCATCACCGACTCAATGGACATGAGTCTGAGTAAACTCTGGGAGTTGGTGATGGACAGGGAGGCCTGGCATGCTGCAGTCCATGAGGTCACAAAGAGTTGGACACGACTGAGCGACTGAACTGAACTGAATGCCAGTTTAGAGGCTGCCTACGAGAACGCCCCCGGGAGGACATGAAGTACCAGACGGTGATATTACACACAGGCCATTTCAAACCCACTCTAACTACTGTGTGAGAGCCAGGCCAAGGGCACCCACACCCACACCCAACCACAGCAAAGGGTGGTAAGTTAAGGTGTCCTGGGGTGCTCATGGGCGCTCAGAAGGGTTGTGATTGGCAGGTGCGGGCAGGTGGCGGGCTAGGATACACATGGCTCTGGGAGACGGAAGGGAGAGTCTGGCACACACAGGAGCTGCTTCCCCCGTGATAAGGCCATGGGACAGAGGGCTGGCCCAGGAGGCCGGAGACCTGGTTCCTACCAGAAGGTCACCTGCCACCGTGTGCTGCCGGGAAAGCCCCTTCCCCTCTCTGGGCCCCAGTCGCTCCTCCTGGAAATATGAGTCTCACCCAAGAGGACCCTGACCTGCAAGATGGGAACAAAGCCCGCCAGCACCCCTCAGGGGGCAGGGAGGACTCCAAGTCTGCACAGCCCCCGGCAGCCGTCTGGCCTCCCAGCAAGTGCCCGGACCCAGCGCTTTGTCATTACCAT
>NW_011495069.1:2551339-2557626 GCF_000754665.1 Bison bison bison
TTACCATGACGATCACGTGAGAGTGTGTGTGTGCTGACCGGCTACCCTGCTCTCCCGAAACCCGTGCCCCAGACCTCTGGGCAAACCACCTCTCATTCTAAGACCATCCAGGACGATTGAATATTCCCTCATTTCAGTTTGCAGAAATAAAAGGGATTCTGCCGAGGATTCTCAGACCAGCTCCACCACATCCTCAGACCACAGCTCAGCCACGTGGCCTCATCGGCTAAACCTGCACTCTCAACACAGGGGGCCCGCGTTCCATCCTTGGTTGGGGAACTAGATCCTGTATGCTGCAACTAAGAAGCCCTCGTGCAGCGAAGATCCTGAGAGCCCCAAGTAAGACCCAGTGCTGTGCTGTGCTCAGTCGTGTCTGACTCTTTGCGACCGCCAGGCTCCTCTGTTCCTGGGGATTCTCCAGGCAGGGATACTGGAGTGGGTTGTCATACCCTCCTCTAGGGGATCTTCGCGACCCAAGAATTGAACCCACGTCTCCCAGTGCAGCCAAAATAAATAAACAATCTTTTTTTTTTTTAAAGGAAGACGTGTTACTTCAGGCTGTGCCCGCCTAAAAGCAGGGGCTGGGCCAGATCACCCTTGCATGATCCGCATTCAGCTCTGAGATACAGAATTAAAATTTATGCGTGGCTGGAAAAGGGCCACGCTGGGGTTTGAGCCTCAGAGCTGCGCTTCTCAGACTGTAAACTCCATGGGAACCGCCTGGGACCCTGTGAACGTGCAGAGCTCACTGGGCTCCGGCCCCCGTGACCCTCCTCTGAGCGCTCTCTCCTGCCAACGCTCCTGCGTGTGCTATGTCTACTCGTGAAATCCTGTTCTTCTTCCTCCTCTTCTTACCCCTCCAATCCCCCACGAGCCAGAGGTTCGGTGGAGACTCGGGGAAACTTCTGTTTATAAAAAGTGTTTATTTATTTGGCTGAGTTGGTCTTAGCTGTGGTACGTGGGATCTTTCCTTGTGGTGTGCAGGCTTGCTAGCTATGGCGAGTGGGCTTAGCTGCCCTGTGGCATGTGAGATCTTAGTTCCCTGACCGGGGGTTGAACACGTGTCCCCTGCATTGCAAGGCCGATTCTTAACCCCTGGACCACCAGGGAAGTCCCTAAAACTTCCCTTTATTACACGGTACAGAGGCTGTTGGAATGTCATTTTCAATTCTGTGTTCCTTCTCCCTGATGTCAGCAGAACAGACCTTGGAGGGCAAGAGCCAGGCTCCAGAGCTACTGAGAAGGTTAGACTGGGGGGTGCAGTAAGGAATCAGTAAAACCGCAAGGAGCATCACGCCGCTGGCGCTTGGTGTGAATGGAGAGCTCCCCGGCCCCCCAGTGCTACTGGCTTCCCTTCCCTTTCTTGCTCTGAAAAGGCCACGAGCATGGGACCACAGAGGCAACACCTAACCCTGGCTTCCCTGGATGAGGGGGAGACACGTGCCCACAATTTACAGAACTTAGGAACTATCAACTCACCATCCTTGAGTGAGAAGCTCAGAAGATCCTGAGGGAAAAGTAACAGGAATTAGCGATAGGTTGATATGTAACCAGCCTGCTCACTGGACATACATTTACTGACTCTTAACAATAAGTGGGAAAACAAGGCAGACAAAATACCTTTGCCCTGCATTTGAGTGGCAAGGCAGACCAACAAGCCAGCACATAACCAAACAAATGCGTGAGAACTTCAGGGAGTCAGATGAAGGAGGGCAAGGGCTGTTTTAAATCTGCTCTGCTGGCACCGAGAGCCCGGGTCAAGCGTCTGCCTGCTTCAAATGCACAAGGAGCAGGTGAGTGACACACCCAAGGGCACACAGCAAAGCTGATGCTTCCGAAAAGAGGCACCGTAGCTTAACGGCTAGGAACATGGGCTTCTGAGTCAGATGGCAAGCTTCAAATCCGCTGTGTGACCTCGAACAAGTTACTAAACCTCTCTGTGCCTCAGTGTTCTCATCTATAAAATGGGGATGATCACTTTACCTACCTCATAAAATTGCTCTGAGAATTAAATGAGTTCATATGAGTAAAGATGCTAGCATATAAGAAGCAATGTTTAAGTAATAAATCAATAGTAAATATTCGATAATGATAATTCAACACTAGCTACAATCATCGTATCATCAGATATTATGATGCAATATTTAACCTTTGAACTCCCCCCACACAGCTAGAAGTGATATTCAGGCTGACTTTGAGAGGAAGCTGTCTGCTTTCCCCAGCAGCTGCTACCTGGGCAGTGGGTGTACCTGAGTGATCACCAGTGGGTCATCCTTCAAGATGGGGTCCTTCAACAAAACCTCAGCAAACACGTCTGCTCCTTCGCCTCCCAGACCACTGGCAAAAGCAGTCATGGTAGGCAAGACGGCTTCAGACAGGTCCAGCCACTTCACCAGGCCAGCCACAAAGTCTGTGCAGAAGGATCTGAAAGACAAACACAGCTGAGACCCTGGACCATGCAACTCACAAGACGAGACATGTTAAGGGATGTGAAGAGCTGACATCTACAAAAAACCATGGCAACTGTGGCCCATGGAATATAGCGAGAGAGCCAAACCTGATTTCAGGAGAGCGGATCTGAGCTTACTCCACCAAAACTTTAACCACAAGGAGCTGATAAACCATAGGAATGAGGGCCATGAGCAGTTAGTTACTGACAAACACCCTGAGCCCAGCCTGCCCTGAGGGCTGTGAAATAAAAAATGAGCAAGACGGATCTTGGATAAGAAGCTCATCGAGGGGTAGAGACCCAGATGGAACTAACTAGTCTAGCGCCATGGGACACACTAGGACAGAGGCAGGAATCCAGCCCTGATGAGTCCAGAGAGGGGGCCCCGAATCCACCTGGGAGGCGAGGGGTGGCGACCAGAAAAGGCTTCCTGCAGATGTGGCGACCTCCTGCTATTGGAAACAGCCACAGACATGCTTTCTAGAAACACACTGGCCGCCGCAGAAGTTGACAAAGTATGGAGGAAGTTATGCAACCATTACCGTGGGGTCTCTGTCCATAGTGAGTATCTGAGCTGAGTCCCACAGGGGTCCCTGGGTGGGGGATGGATGGGGTACTCCAGGGCAGAAGGGACCCCAGGAGATGCAGGAAGCCCATGGCATCTTGGGGGGACTTCTCTGGTGACTCAGATGGTAAAGAATCTGCTTGCAATGCAGGAGACCCAGGTTTGACCCCTGGGTGGGGAAGATTCCCTGGAGAAGGGAATGGCAATCCATTCCAGTATTCTTGCCTGGAGAATTCCACGGACAGAGGAGCCTGGCAGGCTACAGTCCGTGGGGTCACAAAGAGTCAGACACAACTGAGTGACTGACACTTTTTCACTTTCGTGGCATCTTGGGGACCCTGGCAGAGCCCACATCAGGCTTTGATTCAAAGCTACCACTGGGATGTGGAGCAGGAGAGTCAGCCAGGAGGTGATTAGGCAAGTTCCGAGAAAAGGTTTCCCAGAAACAAGGTGAGCTTCCTGGTCATGGGGGTGACCTTAGGAGGCTCTCCGCTGGCATCGCTTGGCTCTGGTCTCCACGGATCCCAGGCAGCGCACCCAACCCATTCCTCAGAGCCGCTGCTGCCAAAGCCCAAGCAGAGAGATCTCTGCAGGCTGGGCCCATGCCGTGGGTGCAGGACTCGGGTTCAAATCCTGGGAACACCACCGTTTTGGTCCAGGTCTCCAGGAAGTAGCTCTGAAATGATTACTGGGAGTCCCTTGGGGTCAACACCTGTGGATGGGCAGGGAGGATGAAGAACTTGGTGGGCGGGAGGGAGCTGAGATCCAGTCTCAACAGAAGTCTCAGCTGATCCTGTGGGGAGATCTGAAGATGGGGTGACCCCTGAGAGATGTCCCCCAGTGGGGCGAGAGGGCTGGGCCTTCATACCCTCACATCAGAGAGTCATCGGACAACAGATGCCCCAGGAAGGGGGCAGAACCCTGGGGAGGGTGGCTCTCTGCAGCTGAGGCAGGCCCAGCCCACGTGGGTGGCCCCCTCCGCGGTTGGTGGAAACGTCCTTCACTGCTGAGCGAGGCTGTGAAAGTACCTTGACCTCTCTGTGCCTCGGTTTCCTTACCTGAAAACGGGTGTAAGAGACTGACTTCATAGAACTGCTTGAGGATTAAATGAGAAGCTACATATGAAGCACCCCAAGCAAGGCTTGGCACGCGGTAGATAATTAATGTTGGTTAGCATCACTATTTATATTTTTTTAAACATATTTATTCATTTGGCTGCACTGGGTCTTAGCTGCAGCGTGTGGGATCTAGCTCCCTGACCAGGGGTTGAACCTGAGCCCCCTGCATTGGGAGCACAGAATCTTAGCCCTGGACCACCAGGGAAGTCCCAGCATCACCATTTTATTTACAAGGTGACCAAGGGAGGTAGTGAAGAGGGCTGAGCTGGGCTCTGAAACCTGACCCCTGGGAGAGTGCTGGCCCCTCGGTACCTGGCTTCACAGCCTTCCTCACTTCTCTCAGCTTCATTTTCCTCTGTTGTAAAGTGAAGATGATAACAGGGCTGCTTCAGAGATTGGCCAGAAAGATTAAATCACAAGATAAAAGCACCCGGCACACGATAACCCTCCATAAATGTTAGCTACCGCTGTTACAGTTACTATGATTTGCCCCGCTGGAATTACTGGAATTACCCTGGGGTGACGTGTGGGTGTGAGTGGGGGGCAGGGATGACTAAGTGGATCCAGTGTCATTTCTGTGTCAACATGTATGCAGAAAGGGCTCGGGGCCGAGGGCAGCGGCGTGGCTGGGCCCTATGTCCACGGATGCAGAGAAGTGCTGCATCTCACGCGTGGAAGGGTGAAGAGCATGAACTCTGATCAAATCCAGCTTTGCCGTGAGCTGTGTGATCTTGGGCAAGTTACTCAGCCTCTCTGTGCCTTGGAAACACCAGCGAGAAGAATGAAACCTACTTCATAGGGTTGTCGAAAGGATTAGCCAAGTTAACAGGTGTCACACGCTCAGAACCAAACTGGCAGGTGTAAAGCCCTATACAGGTGTTTCTTTGGATAAACAAATGAATGAGAACATATATAAAGGGCCAGTGTGGCAATCTATTAAACGAGGAAACAGCACTGCAGAATGGCGGGGTCTTGGTAATGCTTCTGATGTGGTTGGTGAAGAATACTGGGGTGGGTAGTCATTCCCTTCTCCAGAGGATCTTTCTGACCCAGGGACTGAACTCGGGTCTCCTGCATTGCAGGCAGACTCTTTACCATCTGAGCCACCAGGGAAGCCCCAGTCAAAACATATGACAGTCAATGGCAATGAGAATCCATGGCGACCGCAGAGCAACTATCCACCAGCCCCTGTGCTAGCTGCTCCATACACATGGGCTCACTGACTTCTGGATACAGCCCCACAAGGGCGGGAAGCACTATTTTTACCTCCATTTGAGAAACAAGGATGATACTCAGACCCACAGAGGTTATGTGACAGCTCCAGGGTCCAAGCCCCCAAGTCTCGGATTCCAGAGGCCATGCTGAACCACTGCAGAGACCGTCCCCTTCCCAAGCATGTTTTGGGTCTTAAGATGACCAAGATCAACCACATGGAAAGGGCTGCTCATGCTGCGCTGCAGCACAGAAGCCCACTCTAGTGTTCCTGCCTGGAGAACCCAGGGACAGAGGAGCCTGGCGGGCTACGCAGGATCACAAAGAGCTGGACAGGACCCAAGTGACTTAACACGCACACACACTCAACTTTCAGGAAGGAAACACCCCCAAGGCAAATGCTTCGGGCTCGGGCTCAGCCACAGCCACGGGCGCTCACGACCAGATGTGGATTTGGGGGGGGGGGCACACAGAACAATGGCTTCTCCCTGCGCCCCCCCAGGTGGAGGTGGTGCCCAGCACAGGCCTGGCACACAGTTCAGGTTCATAAACATTTCTTTATGTGGACAAAGTGAGCAAAGCTCTTCCCCTGCATATCTACCGGCTTATCAGGTAGGGATTTACCAGATTGGGGCAGCTTCTGGAAAGATAAGAGCTTCCTAGGTATGGAATCAAGATTGCTGGGAAAAATATCAATAACCTCAGATATGCAGATGACACCACCCTTATGGCAGAAAGTGAAGAGGAACTAAAAAGCCTCTTGATGAAAGTGAAAGAGGAGAGTGAAAAAGTTGGCTTAAACCTCAACATTCAGAAAACGAAGATCACGGCATCCGGTCCCACCACTTCATGGGAAATAGATGGGGAAACAGTGGAAACAGTGTCAGACTTTATTTTTGGGGGCTCCAAAATCACTGCAGATGGTGACTGCAGCCATGAAATT
>NW_011495069.1:2557750-2559935 GCF_000754665.1 Bison bison bison
CAGGCT
This sequence comes from Bison bison bison, assembly GCF_000754665.1. Taxonomy (NCBI): domain Eukaryota; kingdom Metazoa; phylum Chordata; class Mammalia; order Artiodactyla; family Bovidae; genus Bison; species Bison bison. The sequence goes on from NW_011495069.1 coordinate 2,557,757, forward strand.
ATGGTTTGTCCAGTGGTCATGTATGGATGTGAGAGTTGGACTGTGAAGAAAGCTGAGAGCCGAAGAATTGATGCTTTTGAACTGTGGTGTTGGAGAAGACTCTTGAGAGTCCCTTGGACTGCAAGGAGATCCAACCAGTCCATTCTGAAGGAGATCAGCCCTGGGATTTCTTTGGAAGGAATGATGCTAAAGCTGAAACTCCAGTACTTTGGCCACCTGATGCAAAGAGTTGACTCATTGGAAAAGACTCTGATGCTGGGAGGGATTGGGGGCAGGAGGAGAAGGGGATGACAGAGGATGAGATGGCTGGATGGCATCACTGACTCAATGGACGTGGGTTTGGGTGGACTCCGGGAGTTGGTGATGGACAGGGAGGCCTGGCGTGCTGCGATTCATGGGGTCTCAAAGAGTTGGACATGACTGAGCGACTGAACTGAACTGAACTGAAGTATGGCACAGGTATGGGTTGGAGCAGGGAGAGAGTTGGACCCTTGCAGGAGTTGGACCCTTGCTTGCTCAGGAACAGAACACCCAACGAGATAAATTCTAATCTCCAGAAAGAAGGAAAGAAAGAAAGAAACCAGGACTTCCCTGGTGGCTCAGACAGTAAAGGTCTGCTTACAATGCGGGAGACCAGAGTTCAATCCCTGGGTTTGGAAGATCTCCTGAAGAAAGAAATGGCAACGCACTCCAGTACTCTGGCCTAGAAAATCCCATGGATGGAGGAACCTGGAAGGCTACAGTCCATGGGGCTGCAAAGAGCTGGACACGACTGAGCAACTTCACTTTCTTTACTTTCTGTGCCAGGCTCTGCAGCGGCCATCCACACATTCCTTCCCCAGGACCACCCTCTCTGATGGATGGCTGCTTTTCAGCAGCAGTGATTCCCCAGCCCCTTCTTCTGGGCCAGTAGAAGCCCCCTCCCATGATGGAGACAGAGAATGACAAGTGTCTTTAGTTTTTCCATGCCTCCCTTCCAGGCAAGGCTAGTGTATCTGACTGGCTCTAACCAATGACATAAAAGGGGAAGCCTTTGCAGGGTATCCTGGGAAAGAGTTCCTCCCTAATGAGAGAGACTTGCAGAGCATCCTCGTCCTCCCCTTCTCGCCTCGAGTCTTATTCTGTGAGGGTGTGATGTACGGCACTGCAGCAGCCATTCTGTGATCAGGAGAGGAAGGTCAGGAGAGCTACAGAGAAGCCAACCCAAAGGCTTTTTGAGGCGCTCTATCAACCCTGGAACTCTCTTCCTTTTGATTTCTTATCAAGTGAGAAAAACCTCTTATTATTTAAATCTCTTTTGGTACAGTGTCCTGTTACTTACAGCCCAAAGCTCCCTGACTGGTAGGGGTCAGTTCCAGTTCATTTTATAGATAAGGAAACTGAACAAATGAAGCAAGTCACAGAGTTAGTAAGCATTAACATTTATCGAGTGCCTACTGTGGGCCAGACACTGCGCTACATGCTTTACCTACATTATCTCACTTGACTCTGGGAACTACCCTGCAGGGTGGGCATCACTAGCCCCACTTTACAGCTGAAGACACTGATGCTTAGGGGAGCCAAATAACCTGCCAGGGGACACATGTCATCACAGAGTGGCAGGGGTAGGATTTGAACCCAGATCTGAGTCCAAATCCCGTGGTTTGTCTCCTGTGCTAACAGAGTCAGTATGTATCCACTCCTTCCTTTCACAAATCTTTACTGTCCTCGCTACACCAAGCTGTGTGCAAGGCACTGGGCGCTCAAGCGACGAGCAGGGCAGTTCCCGCCTCCAGGGACAGGAGTGGGGCGGCAGGCGTGGGAAGAGCCGCAGTGCAGTGTGCCGGGGCCACGGGGGCAGGTCCCTGGACAGACAGGTGGAGACGCAGCCTGTCCGGGAGGTGAGGAGGGTCTGGGAAGGCTTCCTGGAGGTGACCCCCAAGGAGATGAATACGCGCAAGTGTTTGGTCCAGTGAGGATGACAAAGATAAAAAAAAAAAGCCCAGCTAAGACTCAAGGCACAGAGGAGTTTACGCAAGGGGCCCATGCTGGGACTGAGGGGGCGCAGCTCCCGGAAATAATGCAGAAGCAAAACCTTCTTCTACTTCCTGTCCCCAAAACCCACCACTTCCGGCCTCAGCAACACTATCTGTGTGCTCCGACGCCCTCCGTCCCAGTCTGGGGGCTCCGCCTGCCCCTC
>NW_011495069.1:2560035-2570543 GCF_000754665.1 Bison bison bison
CCCCCCCGCCCCGGTCGGGGGCCCCCGCCTGCCCCTCCACAGCACCCAAGCTGTCCCCAGCCCCGAAAAAGGCTGCCTCCCCTTTGTTCCTCCACCTCCGGATCACTGTCCTGGTTTCTCCAAACAGCTTCACCAGCTTTCCAACAAGCCCCTCCGGCCCTCCAAACTTTCCCCTGCACATCCCTGAAGGCCAAGCCCACGCTCCTAGCCCCTCTACTATTCTGATCCTAACACTCACTGAACCTACCCCCATCGCAGCACGTAGCCCATCCATCCACTCTTAAACCAGTCAACCGGGGACTTCCCTGGTGGTTCAGTGGTTAAGAATCCGCCTTCCAGTGCAGGGGACACAGGTTGACCCCTAGTTCTGGAATATTCCACATGCCAGGGCTTCCCTTATAGCTCAGTTGGTAAAGAATCCGCTTGCAATGCAGGAGACCCTGGTTCGATTCCTGGGTTGGGAAGATCCCCTGGAGAAGGGATAGGCTACCCACTCCAGTATTCTGGCCTGGCGGATTCCATGGACTGTATAGTCCATGGGGTCACAAAGAGTCAGACATGACTGAGTGACTTTCCCTTTCACTTTGGGGAATGGAGCCCACACACTGCAACTGCTGAAGACGGCATGCCCTAGAACCCGCGCCCAGCAATAGGAGAAGTGAGGCAATGCGCACTGCAGTCAGGAAGAAGCCCTGCTCGCTGCAACTAGAGCAAACCCAAGCGCAGTAACGGAGACCCGGCACAGTCATAAATACATAAATAAGTGAATAAAAATGAAAACAAAACAAAACACACAAACCCAGACACCTGGTTTAGCCCCTGATTGTAAGCACCAGGAGAACAGGAGCCAGGCCTTGCTTTTCTTTGCGTTCTCCACAGGGCCTTTCACAATCCTCAGTATACAGTAGGTGCTCACTGAATGCACAGACATCTTGTCCTGCATTAGGGGGTGTCCTCCTTGAGTGTAGGGGCAGAGGTGGCCCTGTTGATCTTATTCACGAACACTTTCCACGTGCTTCAAGCGGTGCCTGGTCAAACAGCAGGTGCTCCTTAAATGCCTTGTGAAGGTATAAAGGAGTGGGTACCAAATGAGGGATCGCTGTCCCCCTACGATGTGAGTTCCCTAAAGGCAAGGACAACGGCTTTGTCCTCTTTGTACCGTCTGGTAGCACCTGGAAGGCTGCCTGGCTGCTAGAAATCATCTCCTTGAAATAGCACGACTTGAAATATCTCTCTCTGTGAGATAGAAGCACTCACCTTTGCTCGGGCTCTGGAAAGAGCTGGGACAAGGAGATGCTGCAGAGGGCGGCGTAGGTGAAGCGGTTGGCCTCGGTCAGCTCCCGGCCCGTGGGCAGACGCGGCTCCCCCTCCACACCTGGCTCAGCCACCCGGGGCAGCCTCGGGCCCGACCCGTCCCTTGCGGCCATTTCCAGTCCTGCAGGGAAAAATCCCAGTGAAAGGCTGCTTTCAGCAGGTTGGCAAAGCCTCCTTCAACAGGACACAAACTACCCATCATAAAAGAAAAAATGGATGAATCAGCCCTCATTCAAATGAAAAACTTCTAGTTATCATCTTTAAGAGACTGGGTGGTGGGGGATGGGGAGATATTTTCAAATGTGTTTATCACAAAGGCTGAGTATCCCCAGAAGGATAACAACTCTTACAAGTCACTGAGAAAAAGAAACAAAGCAAATTTTTTTTTCTTTTTTTTTTTAATTTTATTTAATTTTTAAACTTTACATAATTATATTAGTTTTGCCAGCAAAAGACCTGAATAGGTACTTCACAAAAGATATCACGTATCTTTACAAAAGTGGTCTATAAGCACGTGCGGAGATGTTCAACATCATCATGAATCAGAGAAACAAAAATAAAAACCCCAGTAAGACATGGCTACTCACCCATCAGAATGGCTAAACTTGAAAACCTGACAACACCAAGTGCTGATGAAGAAAAAAGACAGAACTTGCAAACATACTGGCGGAGTGTGAATCACCCACTGAGGACACGGAAATGAAAACCTCCAGTGAGGGATGTCCCTGGTGGTCAGCGGCTCGGACTCCACTCCCCTAGTGCAGGGGGCCTGGGTTCAATCCCTGGTTGGGGAACTAGATCCCACATGCTGCAACCAAGGGCTCGAATGCCGAAGACTAAAGATCTTGCAACTAACACCTGACCCAGCAAACAAATTTTAAAAGGAAAAAAGCCCAAGTCCATTTGCCTATCAGAATGGTTAAAACTAAAAAAGACCTATAATACTAACAGAATAAGCAGCAAATAGAACTTTCATATGCAGCTGGGGAAAATGTAACTTGGTATAACCATAGGCAAAATGGTCTCACTTTATCCAGTAAAGTTAAACAAATGTCTTCCCTGCTGCTGCTGCTGCTAAGTCGCTTCAGTCGTGTCCGACTCTGTGTGACCCCATAGACGGCAGCCCACCAGGCTCCCCCGTCCCTGGGATCCTCCAGGCAAGAACACTGGAGTGGGTTGCCATTTCCTTCTCCAAATGTCTTCCCTACACCCCAGCAATTCCACTCCTGAGAAATGAGGGCTTATGTCCCCCAAAAGACATGTACATGAATGCTCAGAGAAACTTCATTCGTAACAGTCCTAAATGAAACCACCCACACGTTCACCCACGGGTGGATCGGACGTCCTATGTCTAGTCATGCCATGGAATGTACACAGCAATGAAAAAGAACAAAGCCTGACACACAGGCTTCAACACGAGTGAATCTTAATGATAAGCAGACAGTCATTCGCTAGAGCGTATACTGTAGAATTATGTTTATATGAACTTGAAGAATAGGTCAAACCAATCTATAGCGAGAAGGGTCAGAAGAGGGGTTGCCATTGGAGGAATATTGGCCCAGAAGGGATACAGAAAGGCTTCTAGGTGAAGAAAACGTTCTGTATCTTGACCCAGGTGGTGATTTTAAAATCCACTGAACTGTATACTTAAGATTTGTGTATTTGGGGGACTTCCCTGGTGGTCCAGTGGTTAAGAATCTGCTTTCCGATGCAGGAGACGTGAGTTCGATCCCTGATTGGGAAACCAAGATCCCACATTCTGAGGGGCAACTAAGCCCCACCGCAACAACTGAGCCCGAGCTCTCTGGAGTCCATGCGGCACACGAGAGAAGCCGGCATGGCATGCCACAGAGAAGCCCAGCGCAGCCACAGAAGAGGGGCAGGGAGCGAGTAAGGCCTCCCTGCCCTCCCTCTGCCCCTCCCTCTACTCTGTTCTTCTTTGCCGGCGGCTGAAGTGGACGGAGGGAAGGCAGGCATAGGGACAAACCACGCCAAGCCAGGCCTCCAAGGGCCCTGGGAGGGGGGACCAGGAAGGGTAGCCAGACCACAGGCACTGCAGATACAAATGCAGGCTCAGGACCAGGCAGACAGTGTGATGAGAAGAAGGTGTGGGACTTTGGGAAGCTCAACCTCTCTGCACTGAGATTCCTTCACCTACAAATGAACTATAATAGTATGTGTCTGGAAGATCTGTGCAAGCAACGAGGAACACCGCCGTGCAAGTCAGTATTTATAAAGCACTGAAAAGACAGAACTTGGCACTGGGCTCACACTACATTAATGTTAAAGAAATAAATTAATAAAATTATCAACAAACAAGCGCTCAGCACTGTGCCTGGCACGCAGCAAAGGGGCATAAGTAAGAGTAGGAGGCAACCAAAGGGACCCGTCGCTGGATGCCAGGCCCCCAGGCTGCAGTTTCAACACACACTGTCTCAGCTGGCTCTACGAGCCAGGTACTAACACACTAACACTTTCTCCCTGTTCCTGGGGGAACAGGCTCAGAGGAGGAGGATCTGGGCCCGGGTCATATGCCAGAGAACAGCACAATAGAACCCAAAGCTAGACCTCTTAGCCAGACATCTCACCCACCATCTCTTGTTTTTTTTGTTTGTTTGTTTTGCACCATCTCCGTTTTAAACATTCGTCTTATTGCCCAGAGATTCCTAGTTTAATACCCATATGCCACACTGACTTTGGCTCACAATTCATTCTCATCCAGCTGAGCAATAAAATCTTTTGTTCTCAAAATATTTCATCTATGGAGGGATTATTTAAAAGTTTGTTGGCAGCTAACATGGCATCTGTTTTTCAAAATAACTCTGAGCTAGTTAAAGTCACAAGCCAACATCTGGACAGCAGGCTAACAGCTCACAAAGCACTGTAAATCCATTTAATTCTTATAATTGCCAGGTAAGGTTAAGTAGCATGTGAGGCATTATGACTCTCTCCTGTAACTACAAGCTCAGAGAGGTCAAGTGATTTCCCCAAGGTCACACAGTAAGTACGTGATGAAAATCAAACCAGACTTTGGTTCCAAACCCCATGTTCTCTCCTCTGCATCAGGCACAGGGATTCTCCTCCCCTCATTTCAGATGGAGAAACTGAGGGCCAGACAGGTTAAGACCTTGCCCAATGTCACCCAGCAAGACTGGCCTCCAACGGTTGCTCCAGGAACCCAGGTTCAAGATCTTTTGGAGTGGATTTCCCTAGCTCCTTGCCGTCCAAGGGATTCTCAAGAGTCTTCTCCAAAATCAGAGTTCAAAAGCATCAATTCTTCGGCGCTCAGCTTTCTTCACAGTCCAACTCTCACATCCATACATGACCACTGGAAAAACTATAGCCTTGACTAGACGGACCTTTGTCGGCAAAGTAATGTCTCTGCTTTTCAATATGCTCTCTAGGTTGGTCATAGCTTTTCAAGGAGATCAAATCAGTCCATCCTAAAGGAAATCAATTCTGAATATTCACTGGCTGGACTGATGCTGAAGCTTAAATTCCAATACTTTGGCCACCTGATGCGAAGAACTGACTCACTGGCAAAGACCCTGATGCTGGGAAAAATTGAAGGCGGGAGGAAAAGTGGATGACAGAGGATGAGATGGTTGGATGGCATCACCGATTTGCTGGACATGAGTTTGAGCAAGATCCAGGAGCTGGTGATGGACAGGGAGGCCTGGTGTGCTGCAGTCCATGGGGTCACAAAGAGTCGGACATGACTGAGCGACTGAACTGAACTCCCTGGCTCAGATAATCAGCACAGACCATGGCCGTGAACAAAGGGCACAGCAACAAACCATGAACTAAGATGATGACCGGGGGCAGTGCCCAGCCTTGATGTCAGCAGACTCGGCGATTCCTACTACCTTTAATCAGCACCACCACGTGCCACTTGGAGACTGGAGTAACTGCTGCTCCTACCCAGAGGAGCCCACGGTGGTAGTTTATTGACCCTATGTTAGGTCTCAGCTCGAGAAGAAACAGCCTTCTAATCAGAGAATCCTAAGCTGGCCTGCCTCTAACCATGGCGGGGAAGAGGGTGTGCTGAGTGCCCGAAGAACTCAGCTCAGGCCAAATTCATCCATTCATCCGTTCGTTCATCCATTCAACAAAACACACTCGTGACGCCCCTATAAATCCATTCTCTGCACAGCAGCCCGAGCGGCCTTGTTGTCACACATAGCGGTCATGTCACTCCGCTGCTTAAAGTCCTCCAGAGGCCTCCCATCGCCCCAGGATGAAGACCAGTCCTTTCATGGTGGTCTACACAGTCCTGGTCTGGCCTCTGCCTGCCTCTAAATCCCAGCCTGTACACCCCCTGCCCACCGCGCTCGCTGCACTAGAGCCACACTGACCGTCTTTCTGCTCTTCAATACGCAGGCTGGTCCTCCCCCTGGGCCTCTGCACCTGCTGTCCTCCCAGCCCGGGACACTTTGCATTCGTCCTTCACATCATTCTGGCTTCAGCCCGAATGTCACCTCCTCTAGGCCAAGCTACTCTGCTTCTCTAACCCAGTCCCCTGTTCTACTTCTGTAATACCTACTTCCGTCTTAAGTAATATACTTTTAGAGTATTTGTTTACTTGTGTGCATAAGGAGAATGCTAACTCCCCGAGGCAGGCCCTGGGTGTTTTTTCACTGCTGTACCCAGAGCTTTCTGAGCCAGCCATGGAATATGGATGGTGTTCAACCACTACTTGCTGGATGAATGAAGGATATATGATGCAGGATGCCCTGTTCTGGGCAGCCTTGGGGCAGATCACGGGACAAAACTGACAAATTCCCTGCCCTCAAGGGGCTCACATTCAGGAGGGAGACAGGCATTACTATACTGATATGTCATAATCATAATAATTTAAGTAACTTGCCCATAATCACACAGCTACTAAGAGGTGGACCTGAGATTTTTTTCACTCAGAGGAACTGAAAGCATGATCCATGCTCTGAACAGTCACTAAATAAATAAGTAATGAGTGAAAGTGTTAGTCGCTCAGTCGTGCCCGACTCCTTGAACCCCATGGACTGTAGCCCGCCAGGCTCCTCTGTCCATGGGATTCTCCAGGCAGGAATACTGGAGTGGGCAGCCATGCCCTCCTCCAGGGGCTCTTCCCCACCTGAAGACTGGATCTGCACTGAGAGCCTGGGGTCTCCTGCACGGCAGGTGGATTCTTTACCATCTGAGTCACCAGGAGGCAAGTGATGAGTAAGTAAGCAGATAAACAGGTAAATATTCAGTCAAGTACTCGGTGACGGCCAGGGAAGAGCAACCAGGGAGAGCGGAGTACGCAGTGATGAGGAAGGAGGGGGTGGCAGTGGCATCAGGCGAAAGGGGCCGTTCCAGCAGAGGCCTGCAGGAGCTAAGACGGGCCGGAGAAGGCGATCTAGGAGGAGAAACAGGACGGTGGCAGACACAGACAGGTACCAGACGACGGCAAAGCAGTGGGGCAAGTGCTGCGGCAGAGGAAACCCAGACAGCCAGACACGCAGAGGAGAGCCCGGCACTGGCTTCCCGGAGAAGGCGACCTCAGATGGAGCGGGGTCAGTGGGAAGAGAGTGTTCCGGCAGAGGAGACAACGTGTCAGTCCCAAACGGAGAAGACAGAAGATGCTTCTGAAGAACCAAAAGGATGCTCAGCGTAGCCAGGGCTTGGGCAATGGGTGGGTGTAGAGGCGGGGAGGGTAGAAATGAGGTTGGAGGGGAAGCTGCCAGGGGCTACACCCTGAGGGGACCAAGCGCGCCTAGCTGAGGAGTCCAACCCGACTGTGCAGGCCAGGGCCGCGTGCAGAGCTGAGGGAGGGTGCACTGGGCCTCTCAGCGCTATTTCTGCAACTGCCCGTGAGTCCATAATCAATTCAAAAGAAACAAGCAGTGCGGCATTGCTATAGAATTTGAGAACCTCAACTTAAAATAAACCCAAATTAAATATTCACCTCCACTTCAAATCAGTCAGTTAATTTACCAAACACGTACCAGATGAGTACAATAAATATTACAGGTGCTGTCTTACATGCTGGGGAGCCAGCAGTGACTAAGACACACGGACAAGCACCTTCCACCATGCAGATACACTGTAGCAGGGAGACAGACGACAGGTAAACTCAAAACATTTAAATTAAGATCATTCTATTCCACACCAGGAGTTGGAAAGAAAATAGAGAACACTGAAAAAGAAAGATCATTTTAAACAATGACGAAAGTTCTGAAGAGAAAGAAACCTTATATAATGCTTATCCAGATTTCAAGAAACAACCTTGGGCCTCCCTTCTCTCTAAGTCTGAAAACAGGCTGTTCAGCTTCTTGGAAGTTCCTGGAGAAATACGCAAATTGCCTTGGAGGAACAAACCAGAAAAACCAGCCTGCAGGTCCATAGGGTGTGGGACTGGGAAGAGGCCTGTGGGAAAGAGGGAGGTTAGCCCCAGGGCCCAGGGGAGCCCTGACCCTACTTCTGACCTTTGTCCCCCAGGTCTGTAGGCATCGATCATTCATCGAGAGCAGCCTGGCTCTTGGCATGAATTTTCGGTTCCAAGTCTTCATACCCTGAGCCATGGGTGCTGCACCCGCTGCTTGGCTAGCCTGGCGGCAGAGGGCTGGCACTGGATCTCCTCCACACCAGTATTCCGGGGCCCAGCCATTTGCGTGCCATGCAGTGAGTGCTCAGAAATCGCCTGTGACGTGAGCAAGTGAATGAACGAGTTTTGAGGTGTCAACAAAAGCTAGATTTTCCTGGTTATTCTCTCTGGAAAGGCACTCCTCACCCTCCCCTCGAGCATCAGATGAGGAAGGCAGATGGAACAAGGGCCCAGCACCTGAATTACCCAGAGACGCCCCAGAGCCCAGCGGGAGCGGAGAGAAGGTGTTTCTGAAGAACCAAAAAGATGCTCAGCGACCCAATAACGCTCAGCCCAAGGACGCCCAAAGACGCTCAGCGACCCAAACTTCAAATAATCTGAGCTTCATCCTAACAGGCCATTTTCTATGTTCAAGGAGCCAGAATACTTTCTGCCTCTTCAGGTCTCTTTTTGGCCATGCCCTGTGGCCTGTAGAACCTTAGTTCCCAGACCAGGAATCGAACCCAAGGCCCCTGCAGTGGAAGTGCAGACTCTTATCCCTCCAAAGGGTTTTTAATCAATTACCATCGGTAACATCCTTCCCCTGGATTTTACCTTCCTATGAGGCACGAGCATGTAGTATGACTGTAAACCAGGAGATTCAAGCCACAAGTCCAACCATATTAAAAAGATAGACAAGTAAAATGCCTGGAAGAACAGTCATCACGGGGATCTCTGGATGGTGGGATACCAGAGACTCTTCTGGATTTCCTCAGTGCCACAGAGCTGTATTGCTTTTAAACTCTTAAGACAGTTATTTCATGTCTCGACCTGCATGGAGGGGATGGTTGGACTTACAGCAGGGTGGCTGACACTGACTGTCTGTACGCTGGGGTGGAGTGGGGCGGGTGGGGGTTGGTGGCTACAGATTCTGTATGATTTTAATCTTTTCTACGTTTAAATTTTATGAATTTTCAATAATGACTGTGTATTGACCATAAGATCAGAATGAAGAGTTTTCTTTAAATTTTTTTTTTTGATGGGGACCATTTTAAAGTCTATGAATTTGTTACAATACTGCTTCTGTTTTATGTTATGGTTTTTTGGCCTGGAGGCATGTGGAATCTTAGCTCCCCAGCCAGGGATCGAACCCACACCCCCTGCATGGGAAGTAGAGGTCTTAACCACTGGACTGCCAGGGAAGTCCCTGATGGATTATGATTTTAAATCATAATATGGTGTGCTGATGTCAGCTCAGACTGGCACCTCTCCCAGATCTGCGTTCAGTGATGCTGGGAGCCTGAAACAGGCCACAGAGGGGTTATTTCCATCACAGAAACTGGCAAGTGCCACGGACGAAGGGAATCTCTTTTCCAGGGAGGTGGTTAACAGTACATCGCGGGATACACAATACGATGCAGCTGTGTTTCTAAAAAACGCCTCACAGAGCACAGAGCACACAGACCACAAGGCGATCACAGAACATAAGGACCACAAGGCGATCACAGAGCATACGGACCACAAGGCGATCACAGAGCATAAGGACCACAAGGCGATCACAGAGCACACAGACCACAAGGCGATGCATCAAACGCTAATGGTCCTGACGCACACACTACCATGTGCAAGTGAAAGTCGCTGAGTCGAGTTCAGCTCTGAACCGTCCATGGCATTCTCCAGGCCAGAATCCTGGAGTGGGCAGCCTATCTCTTCTCCAGGGGATCTTCCCAACCCAGGGATCAAACCCAGGTCTCCCACCTTGCAAGCACATTCTTTACCATCTGAGCCATAAGGGAAGCTCAAGAATGCAGGAGTGGGTGGCCTATCCCTTCTCCAGTGGATCTTCCTGACCCAGGAATCGAACCGGGGTCTCCTGCATTGCAGGCAGATTCTTTACCAACATCAGTTCAGTTCAGTTCAGTTGCTCAGTCATGCCCAACTCTGCGACCCCATAAATTGCAGTACACCAGGCCTCTTTGTCCATCAACAACTCCCAGAGTCTACCCAAACCCATGTCCATCAAGTCAGTGATGCCATCCAGCCATCTCTTCCTCTGCCGGCCCCTTCTCCTCCTGCCCCTAATCCCTCCCAGCATCAGAGTCTTTTCCAATGAGTCAACTCTTTGCATGAGGTGGCCAAAGGATTGGAGTTTCAGCTTCAACATCAGTCCTCCCAATAAACACCCAGGACTGATCTCCTTTAGGATGGAGTGGTTGGATCTTCTTGCAGTCCAAGGGACTCTCAAGAGTCTTCTCCAACACCACAGTTCAAAAGCATCAATTCTTCGGTGCTCAGCTTTCTTCACCGTCCAACTCTCACATCCATACATGACCACTGGAAAAACCATCACCTTGACTAGACGGACCTTTGTTGGCAAAGTAATGTCTCTGCTTTTAAATATGCTATCTAGGTTGGTCATAACTTTCCTTCTAAGCAGAAAACATCTTTTAATTTCATGGCTGCAATCACCATCTGCTGTGATTTTTGAGCCCCCCAAAATAAAGTCAGCCACTGTTTCCCCATCTATTTCCCATGAAGTGATGGGACCAGATGCCATGATCTTCGTTTTCTGAATGTTGAGGTTTAAGCCAACTTTTTCACTCTCCTCCTTCACTTTCATTAAGAGGTCTTTTTTAGTCCTCTTCAC
>NW_011495069.1:2570643-2571273 GCF_000754665.1 Bison bison bison
ACGTACTCCTTTTCCTATTTGAAACCAGTCTATTGTTCCATGTCCAGTTCTAACTGTTGCTTCCTGACCTGCATACAGGTTTCTCAAGAGACATGTCAGATGGTCTGATATTCCCATCTCTTTAAGAATTTTCCACAGTTTATTGTGATCCACACAGTCAAAGGCTTTGACATAGTCAATAAAGCAGAAATAGATGTTTTTCTATAACTCACTTGCTTTTTTGATGATCCAGCAGATGTTGGCAATTTGATCTCTGGTTCCTCTGTCTTTTCTAAATCCAGCTTGAACATCTGGAAGTTCACGGTTCACATATTGCTGAAACCTGGCTTGGAGAATTTTGAGCATTACTTTACTAGCGTGTGAGATGAGTGCAATTGTGTGGTAGTTTGAGCATTCTTTGGCATTGCCTTTCTTTGGGATTGGAATGAAAACTGACCTTTTCCAGTCCTGTGGCCACTGCTGAGTTTTCCAAATTTGCTGGCATATTGAGTGCAGCACTCTCACAGCATCATCTTTCAGGATTTGAAATAGCTCAACTGGAATTCCATCATCTCCACTAGCTTTGTTCGTAGTGATGCTTTCTAAGGCCCACTTGACTTCACATTCCAGGATGTCTGGCTCTAGGTCAGT
>NW_011495069.1:2571373-2576650 GCF_000754665.1 Bison bison bison
TGATCACACCATCGTGATTATCTGGGTCATGAAGATCTTTTTTGTACAGTTCTTCTGTGTATTCTTGCCACCTCTTCTTAGTAGCTTCTGCTTCTCTTAGGTCCATACCATTTCTGTCCTTTATCGAGCCCATCTTTGCATGAAATGTTCCCTTGGTATCTCTAATTTTCTTGAAGAGATGTCTAGTCTTTCCCATTCTGCTGTTTCCCTCTATTTCTTTGCATTGATCGCTGCGGGAGGCTTTCTTATCTCTCCTTGCTATTCTTTGGAACCCTGCATTCAAATGAGAATATCTTTCCTTTTCTCCTTTGTTTTTCACTTCTCTTCTTTTCACAGCTATTTGTAAGGCCTCCTCAGACAGCCATTTTGTTTTTTTGCATTTCTTTTCCATGGGGATGGTCTTGATCCCTGTCTCCTGTACAATGTCACAAACCTCCGTCCATAGTTCATCAGGCACTCTATCTCTCAGATCTAGGCCCTTAAATCTATTTCTCACTTCCATTGTATAATCATAAGGGATTTGATTTAGGCCATACCTGAATGGTCTAGTGGTTTTCCCTACTTTCTTCAATTTAAGTCTGAATTTGGCAATAAGGAGTTCATGATCTGAGCCACAGTCAGCTCCTGGTCTTGTTTTTGCTGACTGTATAGAGCGTCTCCATCTTTGGCTGCAAAGAATATAATCAATCTGATTTCGGTGTTGACCATCTGGTGATGTCCATGTGTAGAGTCTTCTCTTGTGTTGTTGGAAGAGGGTGTTTGCTATGACCAGTGCGTTCTCTTGGCAAAACTCTATTAGCCTTTGCCCTGCTTCATTCCATACTCCAAGGCCAAATTTGCCTGTTACTCCAGGTGTGTCTGGACTTCCTACTTTTGCATTCCAGTCCCCTATAATGAAAAGGACATCTTTTTTGGGTGTTAGTTCTAAAAGGTCTTGTAGATCTTCATAGAACCGTTCAACTTCAGCTTCTTCAGCATTACTGGTTGGGGCATAGGCCTGGATCACCGTAATGCTGAATGGTTTGCCTTGGAAATGAACAGAGATCATTCTGTCATTTTTGAGACTGCATCCAAGTACTGCATTTCGGACGCTTTTGTTGACCATGATGGCTACTCCATTTCTTCTAAGGGATTCCTGCCCACAGTAGAAGATATAATGGTCATCTGAGTTAAATTCACCCATTCCAGTCCATTTTAGTTTGCTGATTCCTAGAATGTCAACGTTCACTCTTGCCACCTCCTGTTTGACCACTTCCAATTTGCCTTGATTCATGGACCTGATATTCCAGGTTCCTGTGCAATATTGCTTTTTACAGCATCAGACCTTGCTTTTTTACCAACATACACACTACCATATGTGAAACAGACAGCCAATGGGAAGCTGCTATGTAACACAGGGAGCCCAGCCTGGCCCTCTCTGATGACCTAGAGGGGTGGGAGGGAGGCTTGAGAGGGAGGGGATATATATATACACACACATACTTACGGCTGATTCGAGTTGTTGTATGGCAGAAGCCAACGTAACATTGTAAAGCAACTATCCTCCAGTTTTAAAAAAAAGTTAATGATCCTTTTCATTCGGTGGCAGGGCTGTGGGCCTAGAAGTAATCGGTTTTTATTCTTTTTTTTCTGGATTTCTAACATTTTTCTGTCGCAAGCTTATTAGAGCTTTTTTAAAAGAACATTTACCCATTTATCTGGCTGAGTCAGGTCTTAGCCGCGGCACACAGGATCTTCCGCTGTGGCGTGTGGACTCTCTGCTTGTGCGGCAGAGGTGCCAGAGCACATGGGCTGTGGCAGGTGGGCCTACTCGCTCTGTGGCTTGTGGGATGCTAGGTCGTCCTGACCGGGGACTGAATCCAAGTCCTTTGCATCCAAGGTAGATTCTTTACCACTGGGCCATCAGGGAAGTCTTTATTAGAGCTTTAATAATTAAAAAAAATCTTTTTAATTAAAATTTGTTGTGTTTTTGATCACTAGAAGGGGAGTGCTTTATCTCACAAAGCCCTGGCCTCATGTGGCCCAGCTGAGCCAGTGTGGGTGAAGTCACGATTAAGCCGCATTCCTTTGACCAGCAGGTCTTGTAATCAACAAGATGGACAAGGGCAACTCTCAGCCATCCGTGATGGTGGGATGGAGGAGCCCAGGGTTCCAACTCCACAGACTGGCCCGTCGGATGGGGTGGGCCCTAAACTCTTTCAATCGCGGGAGTGTGGTGGCGGCTGAGGTTGGAGGCGGGGGGCGCCACCTGGACCGTGTACACTGGCCCTCAGTGGCCTCCACTCCTTGGTCTGGATAGGGATCAGGATCCAGTCCAAAGCTGAACCGAGAGTCTCAAGTATGTCTGAGAAGCTGGACTGATTCTGAGAGAGACGGCGAAAGGGTGCTGGATTCCTGCGGTGAGAAAAAGACCCTGCTGGTCAGGGCTGGAGGTGCCTCTGTGCCCGGGGCCACCTCACGTGCACAGGGCCGTCCAGCACATCACTGATGCGGGGAGTAGTCCCGACTCCCTGGGAATCTTGTCCCTGCCCAGGTGACACGAAGATCCCAAGGAACGCTGAGAAAGGTCCACCTCTGCCCCAGGAGAGCCCCGCCGCTCAGGGAAACGACACGCACACAGGAGGTGCCTGGGGGGACACCGATCCACGGCTGGACTCATGGCCCAGAGGCGGGATGCAGGCGGCCAGTCTGAAATGGGAACATGACTTTTGTCTTACAGGTCATATTCTCAGTCACCAAAGAAAACACAGGCTGGGTTATTTTTGTCAGTAGTAGGGGGAGTTGGTCATTCCCAAACATCTGTCCTGGGTTTTACAGGCAGCCACGGAGGTGCTCGACCCACATTTCTTGATGGATGCCATAAACAATGCAGTGGGATTCCTTCTTGTAGCGGCAAAAATCCCAAAGTTAGCACCGAGGAGAAAATCAGATGTGGTCAACATCATCCCTGAAAGTCCTCTGTTGTTGTCATTTAGTCGCTAAGTCGTGTCTGACTCTTTGCGACCCCACGGACTGTAACCCGCCAGGCTCCTCCGTCCATGGGATTCTCCAGGGAAGAATACTGGAGTGGGTTGCCATTTCCTTCTCCAGGGGATCTTTCTGACCCAGGGATCAAACCTGAATCTCGGGCACTGGCGGGTGGATTCCTTACCACTGAGCCACCAGGGAAGCCCTGAAAGTCCTTTAAATCATCATTAAAACTCCAAGGCCTTTCGACTTCCCTGGTGGTCCACTGGTTAGGACTGCACTTCCACAGCTGGGGGCGCAAGTTCAATCCCTGGTTGGGGAAGTTCTGCAGGACCTAGTCTTTAAAAGATGTCATGCAAGAATGAACTTCTTTTGTTTTTCTTAAAAGCGAGCCAACTGTGGCCTTTTTTTTTTTTAATTTTGATGTGTGTGTGTGTGTGTGTGTGTGTTGGCGAGGGGATTGCGGGGTAGGGGAGCCCGGTGCATCTGGGCTGTGATGTTCTTTTTCTCTCTCTCTTCCTCTTTTCCAGAGTTAAGTGGCCACAGGTGAATTTTTAAATGAGTCTGCAGTACTTCAGTGAAATAACCATCAGTAGGGTTTCCCCGGTGGTCCAGTGGCTGAAACTCCATACTTCCAATGCAGGGGGGCCAGGTTCCATCCTGGACTGGGGAACTAAGAGCCAGTGTTCTATGCCACAGCTAAGAATTTGCATGCTGCAACAAAAGATCCTGCATGCTGCAACTAAAACCCCATGCAGCCAAATTAAAAAATAAATGAATAATATATACATCTGTTTTAAAAACAACCATTACTAGAGAGATAACTACAGTGTCAGAGGAAGGCTGACGACCCAAGGAAAAGGAAAAGCATTGGGCCAAAGAAATCTTTTTGTAATAAACAGAGCTACAGCACTGCTGTTAAGCCAGAAATTCTGAAGACTGTAGTTTAACGCGGACACACACACACACACACACACACACACACACACACACACCCCAAGACAATCCTGACATGGTCCTAGAAGCGGGGCTCTTGGCAGGCCCAGCTTACTCCCCACTCTCAGCATTTTAGGAGACAAACCCATTCATTTCATACCTCTATGGGGAAGTTAAGCTGGAGGTCGGCGGTAACTGCACCATCTCAGGAGGTGTCCCGGCAGCAGTTTCAACACAGAAGAACCCGGAGGGTTTTGGACAATCCCAGCACAGACTGGAAAGAAAAAGAGGGAGTTGGCATGGAGGGCAAGCTCCCAGCCCACCCTGGCTTCGGGAGCCTGGAGGAGGGGCGGGGTGCT
The DNA here is from genome assembly GCF_000754665.1 of Bison bison bison. Taxonomy (NCBI): domain Eukaryota; kingdom Metazoa; phylum Chordata; class Mammalia; order Artiodactyla; family Bovidae; genus Bison; species Bison bison. Next base: position 2,575,636 of record NW_011495069.1, read on the forward strand.
GGGGCAGGGCGGGAAGGCAACAGTGTGCTCCAGGGTGGACGCCCAGGTTCTCGGGTGTTTTGTCCTCATTTATCATCACGCCCTTCTTCCCTGACTCCCAGCAGAGTACAAGCTGCCATCATCTCTCTGGCAGGAGCCTCCTCTCCCACCTCTTTCCGCCCTTACCCCTAGCTATCCACCCCACAGCATCTAGAAAGCTCCACTCAAACAAGAGTCAGATCACGTCCCTTCCCTGCTCCAATCCTCCAGCCACTGCCTTCTCACCCAGAGCCTCCTCACAGTGGCCGCCGGGCCACGTGCACCCTGCCCTTCTCCTGCCGGGTCCTCCACTCATTTGGCTCCAGACACGCCCTCCTTTTGGCTGCCAGAGGGTCCCACCAGGCGTGCTCCCGCCTTTGCATGGGCTGTTCCCTTTGCCGGAAATGCTCTTCCCCTAGGTAACCACATGGTCAACTCCCTTCTCTCCTTCTGGTCTTTGCTTAAATCTCACAGCTCAGGGAAACCATGGCACCCCCAGCCTCTCCTCCCAATCCCTGTCACTGGCTCCTCCGCCTGGGCCAAAGCAGGCCTCACTCTGACACACCATACCCTTTCCTTGTTTATGTTTACTGCTTACTGTCTATCTCCTTCTGCCCACACGGAACATAGTAGGAACCGATAAACATTTGCTGAACGAAGGGCGGTTTCCACTAGGGATAACTAAAGTATAATTTAAGCGGCAAATCTGCCTGGCAAGGAAGGGGGAGAAATGGCAAAGTCTGCAATGGTTCATTTGACTGACTGGTTTTCAAATTGGTCCACAGGGTCCCAGGGACCTCTCCTACTCTGACGGGCAAGAGAAGACACGGAGGCAGCCATCCATGCCCACCTTCAAATTGTAACAGTCAATGATCTAACAATGCCGCTTCTGCTTACATACCCAAAAGCACCAAAAGCACAGTCTCAAAAAGGTATTTGCACACCCATATTCACAGCAGCATTTTTCACAACAGCTAAAAGGTGGAGCAGAGTACAT
>NW_011495069.1:2576750-2583332 GCF_000754665.1 Bison bison bison
AGTACATCCGGCAAAATGCCAGGCTGGATGAAGCACAAGCTGGATGGAATCAAGACTGCCAGGAGAAAGAGCAACCTTAGATATGCAGATGATACCACTCTAATGGCAGAAAGCAAAGAAGAACTAAAGAGGCTTTAGAGGAACTAAAGAGGAGAGTGAAAAAGCTGGTTTGAAACTCAAGATTAAAAAACCTAAGATCACAGCATCTGGTCCCATTATTTCATCATAAATAGAAGGGGAAAAAGTGGAAGCAGTGACAGATTTTATTTTCCTGAGCTCCAGAATCACTATGGACGGCGATTGCAGCCATGATATTAAAAGACTCCTGTTCCTTGGAAAGAAAGCTTTGACAAACCTAGACAATGTATTAGAAAGCAGAGACATCACTTTGCTGACAAAAATCAGTATAGTCAGAGCCGTGGTTTTTCCACTCATGGATGTGACAGTTGGACCATAAAGAAGGCTGAGCACAAAGAATTGCTGCTTTCAAACTGTGGTGCTGGAGAAGACTCTTGAGAGTCTCTTGGACTGCAAGGAGATCAGACCAGCCAATCCTAAAGAAATCAACCCTGAATATTCATTGGAAGGACTGATGCTGAAGCTAAAATTCCAATACTCTGGCCACCTGATGCAAAGAGCTAACTCACTGGAGAAGACCCTGATGCTGGGAAAGATTAAAGGCAGGAGGAGAAGGGGGCAACGGAGGGTGAGATGGTTGGATGGCATCACCAACTCAATGGACAAGAATTTGAGCAAACTCCTGGAGATACTGAAGGACAGAGGTACCTGGCATGATACAGTCCATGGGGTCTCAAAGAGTCAGACATGACTCAGTGACTGAACAACAACAAAAAAAGGGGGAGGCAAGCCAAGTGGCCATTGGTGGATGAAAGGATAAACAAAATGTGTTATATACATACAATGGAACATTTTTCAGCCTTAAAAGAAGGAAGTTCTAACACGCTGCAACATGGATAACCCTTGCAAGGACATTATGCTGAATGAAATCGACTAGTCCCAGAAAGACAAACACTGTATAGCTCCATTTATATGAGCTATTTAGAGTAACCAACATCGTAGAGATAGAATGTAAAGTAGGGGTCGCCAGGGGTTGGGGAGGGGGTGGGGAAGTTGTTGTTTAGTGGGTACAGAGTTTCAGATTAGCAAATTGAAATGGTCTGGAGATTGATTGCAGAAGAACGTGATTATACGTAATGGTACTGAACTGCACAGCTAAAAATGGTTAGGATGGTGAATTTTATGTTCTGTGTATTCCATCACAATTAATTTTTTAAATTAAAAAATTATAAATATTAGTACTTCATAAATATTAGCCATATGCCACTCTTTTCCATCTCATTTCCTCCCAACGATTCTATAAGGTCGGTGCTATTATCTCTGTTTCATGGATGGAGAAAGAGGCCCTGACAAATAAATGGAAAGGCCACTGCATAAGTGATGTGGGATTTCAATGAGCACCTGGGTCTTAACTCAAGGAGGGCCTACACTGCTCCTCTTTGGTCTACTTTATACACCGAGGTGGCCCAAAAGACTTCAAACACAATCTGAAAACTGCCAAATTAGAATCTCACTAGCTCCATCTTGAACCGAGCAGGACCTAGGGGGCCTTTATGTGACAGACCCTCTCCCCTATGTCCTCTGCCTGCCAATTGTTTATGGAAAAGCTATAGTCTTCCAGGCCTCCCCGGAGCCAAGAATTAATGATTGAAAGGACTGCGTCATGACAAAAGCAGCAGTTTGGCCAGGAGAACCGGTAACAATTTAAACAGTCATATGGCAGTCAAAGAATCTTCAGTTCTTCCCTGAAGTCCTTAGATAACAGTGTCTGAAACACAGTCCCTGAGTTGTTTTACAGATGATAAAACCACTATCAAATGGAAGGATGCAATTACTCCATGACCACGAGAACACAGCCCCCAGACCTCCTGGAGCCTGAGGATTGCTAATGCTAACTCCTGTGATACCACCCTGTTACCTCACCATCAACCAGTCAGAGACTTGTGCACAAGCTGATCACGCACCCTGTGACTCCCCTCCTTCAGCTGGTCTTTAAAACTGCTTCCCTGAAAAAGAAAACGCTTCCCTGTAAACTGACGCGGCCACTATGGAAAACCGTATGGAGGTTCCTTAAAACCACAAATAGAGTTGCCATATGATCCAGCAATCTCATTCACAGGTGTGTATCCAGAATAAGCTATGATTTCAAAAGATACATGCATCCCAATGCTATATCAGCACTGTTTACAATAGCCTAGACAAGGAAGCAACCTAAATGCCCCACAACAGATGAATCGATAAAGAAGCTGCGTTAAATATACACAATGGAATGCTACTGAGCCATAAAAAAGAATGAAATAATGCCATTCACAGCAACATGGAAGGCCTAGAGACTGCCATACGACGTGAAGCCAGTCAGCCAGAGAAAGACAAATACTATCTGACATCACTTGTATGTAGAATCTGAAATATGACACAAGTGAAATTCTCTATGAAACAGAAAGACTCACAGACGTAGATAAACAAGGTCCGACTGTATAAAACAGGGAACTACATTCAATATCCTGCAGCAAGCCATAATGGAAAGGAATGTGAAAAAGAATTATGTATATAAACGTATGACTGAATCACTTTACTATACACCAGCAACTAACAACACTGTCGATCAACTATGCATCGAAACAAAAACAAACGCTTCCCTGAAACCCATCAGGGAGTTTGGGTTTTTTTGGGAACGGCTGCCCTGACCTCCTGATCTGCCCTGTATAATAAATGCTGCACTTTTTCCTTCACCACAACAGGTCTCAGTAGCTGGACAGTAGATTGGTCTGGGCGAGTGAACAGACACAAGTTTGGTTCAGTAATGACCCCACTTTTCAACTTTATTTTCCCCACTCCCCTTCTAGCCAGCTTTCCCCCAAGCTGAGCCGCTGCTCCTTTCAGCCTACACTGGGTTTCCCACCTCGGGACGCAGCTCAAGCTGTTTTTTTTCCTTGGCGCGGATCCTCATCTGCAAATAATGCCCTTCTTCAAAGTGAAAGTGAAAACCTTAGTCGCTCACTCGTGTCTGACTCTTTGTGACCCCATGGACTGTAGCCTACCAGGCTCCCCTGTCCACGGAATTCTTCAGGCAGGAATACAGGAGTGGGTTGCCATGCCCTCTTCCAGGGGATATTCCCCACCCAGGGGTCAAACCCGGGTCTCCAGCATTGCAGGCAGATTCTTTACCATCTGAGCTACCAGAGGAGCCCCCTTCTTCAAAAGCACAGCTTACAAATAAAATCAGGGACTTCCCTGGTGGTCTGGTGGTTGGGAGTCCACCTGCCCACGCAGGAGACACAGGTTTGACCCTTGTCCAGGAAGACCCCACACGCTGAGGAGCAACTGAGCCTGTGTGCCACAGCTATTGAGCCCGCACACAAGTACTGAAGCCCGTGCACTTGGAGCCTGTGCTCCGCAACCAGAGAAGCCACCGCAACGAGAAGCCCACACACCACAAGCGGAGAGCAGCCCCTGCGCGCTGCAACCGGGGAGAGCCCGCCGGCGGCGATGAAGACCCGGTGCAAGCATAAATTAAAATGAAAAGTCAGTGAAGAGCTCCGGCAGACTTACTCTCCTGATCCCAGCTCAGCCTCACCACTACCTTGCGAGGAAGAGACTAACACTGTCCCCATCTTACAGACGAGAAAACTGAGGCTCATAGAGGGGAGGGCCACACCGGTGGCAAATGGCGGGACCAGGATACCTACCTCCCCAGGTGCACGTGACTTGAGACCCCAATCCAGCTCCGTTTTACTAAGGGGCCTCAGGGGCTGCCGTGAGACTTCTTGGATTTGTTCAGCCTGCCACCTCTGAAGCGCTGCGTATGCTTTCTCTGGGGGACCTCACCTCCTCTTGGGCATGAAGGCTGGTTGCCTACGTGCCTGTCTCCCCAAGCAGGATGGGCGGGGGGCAGTGGGTGATGCCCAGGACACCTGTGCTTTCCCACCTCCTCAGCAGAGCGCCTCCTTACGCAGGTGTAAGATATCGGGTGCCACCACTGCCCGGTGTGGCTTTTCGTAATCCAGTGTGCCACCACCTGGCAGTGAGGATAGGTTTGTCTATCTGTGGTCTGTCTCCCTCATTAGAGAAAGCTCCATGAGGGCAGTGGCTACTGTGTCACGTTCCCTGATGTCTCCTAGAACAGTGCCTGGCAGAGCAGGTGAAAGAAGGAATGAACACCTACCCTCACAGCTAAGAAGTGACGTGTGCAATTTTTCTTTTTTGATGAAGGACAATAGAATTTTAGATAAAGCAAGTCCACAGGTGCACTCAAGAGCTGCTCCCAAAGAGATTTCATTACTGAGCATCTCAGAGCAAACTCCGAGCAGTCCCAGAAATCGTGAGGGTTACAGTTGGAGGTGGGGGTGTGTGACCGGGCGGAAGCTGAGATTAATCCCAGTGATATCTTACACAATTATACACAAGTATAATTACACTTTGACAAAAACCTCCCACATACCTGGGGAAGTCCTGTGGCCTGGGGAACTTGGAATGCCAGTCGAGGTTGGGATCAGATCTGACAGATGAGTTGTTACCCTGGAAAAAGGGAGCTGAGGGAGGAGAAGCAGTCTAGAAGAGCCCGTGCAAAGGCCCTGAGGCAGCAGGCAGCAGCGTGCTTCAGCACAGAGGGCTACTGATAAAGTGGTCTGAGACACAGCTGGAGGAGGAGGCCAGGTGTAGGTGGGGCCCGGGTAGCAGGACTTTAAGGGCCATGCTGAGGTTTTTGTTCTTTACCCTAAGAAAGTAGGAAGCCACAGAAGGGTTTTGAGCAGAGGGTGGTACAATCGGATGGGTCTGGCCGTCAAGAGGAGGGTGGCAAAGTGGCAAGTGGGTTCGATACCCTTTCTAGCCCCCTTCTGCTCGTTGTAACATATTCAAGGCAGCGAGGGCCCCCCTCCCCCATTTCATCTGCTGCCACAGTTTAAAATGTACAGCAATGGTCACAAAACCATCAGGTCATAAAGGACAGAGTGAGGATAAACCACCTTATGACATTTCTCAGGTCCCACGTGAGGGCCCGGGAGGCTGATCCAGCCACTTGCAGCCTTGTGGTACTAGTGCAGGGAAAGATGATTTCAGGCTCATGAGAAACTCTCCAGGCTGTGACGTTGATGAACCTCCCTCCCCATCACCGCAACCAGGGCAGCATGCGTCTTGTTGACCGCTGTACCCCAGTGTCTAAACGGTGCCATTCTGGTACATGCTCGGCCACGGCAACCAAGGCAGCCAACTGTGCCATCCAACCACTCCCAGGTCTTGGAAAGGCTCCCAGAGTGGCAGCTCTACACAGGGCCCTTTGTGGCTTTGGCCTCTTTCGTCCCCGTGACAACCCTGGGGACAGGTATTTTATAGGTGAGGCAACCGAGGCACAGACAGGTCACTTAGCTTGTTCAGGATGACTCCGGGAGCTGTGGACTGACAGCCTGAGCCACCTCTGTGTGATGCAGTACATGTGACCGCAAGGGTTCTGAGAGCTGAAACGCGGACTGCGACACACGCTCTATTTTCTGAGACAGCAGAGCAGGGAAGCTCAGGCTCCCAGCCTTCAGCCTCCCTCTGCCTCTTATATTTCTTTACGGAGAGCACTCACGGGTTATCCACAGGGTCACTGCTGCTGCTGCTGCTAAGTCGCTTCAGTCGTGTCTGACTCTGTGTGACCCCATAGACGGCAGCCCACCAGGCTCCCCTGTCCCTGGGATTCTCCAGGCAAGAGTACTGGAGTGGGGTGCCATTGCCTTCTCTGACATGGTCACTAGAGCCTCTAAATAAACACTACACCCTGGTTCACGCCTGAGTTGGCAAGGCCTCTGATGTGAGCCACAGCCTGGACCCTGCTTCCGATTTCCGAAGCCTTTCAGCACAGCACCACCAACGCTGTGAAGTATCGTGACTTCCCACCTTATGACGAGAAAAGAGGCCAAGAGAGGTAGAATGACGCACCCGAGATCACACAGCTAGCTTTCCAGACTCTGAGGTCAGTTCAGGGATGCCCTCTACCCACCCGGCCCCTCCTCCCCAAATCCCTGGGGGTGGGGTTGGGGGAGCTCAGGCTGGCAAAGCATCCCAAACAAGGCCCGGTAGGACTTGGAGCTGTGCGATCTCATCCCTTCCTGCCCTCTTCTCCGACTTCAGGGGGAGAAGATTCCAGTGCTCCTCCTCATCCCTCCTCCCGCTCAGGCTGAAGGGCAGGGTTTACTCCACTCTCTGCAATTGCAATGTACCCCACCCAGCTACTGCTCACCCGCACCCCCCCACCCCCCCAACCTCCCCGCAGCTCTTGTCTCGATGACTGCTGTATTCTCAGTGCCTAAACAGCACACAGTAGGCGTTCAATAAGTATTTGGTAGACGCCCCCAAAGCTTAAAGGGCTTCATGTTTCTGCCCTGAAATGAACGCTGAGTTAGTGAACAGAGAACTCACTGTGACTCCTACGCCGCGTTAGGCAGTGGTGTCCAGACCAAGGCCTGGAGTCTAGCTGCGCTGTGGTCCTGCCTTCCTGCGCCACCCTGAGCAGGGCAGAGA
>NW_011495069.1:2583432-2583967 GCF_000754665.1 Bison bison bison
CGACGCTCTTCCGATCTCTGCGCTGTGGTCCTGCCTTCCTGCGCCACCCTGAGCAGGGCAGAGAGGAGACTGGAGAGGGGGGGTGTGTGTGTGTGTGTGTGTGTGTGTGTGTGTGTGTGTGTGTGTGTGTGTCTGTGTGTGTGTCTGTGTGTGTGTGTCTGTGTGTGTGTGTGTAGCCCTCCTCTGTGCCAGGTGCTGGGTCAGGCTCTGGAGTCGGAGAATCCAGGTTCTTATTCTGACCTCCTTCCCAGCCGAGTGGTCTTGGGGAAGTTCCCTCCTCTCTCTGAGCCTCAGCTTACCCAGGTGTAAAATCCCCCCCCAAAGTTAGTAAATCGGTAGCAGAAATTCATCCTTCCTCTAACAATAGGAGTCAGGAGGCGGCCACCTGGGCTCCCTGTGACCCTGGAGCCTTTTCTCCAGAGGTTATTCCCAACACCTTCTCCTCCCTCCCAGTTTAAGTGTCTCCTGAGAGCTCAGAGGGCTACAGGGGCCAAAGAAGGCGGGGTGAGGAGCGCCCGAGGGGCCCCGTGAGCCA
>NW_011495069.1:2585016-2585626 GCF_000754665.1 Bison bison bison
CCGCCCTCCCCGCCACCACCCTAGGGTGGCATCTGTGAGTCTTCCCCATCCACCCAGCATGTCCAGTCAGAGAAAAAATAGTTCTGAACACCTACGGTGTGCCAGGTACTGTTTAAGTGCCTGGGGAATCCCACTCCAGGCTTCGCGTCCTGTTCTATGTCAATTGTAGTGCTTCTCACTCTGTGAAATTGTTCTGGTTTATCTTCCCGTTTCTGTTTATTGCCTGCGGTCCCCACTAGAGTTTAAAAGCCAGGAGAGTCAGTCCTCTGCCGTGTGCCCAGCCCCAGGGACTGAGAATGATTCTGAACCCAGTACTTGGTTCAGAATGATATAATGAATGTGTTCAGTTCAGTGCAGTTCAGTCACTCAGTCATGTCCGACTCTGCGACCCCATGAACCGCAGCACACCAGGCCTCCCTGTCCATCACCGACTCCCGGAGTCTACCCAAACCCACGTGCATCAAGTCGATGATGCCATCCAACCATCTCATCCTCTGTCATCCCCTTCTCCTCCTGCCCTCAATCTTTCCCAGCATCAGAGTCTTTTCCAGTGAGTCAGTTTTTTGCATCAGGTGGCCAAAGTATTGGAGTTTCAGCCTCAACATAAGAA
>NW_011495069.1:2585726-2593725 GCF_000754665.1 Bison bison bison
CTCCAACACCACACTTCAAAAGCATCAATTCTTTGGCGCTCAGCCTTCTTCACAGTCCAACTCTCACATCCATCCATGGCCACTGGAAAAACCATAGCCTTGACTAGACGGACCTTTGTTGGCAAAGTAATGTCTCTGCTTTTTAATATGCTGTCTAGGTTGGTCATAACTTTCCTTCCAAGGAGTATGCGTCTTTTAATTTCATGGCCGCAATCACCATCTGCAGTGATTTTGGAGTCCATAAATGTGTAAATGGACCGCATTCCTCTAGCAATCCTGTGAATTCTCATCACATGTATTCTATAGGAAAGGAAACTGAGGCTCAGGTCAAGGTTGTGCAGAAGCCACAGTGATCTCAGGTGGTCTCGGCCTGCAGTGGCTTGGAGTGGAGCTTGGGTTCCCAGAGCAGAGACTGAGGCCAGGTTCCTGTAGTGAGAGCACCAGATCCTGGCCACTAGGTCAGCCAGTGGCCAGTGACCAGGCCCTGGCCCTTTGGCTGTGCAGAAAAGAATTCCCACAAAGACAGAAAGTAGTTAAACAAGTGAGGTGTTCATTAGGAGGAAAACAAGAGTACAGTACTCAGAGTTGCTAAGTTGCATCCTTGTGGTAGTTTGAATTACTTTTATGGCATTTTTTCCAGGTTTTCTCTGGCCAATCATTTTGATTTGCCTGATTCTGAGTCCGTATTTGGTGTGTTTCAGGATCCTCTCTGAGGCTTTGCTGGTGGCTCGGATGGTAAAGAATCTGCCTGCAATGTGAGAGATGTGGGTTCCATCCTTGGATTGAGAAGACCCCCTGGAGAAGGGAATGGCTACCCCCTTCCAGAATTCTCGCCTGGGAAATCCCATGGACCGAGGAACCTGGCGGGCTACCGTCCCTGGGGTTAGGCCTGACTGAGCAAGTATCGCTTTCACTTTCAGGATCCCCCCATGTGTCAGTGCTCGTCTCTCAGCCAAGGTGGATTCTGGTGAAGAGGCTTATGAGTACTTGATATCACTTACTATGAGGTGATCCCTCCTCCCTTTTTGACCTCCAAGGAGCCTTTCTGTGCATGTGTGGTCAGGGAGTTCTTGACTTTGAGAATGAGGAATATATGGTCTTTTATCTCTTTATCTGGGCAGGGCCCAGCCTCCTTCGTCATCCCACTGTTACGGAGCTTCTGTCCACAGGGAGAAGCTGTGCCACCTAGGGCCCATCTCTCTCCTGCCCCCGAAGCAGTAGTGGTGAGCCAGGGTGAGTCACTGCGGCCACAAGCTCGTCGCTGTTACCCCAGGTGAAGACAGCCCAGTGCTGTGAACAGGAAAGGCACCGATCAGGGTCAGAGACCAGCTTCCAAGAAGCCTGTGACTCATGCATCTTGTGGAATGTTCTAGGCTTGTGTCTCCTCATCTCACTGGCCACTCAGGACAAAGAATAGCAGCTCTCCTTTCCTGTGAGGCCACTGTGAGGGTCAAATGGGTGTGCACATGGGAGGTTTATCTCTGAGCACACGAGCCTTATCAGTTGCAGAATTAATAACTACATGGACGCGAACATGGACAGAAAACCTCCAGCCAGCCCTCCTGGGCTCAGTGTCTCTTTTAGCCAGACTGGCTTTATGGTTCCAGGCACCACTCTGCCCAACAGCCTTGCCCTGTGTGTAGTTCAAGAGAGACCCTGTGTCAAACGCTCTTGACTGCAGACATTGGAGCAGTTACAGCTTTGCGCGGTGCTCACCCCTGACCCCAGTTTCCTCCTCACCCCAGCAATGAGCAGCACATGGGACCTGACCCAGAATCCAGGGTACAGGAAGGAAACGTAGAGAAAGTACATTTGTCTCTCTGGTGTAGGCACTGGAGGTTTGCTGTTGAAAAATTTACTTTTCTCCTCTTAAAATGAGGATTGTTATGGTTCCTACAAGGGTTGTCATGAGAACAAAACGAGCATATGCAGGTGAAGTGCTTTGAATGCTGCCTGGCACACAGGACAAGCTCAGTAAACGTTAGCTGCTCTCATTCTCAGTAAAAGATACCTCTGCTGGGGCTGGGAAGTGCCTGGTGTTCCGGGGGCTGAAACTCCACACTCCCAGTGCAGGGGGGGCCCGGGTTTGATCCCCGGTCAGGGAACTGGATCCCACATGGCCACAACTGAGAGTTCGCATGCTGCAACTAAAGATCCCGCATGCCACAAGCAAGACCCAGTTCAGCCAAGATATCTATCAGCTCCTCCCACGGGAATGCTTAGGGAGTTGTGCTGGAAGGAAGGGTCTTTTCATCCCCCATTAACTAATTCAGCCCGAATTTACTGAGTAGCTGGCAGGGTTCTAGGCATTGTAGAGACAGTGAGGGTAGAGACAGTGAGGAAAGAACCAAAGTGTCTCCAACAAGTCATGGAGCTGACAGTCTAGTTTGTGGGGGAAGGGAGATGGACAGCCAAACAAATGATACATCATGTCGTGTGGTTGCTACGGTGACACAGTAAGGCAGGGCGAGGGGAGCCCTGGGAGAAGGTGCTCTTGCAGAGGTCAGGGAGGCTTGCTGGTGTCTGACACAGACAGGGCATCCCAGGCAGACAGCAACCGCAAGCTGTAGAGACAGGCAAGGCGGCTGACTCTTTAAAGGAGAAGGATGGAGTGGCGGGATTTGAGGGAGAGGAATAGATGAGAGGTGATGGGGGCCGTTTCACTGTGAGCTTTCTTTAAATATAATTTAATTTGTTTCTTCAGCCTTGGCTGTGCTGGGTCTTGGTTGCTGCACGCGCTCCTCCCTGTGCTGAGTGGGGGCCACTCTGTAGTCGTGGTGGGCTGGCTTCCTGCTGCAGCGGCCTGTCCTCTTGCAGATCACGGGCTCCAGGGCACCCGGACTTCAGTAGCTGCAGCATGTGGGCTCAGCAGTCACGATCCCGGGCTCCAGAGCACAGGCTCAGTTGCTGTGGCTCACAGGCCGAGCGATCCTGCAACATGTGGGATCCTCCTGACCGGGGTCGGACCCATGTCTCCTGCATTGGCAGGCAGATTCTTTACCACTGAGCCACCAGGGAAGCCCCACTGTGAGCTTTTTAGAAAGGCTAATGTGTGGCCTAGGGTTTCCAGGTTTAGCAAATGAAAATACAGGATACTCGGTTACACTGGAATTTTAGATATACAAGAAAAAGATACTTTTTCAGTATAAATATGTCCCCATATTTTCCGGGACGTACTTATACCACAAAGTTATTCACTGGGCACCTGAAATCGCATTGTAACTGGGCGTCCTCTATGTGGGATAACGGCCCTGCTTGCGCCCTACCCCTAGAGATTCTGATTCTGCTGGTCTGGGGTTAGGCCAGGCCTGCGCATTGTTCACAAGCTCACTAGGTATTTCTAACGTGTGCCCAGGAGCTGCTGATGTAGGGCCTTGTTCGTGAATTTTATTCGGTAAGAAATGGGGAGTTGTAGAGGGTTTGGGGGCAGTGATGTGACATGATTTCACGTTTCCAAAGGATTCCGCTGGCTTCCGGAGGTGGACACATGGATAAGAGTGGACACAGGTGAGTGGTTAGGAGACTGGTGCAATGGTCCAGGCCAGGGATGAGGCCTGCATTTATTGAGGGCCCACTGCAGACTAGGCACTATGAGACACTGTAAATGTATATCACGGAGCCGTAGGTTCCTGGGTACTGCCCCAGACTGGCCCAATTTAGAATTTCTCAGGTGTGTGGAAGCCGAGGAATTTATATTTTAAAAAGTTCCCTGGGTGATCAGTTAGGTTTGCAGCAACCAGATCATTGGATTTGCTTCTCCCAGAAATTATAGAAATTGCCATGGATGTTGCTCAGAGACCATTATTCTTGCGGCTAGCTCTTCATGTCCCGTGTACGCTTTCTATGATTTAATCCTATGCAGTTTATACTGTTATTAGCCCCACTTCACAGGGGAAGGAACTGAAGCTTGGCGGGGTGGGTGTTTAATAACTTCGGCAGGGGCATCAAGCTCCGTGATCACAGAGCCAGGATTTGATCCCACATCTGATTGGTTCTGCTGTCTTGCCATCCCATGGGCTCAAACATCAATACAGGTTCAAAGATATTTAGATGAGTTTTAGAGAATGGCTCCCCAGCAGAACGAGACTCCTTCACTATGTTCCACTGATGTCTGTCCTTCCAGGATGTGGGTGGGGGCTGGCCTGGCATGAGTGTTTGTTGGATGGTACTGAATTCTGGGGGTGACGTCGCTGAAAGCAGCCCCGTATCCCTTCCTGTAGAATATCCGTATGATGCTGTCATGTTGAACTTGAGACTGAATGACACAGAAGAGCGTTTATGGTCACTTCTTTCCTAATGACACTCAGAAATAAACAGGGGTACCATGGGGAAGGACTGGACACGCCTGCAGAGGAGAGTCAGGGTGGAGGGTACTGTGGGTGGTTTCTCGTTACCATGGATACTGCTGTGTTGCCGACTTATCTCTTGTTTGCGTTTCTAAGGTGTCTTTGACCCAAAGAACTAAACATCTTTCTGTTGATGGGACCATCAACTAGAATTGGCTAAGCTGAATGGCAGTCATTTAGGGTCAAAGTCACTTGGGTTAATATTTTCCCCCACTGTTCTTGTGTGTTAGGTAACACGTTTGTAGTTCTCTGCTTTATCTCTTACACGGAGGCATGAGTGCTGACCCCTACTTGCTTCTCATCTAAGAATGTTTGTATTTGCCCCTGATCTAATATTTTCTAGTGCATGAGACTCTTATCACTGGTGATACATGAGGTATCTTCAGCTGGTACGTGAACTTGTGTTAAATCACCTTGAGTCCTACGTGAGAAAGTTATTCCCTTCAATCCTTATTCTACTGAGAACACAGTTTGATACTATTGAATTTTTTTGTTGTTGTTGAGGTACAATTTTTATTTGTTTCTCATTAATAATCAAGGCCATTATTTAAACCATTTTTCTTTGTGACTTACAGGTTCATAAACAAAAGGTTTGTATATTTCTTTTTCAAAAAAAACTTTATTGGACATCTTTGACATATACAGTTATATATATTTAAGGTATACGATTTGGTGTTTTGATATATGTATACCTTGTGAAAAGATCACTCCAATCAAGCTGAATAATTTAATCCATCATGCCTACATAGTTTCTGTGTGTGTTGAGAAGATTTGATTTAATATTTATCCCCTTAGCAAATTTTAAGTATACAATACAATATTGTTGCCTATATGGGCTCCCCTGGTGGCTTAGCCGGTAAAAAATCTGCCTGAAATGTGGAAGACCCGGGTTCGGTTCTTGGGTCGGGAAGGTCCCCTGGAGAAGGAAATGGCAATCCACTCCAGTAGTCTTGCCTGGAGAATTCCAGGGACAGAGGAGCCTGGCCGGCCACAGTCTGTGGGGCTGCAGAGAATCGGACACGACCGAGCGACCACCTTTCACGTTGTTGCCTGTGGTCACCATGCTGTGTGTTCGATCTTCAGAGCTTACAGTCATTCATCTTGTGTAACTGAGACTTTGTACCCTTTGACCGACATGTCCTTGTATCTCCCGCCCCCTTCCCCCCAGCCCCTGGAAACTACCATTCTAACTCCCTGCTTCTGTGAATTTGACTATTTTTGATGGTACACCCACGTGAGATCATACAATACTTGTCTTTCTGCGTCTAGCTTATTTCATTGAGCAGTGTCTTCCAGGTACATACATGTTGTCACAAGTGGGATTATCTTCTCCTTTTTTAAGACAGAATAGTATACCATTGTACTCCTATAACATCTGCTAATCTTTGTTTAATGAAGGGAGAACAGGCCTCAGCTCAGAGCCATTGGCTCTCCAGAATACTGAGTTAGGATTTAAGCACTGGATTATTTATTTAATAACTTTTTTATTTTGGAAGGAAAGGAGTTTAGATTGACAGAAATGTTTCAAAGACAGTACAGAATTCTTACCTGAGAACCATATAATCCTTCACCTTGTTTCCTCAGTGTTAACATCTTATATAACCATGCTACATTTTTTTTTTAAGACAGAGAAACCAGTATTGTAATAGGAAGAACAAATCTGACTCTGTATTGGAGCTGTTTCTTTTACTTTAACCTTTGTATTCTTTTGCTCTTTCTTCCAGTTAAGAATGTTGCCTATGGCCTGAAATGCACAGGCTAGCCCATTCTCAAGGCTCTGATCTTTAAAGATACAACACTTTTCCATTCACATAGAGATAAAAAGTTGCAGAGCAGAGAATAGCATTTGCCCTGCTGGAGGTTTACAAGAACATCCTGACCTGACCTGTGTGGACAGCTTCAAGAGTAAAGGATTTTGACACCAAGAAGCTGGCATCACCCGACCACACCCTCTCCCCTTTAAGTGTAAAGGAAGCCTGAGTTCTAACTCGGGGAGGATGGTTCTTTGGGACACTGGTTCACCGTCTTCTTGATCTGCTGGCTTTCTGAATAAAGTCACGATTCCTTGCCCCAACAGCTTGTTGCTCGGTTTATTGACGTGTTGTGTGGTAAGCAGTACGAGTTTGGACTTGACAACAGTGTTGGTACATTACCACTAACTAAAGTATAGACTTTATTGGTTTTTCTTTTCTTCCCCCTGGGCTTCCCTTGTGGCTCAGCTGGTAAAGAATCTGCCTGCAATGCGGGAGACCTGGGTTCGATCCTGTGGTTGGAAAGATACTCTGGAGAAGGGAAAGGCTACCCACTCCAGTATTCTGGCCTGGAGAATTCCATGGACTGTATAGTCCATGGGGTCACAAAGAATTGGACATGACTAGCGATTTCCACTTTCTTTTTTTAATATTTCCTTATTTATTTGTTTTTGGTTGTACTGGGCCTCCATTGCTGTGCATGGGCTTTCTCTAGTTGCAATGACTGGGGGTTACTCTCCTGTTCTGATGCTCAGGCTTCTGACTGCGGTGACTTCTCTTGTTCTGGAGCACAGCCTCTAGGGTGTTTGGGCTTCAGTAGTTGGGGCACATGGGCTCAGTTGCTCCCAGACCAGAGATTGAATCCATGTCCCCTGCATTGGAAGGCGGGTTCTTAACCACCGGACCACCAGGGAAGTCCCATTGGTTATTCTACTAATGTCCTTTTACAGTCCCAGGATCCAATGTGGGATACCACAGGCACTAAGAGTTTTTTATTTTCAGCATGGATTTCACTTAAAAAATCTTTTTATTACTTTCTATAATAGCAAATCATCTTGGCTTTTCATTTATAGTAGTAATATGTTGTTGTTCAGTAGCTAGGTCATGTCTGACTCTTTTGTGACCCCATGGACTGTAGCCCACCAGGCTTCTCTGTCCATGGAATTTTCCAGGCAAGAATACTTGAGTAGGATGCCATTCCCTTCTCCAGGGGATCTTCCTGACCCAGAGATCAAACCCAGCTCTCCTGCCTTGGCAGGTGGATTCTTTACCACTGAGTCACCAGGGAAGCCCTAAATAGTGATGTAGTTCATTTTAAACCATTAGGCAAAATGAGATTATTTTTTAAAGACAATAATAGTAAAAGTAGCATGCAGGTATAGCAAAGAATTCTCTATTTCCTCTGGTTTGACTTCACCCATGGGGAATCCTCCCCACAGACTGGCAAGATGTCACCAGCCAGACTGATGATCTTCCAGCCAGACTGATTTCTGTCACTAGTCTTTGCTGGGAGAAATATCAATAACCTCAGATATGCAGATGACACCACCCTTATGGCAGAAAGTGAAGAGGAACTTAAAAGCCTCTTGATGAAAGTGAAAGAGGAGAGTGAAAAAGTTGGCTTAAAGCTCAACATTCAGAAAACGAAGATCATGGCATCTGGCCCCCTCACTTCATGGGAAATAGATGGGGAAACAGTGGAAACAGTGTCAGACTTTATTTTTGGGGGCTCCAAAATCACTGCAGATGGTGATTGCAGCCATGAAATTAAAAGACGCTTACTTCTTGGAAGGAAAGTTATGACCAACCTAGACAGCATATTAAAAATCAGAGACATTACTTTGCCAACAAAGGTCCATCTAGTCAAGGCTATGGTTTTTCCAGTGGTCATGTATGGATGTG
>NW_011495069.1:2593825-2598595 GCF_000754665.1 Bison bison bison
GTTTTTCCAGTGGTCATGTATGGATGTGAGAGTTGGACTGTAAAGAAAGCTGAGAGCTGAAGAATTGATGCTTTTGAACTGTGGTGTTGGAGAAGACTCTTGAGAGTCCTTTGGACAGCAAAGATCCAACCAGTCCATTCTAAAGAAAATCAGTCCTGGGTGTTCATTGGAAGGAATGATGCTAAAGCTGAAACTCCAATACTTTGTCCAGCTGATACGAAGAGTTGACTCACTGGAAAAGACCCTGATGCTGGGAGGGATTGGGGCAGGAGGAGAAGGGGATGACAGAGGATGGGATGGCTGGATGGCATCACCGACTCAATGGACATGAGTCTGAGTGAACTCCGGGAGTTGGTGATGGACAGGGAGGTCTGGCGTGCTGTAATTCATGGGGTCGGAAAGAGTCAGACACAACTGAGCAACTGAACTGAATTGATGGGGAATCCTCCCCACAGACTGGCAAGATGTCACCAGCCAGATTGCTGATCTTCCAGCCAGACTGATTTCTGTCACTAGTCTTTGGAAAGCATGTTTCTGGGAATTCCCTGGTGGTCCAGTGGTTAGGAGTCTGCACTTTGACTGCCAGGGGCCGAGTTTGATCTCTGTTTGGGAAACTAATATCCTGCAAGCTATGCAGCATGGACAAAAATACAAAAAACAAATTAAAAACCACAAAGTTTTTGTTTGGATGGCTGGCCACTGCTGTATCACTCACTGCTCAAAGTGTGGCCAAGACCATGACGACACTGATGACTTGTGGAGCATAAAATCCAGAGGCAGATGGCTCCAAAGCTGGCCCTAAGCTCCATGACCTCGGTGGTGCTAGTGCCAACGCAGGAGACATAAGACTTGAGCGCAGTCAGGAAGATCCCCTGGAGGAGGGCCTGGCAGGAGACATAAGAGACTTGAGCGCAGTCAGGAAGATCCCCCGGAGGAGGGCCTGGCAACCCACTCCAGTATGCTTGCCTAGAGCATCCCACAGACAGAGGAGGCTGGAAGGCTACAGTCCACAGGGTTGCAAAGAGTCAGACGTGACACAAGCAGCTTAGCATGCACGACAAGACCCGAGGTCTCTACGTCTTTCTTCATCCTCGCATGCTGGCTGCTGCACACTCTGTCATCCTGTGCCCCAGAGATGGTTCTTAAGCAGTTGTGTTCAAAAACAGAAAAGAGAAAAAGGAAGCTCTCCTCATGAGCCTTTCCTCATAGGTTTCTCTTCCATGATCAAGGAAGAAATGACTTTCCAGAATCCCTTTGCTGGGATCACATGTCTGGATCACTTGATCATTCCTGGCGGCAAAGGAGTCTGGGAAAGCAAGGAATCTGGCAAGGGCTACTGACTCAGATCCCCGCAGCAAGGAACAGGCCAGTTTGAACATTTGTGGAGCTTAGGGCAAGAACATAGAATGATAAAAAAAACATGTCCTAACCTTCCAAACAGACACACTTTCAAACAATATGGAAGATCAGGTGTGAATTTAGAATCCTCCAGCTTCTCAGAGTTTCAGGCCAGGATGTGGCTCCTGGCTCACTGCCCCTCTTCCTTCTTTTGCCAGCCCTGGTTCCTTCCCGTCCCACACGAGGACTCCCACACACCCAAGCCCTGTCTGCCTCCCTCCTGCAAACAGCTGCCCTTTCGCCACTCATCAAGCCTAGAGATGTGGGCAGTGGCTGCATTCTTAGGAGAGTGGGTCGGGGAGGGACTCACTCCAGCAGGCTGGAAGTGGGCTTGGGCTGTTTGGACAGGGAATATTGAGGTGCCAGGTACCCATAGTGTGGGCTCGGTGGGCACATCCTCTTGGCCTTGTAGACTCCTCTCTCTGTCAGGAGGGGTATGGCTGGGAGAGGCCAGATGGGGCCTTGTGAAGGATGGGGCACTGAGCCAAGACTACTCTTGCCGGCCTTGATTGAGCACATTGCTGCATGGACAAAATCAGGTTTCTCTGAAGGCAGAAGGTGGGATGGCTGTTGAGCAGGCGGCCCTCAGTGCCCCAGGGTAAGTTCAGGGGGGCCAGCAGTCTTGTATCTCACTGACTCTTGTGTCCCTAGGACCTAAGCTAACCCTCATGTTAGTGTTAATCACTAAGTCGTGTCCGACTCATTGTGACCCCGTGGACTGAAGCTCGCCAGGCTCCTTTACCCATGGGATTTCCCAGGCAAGAACACTGGAGTGGGTCATCATTTCCTTCTCCAGGGGATCTTCCTGACCCTGGGATTGAACTGCCTTGCAGGCAGATTCCTCACCACCTGTGCCACCAGGAGGCCTGGTAATGCTTACTGTGTGATATTATTGGATGAATGAGTGAGTGAGCGAGTGAATATCTGTTAGTACCACTTGAAACTGCCCCATGTCCCCTCACACAGGGTTGGGTGCTGTTGAAGGCCAAAGAAGTTTATTTAGGCTCTGTAGTAGTGGAGCAAAGCCCAGAACTCTTCACTGCATCCTTTCGTACCCCCTCCTCCCCACCACGCTCACCTCCAGTGGACACATCGTTTCATGCACACAGGCACAGGCTCCCCTGTCATGGGCTGCCAACAAGAGTCTGTGCTGCTAGTTCAGAGTCTCAGGGCGGGGCTGACTCTGAGCATGTCTGTGCCCGCACGCTCACGTGCACAAGTGGGCCCAGAGCCTGGCACGCAGGACCGTCTGCCGCTAGGCGCAGCCCTCTTCCCTGTTCCTGGCTGATTCCTGACCTAGGCAGGTCCACTCTCTGCCCCTGAGTATGCTGTGCATTTGGTGGCTTCTATGCTTTTCTCTGGAGAAGGCAATGTCACCCCACTCCAGTACTCTTGCCTGGCAAATCCCATGGGCAGAGGAGCCTGGTAGGCTGCAGTCCATGGGGTCGCAAAGAGTCAGACACGACCGAGTGACTTCCCTTTCACTTTTCATTTTTATGCATTGGAGAAGGAAATGGTAACCCACTCCAGTGTTCTTGCCTGGAGAATCCCAGGGACGGGGGAGCCTGGTGGGCTGCTGTCTCTGGGGTCACACAGAGTTGGACACGACTGAAGTGACTTAGCAGCAGCAGCAGCAGCATGATTTTCTCACACTGTTCCTTGCAATGCTGTCTTTCACCCCACTCTTTCTGGCTATTCAAATCAAACCTTTGCTTCAAGATCCAGCCAGTTCCCACATCTTTCCTGAGGCTTCCATGGCCACCCAAACCTCCTTCCTCACGACTCTCCTAAGAGTTCACATACGCCATGTCCTGTCCTGGGGTGCTCTTCCATTTACTGTTCAACAGAGATGGTAGGAGAGAATGTATGTTGTGGGAGTGGATCTGGTAAAATGTTTCTACTGTTAGTTCTAATTCTGTTATCTTAAAATGTATGTTGTGGAAGTGGGTGTGTTTCATTTGTTTGATTCCAAGGCAAGCCATTCAATATCACGGTAATCCAAGTCTATGCCCTGCCCAGTAATGCTGAAGAAGCTGAAGTTGAACGGTTCTATGAAGACCTACAAGACCTTCTAGAACTAACACCCAAAAAAGATGTCCTTTTCATCATAGGGGACTGGAATGCAAAAGTAGGAAGTCGAGAGATACCTGGAGTAACAGGCAAATTTGGCCTTGGAGTACAAAACGAAGCAGGTCAAAGGCTAAAGAGTTTTGCCAAGAGAACACACTGGTCATAGCAAACGCCCTCTTCTAACAACACAAGAGAAGACTCTACAAATGGACATCACCAGATGATCAATACCAAAATCAGATTGATTATATTCTTTGAAGCTAAAGATGGAAAAGCTCGATACAGTCAGCAAAAACAAGACTGGGAGCTGACTGTGGCTCACATCATGAACTCCTTATTGCCAAGTTTTTTTGGCAAATTTATTGCCAAATTCAGACTGAAATTGAAGAAAGTGGGGAAAACCACTAGACCATTCAGGTATGACCTAAATCAACTCTCTTACGATTATACAGTGGAAGTGACGGATAGATTCAAGGGATTACATTTGATAAATGGAGTACCTGAAGAACTATAGACGAAGGTTCGTGACATTGTACAGGAGGCAGTGATCAAAACCATCCCCAAGAAAAAGAAATGCAAAAAGGCAAAATGGTTGTCTGAGGAGGCCTTACAAATAGCTGAGAAAAGAAGAGAAGCTAAAGGCAAAGGAGAAAAGGAAATATATACCCTTTTGAATGCAGAGTTCCAAAAAAGAGCAAGGAGAGATAAGAAAGCCTTCCTCAGCAATCAATGCAAAGAAACAGAGGAAAGCAATAGAATGGGAAAGATTAGAGACCTCTTCAAGAAAATGAGAGATACCAAGGGAACATTTCATGCAAAGATGGCTTAATAAAGGACAGAAATTGTATGGACCTAACAGAAGCAGAAGATATTAAGAAGAGGTGACAAGAATACACAGAAGAACTGTACAAAAAAGATCTTCATGACCCAGATAATCATGATGGTGTGATCACTCACCTAGAGCCAGATATCTTGGGATGTGAAGTCAAGTGGGCCTTAGGAAGCATCACTATGAACAAAGCTAGTGGAGGTGATGGAATTCCAGTTGAGCTATTTCAAATCCTGAAAGATGATGCTGTGAAAGTGCTGCACTCAATATGCCAGCAAATTTGGAAAACTCAGCAGTGGCCACAGGACTGAAAAAGGTCAGTTTTCATTCCAATCCCAAAGAAAGGCAATGCCAAAGAATGCTCAAACTACCGCACTATTGCACTCTTCTCACACGCTAGTAAAGTAATGCTCAAAATTCTCCAAGCCAGGCTTCAACAGTACATGAACCGTGAACTTCCAGATGTTCAAGCT
>NW_011495069.1:2598695-2599078 GCF_000754665.1 Bison bison bison
TTCTCCAAGCCAGGCTTCAACAGTACATGAACCGTGAACTTCCAGATGTTCAAGCTAGATTTAGAAAAGACAGAGGAACCAGAGATCAAATTGTCAACATGTTGGATCAATGAAAAAGCAAAAGAGTTCCAGAAAAACATCTACTTCTGCTTTATTGACTATGCTGAAGCGTTTGACTGTGTTCAGTTCAGTTCAGTCGCTCAGTCGTGTCTGACTCTTTGCAACCCCATGAATTGCAGCACGCCAGGCTTCCCTGTCTATCACCAGCTCTCAGACTCACGTCCATCGAGTCAGTGATGCCATCCAGCCATCTCATCCTCTGTCGTCCCCTTCTCCTCCTGCCCCCAATCCCTCCCAGCATCAGAGTCTTTTCCAATGAGTCA
>NW_011495069.1:2599575-2600998 GCF_000754665.1 Bison bison bison
TTGACTAGACGGACATTTGTTGGCAAAGTAATGTCTCTGCTTTTGAATATGCTATCTAGGTTGGTCATAACTTTCCTTCCAAGGAGTAAGCGTCTTTTAATTTCATGGCTGCAGTCACCATCTGCAGTGATTTTGGAGCCCAAAAAAATGAAGTCAGACACTGTTTCCACTGTTTCCCCATCTATTTGCCATGAAGTGATGGGACCGGATGCCATGATCTTCGTTTTCTGAATATTGAGCTTTAAGCCAACTTTTTCACTCTCCTCTTTCACTTTCATCAAGAGGCTTTTAAGTTCCTCTTCACTTTCTGCCATAAGGGTGGTGTCATCTGCATATCTGAGATTATTGATATTTCTCCCGGAAATCTTGATTCCAGCTTGTGTTT
Source organism: Bison bison bison (assembly GCF_000754665.1). Lineage (NCBI taxonomy): Eukaryota > Metazoa > Chordata > Mammalia > Artiodactyla > Bovidae > Bison > Bison bison. The sequence continues at coordinate 2,599,961 of NW_011495069.1, forward strand.
CTTCCAGTCCAGCCTTTCTCATGATGTACTCTGCATATGTTAAATAAGCAGGGTGACAATATACAGCCTTGATGTACTCCTTTTCCTATTTGGAACCAGTCTGTTGTTCCATGTCCAGTTCTAACTGTTGCTTCCTGACCTGCATACAGATTTCTCAAGAGGCAGGTCAGGTGGTCTGGTATTTCCATCTCTTTCAGAATTTTCCACAGTTGATTGTGATCCACACAGTCAAAGGCTTTGGTGTAGTCAATAAAGCAGAAATAGATGTTTTTCTGGAACTCTCTTGTTTTTTCCATGATCCAGTGGATGTTGGCAATTTGATCTCTGATTCCTCTGCCTTCTCTAAAACAAGCTTGAACATCAGGAAGTTCATGGTTCACGTATTGCTGAAGCCTGGCTTGGAGAATTTTGAGCATTACTTTACTAGCATGTGCTGCTGCTGCTGCTGCGTCGCTTCAGTCGTGTCCGACTCTGTGCGACCCCATAGACGGCAGCCCACAGGGCTCCTCCATCCCTGGGATTCTCCAGGCAAGAATACTGGAGTGGGTTGCCATTTCCTTCTCCAATGCATGAAAGTGAAACTGAAGTCGCTCAGTCATGTCCAACTCTTAGCGACCCCATGGACTGCAGCCCACCACGCTCCTCTGTCCATGGGATTTTCCAGGCAAGAGTACTGGAGTGGGGTGCCACTAGCATGTTAGATGAGTGCAATTGTGCGGTAGTTTGAGCATTCTTTGGCATTGCCTTTCTTTGGGATTGGAATGAAAACTGACCTTTTCCAGTCCTGTGGCCACTGCTGAGTTTTCCAAATTTGCTGGCATATTGAGTGCAGCACTTTCACAGCATCATCTTTCAGGATTTGAAATAGCTCAACTGGAATTCCATCACCTCCACTAGCTTTGTTCATAGTGATGCTTTCTGAGGCCCACTTGACTTCACATTCCAGGATGTCTGGCTCTAGGTCAGTGATCACACCATCGTGATTATCTGGGTCGTGAAGATCTTTTTTGTACAGTTCTTCTGTGTATTCTTGCCAGC
>NW_011495069.1:2601194-2602188 GCF_000754665.1 Bison bison bison
GCTCCTGTACAGTGTCACGAACCTCATTCCATAGTTCATCAGGCACTCTATCTATCACATCTAGGCCCTTAAATCTATTTCTCACTTCCACTGTATAATCATAAGGGATTTGATTTAGGCCATACCTGAATGGTCTAGTGGTTTTCCCTACTTTCTTCAATTTAAGTCTTAATTTGGCAATAAGGAGTTCATGATCTGAGCCACAGTCAGCTCCCGGTCTTGTTTTTGTTGACTGTATAGAGCTTCTCCATCTTTGGCTGCAAAGAATATAATCAATCTGATTTTGGTGTTGACCATCTGGTGATGTCCATGTATAGAGTCTTCTCTTGTGTTGTTGGAAGAGGGTGTTTGTTATGACCAGTGCATTTTGTTGGCAAAACTCTATTAGTCTTTGCCCTGCTTCATTCCGTATTCCAAGGCCAAATTTGCCTGTTACTCCAGGTGTTTCTGGACTTCCTACTTTTGCATTCCAGTCCCCTATAATGAAAAGGACATCTTTTTTGGGTGTTAGTTCTAGAAGGTCTTGTAGGTCTTCATAGAACCATTCAACTTCAGCTTCTTCAGCATTACTGGGCAGGGCATAGACTTGGATTACCGTGATATTGAATGGTTTGCCTTGGAAACGAACAGAGATCATTCTGTCATTTTTGAGATTGCATCCAAGTACTGCATTTCGGACTCTTTTGTTGACCATGATGGCTACTCCATTTCTTCTAAGGGATTCCTGCCCACAGTAGTAGATATAATGGATCTACTTTGACTGTATCTACTTTGACTGATCTACTTGACTGTTTGACTGTGTGGATCACAACAAAGTGTGGAAAACTCTTCAGGAGATGGGAATACCAGCCCACCTGACCTGCCTCTTGAGAAACCTATATGCAGGTCAGGAAGCAACAGTTAGAACTGGACATGGAACAACAGACTGATTCCAAATAGGAAAAGGAGTACGTCAAGGCTGTATATTGTTGCCCTGCTTATTTAACTTCTATGC
>NW_011495069.1:2602288-2602713 GCF_000754665.1 Bison bison bison
GAGTAAAAAAAGCTGGGTTAAAACTCAACATTCAGAAAACTAAGATCATGGCATCTGGTCCCATCACTTCATGGGAAATAGATGGGGAAACAATGGAAGTAGTGAGAGACTGTTTTTCTGGGCTCCAAAATCACTGCACATGGTGACTGCAGCCATGAAATTAAAAGATGCTTGCTCCTTGGAAGAAAAGCTATGACCAACCTAAAGGGCATATTAAAAAGCAGAGACATTACTTTGCCAACAAAGGTCTGTCTAGTCAAAGCTATGGTTTTCCAGTGGTCATGTATGGATGTGAGAGTTGGACTGTAAAGAAAGCTGAGCGCTGAAGAATCGATGCTTTTGAACTGTAGTGTTGGAGAAGACTCTTGAGAGTCCTTTGGACAGCAAGGAGATCCAACCAGTCCATCCTAAAGGAGATCAGTCCT
>NW_011495069.1:2602813-2612746 GCF_000754665.1 Bison bison bison
AGATCCAACCAGTCCATCCTAAAGGAGATCAGTCCTGGGTGTTCATTGGAAGGACTGATGCTGAAGCTAAAACTCCAATACTTTGGCCACCTGATGCGAAGAGCTGACTTATTGGAAAAGACTCTGATGCTGGGAAAGATTGAGGGCAGGAGGAGAAGGGGATGACAGAGAATGAGATGGCTGGATGGCATCACGGATTTGATGGACATGAGTTTGAGTAAACTCTAGGAGTTGGTGATGGACAGGGAGGCCTGGCGTGCTGCGATTCATGGGATCGCAAAGAGTCGGACACGACTGAGTGACTGAACTGAACTAAACCGTGGGTGTGGGTCTGGTAAGACCTTTTTATTGTGAGTAACCAATTGACAAAGTGTATCAAGCCCCACCCAGACTAGTGAGTGGGGCACTCTCTGCCCCCTTCTGATGTCCGTGTCATCACAGATGCTTTCTCCATCCCTTTTTCACTGTAACATAAAGCTCCAAGTGCCTGAAAGCCTTATCTCTAGTCCTGAAGCTAAAGTCTCTTCTTTGGCTATCACGAATCCAACACTGTTCACCATAAACTAGGCCTCACAGAGCACTGGGTCTTGGGGGAAGGGCTGAGGAGCTACCAGAATCCTCTGGGTATCTGGCTTATTTAAAGGAGGGATATTAAAGGATATGACAGGTGGCCTTGTGGACCAGTAGGATGAGACTGGATTCAGGGCTCCTTTGCCTACAAATGAAACAACACAGTCCAAATGGTTTAAGCAAAGAAAGGGAATTTGTTGACTCAAGAAACTATTGAAAAGTCTAGAGGAAAGTTGATTTTCAGGCATGGCCAGGTCTGGTTCATTTTGATGGAGGCAGGGAAGATGAGGAAGGAAGGGAGAGAGGTGGGAGTAGGAAGCGGTTTTAAGTGCGGTGACTGGGAAGGGCCGGAGCTGGGTTAGACCCCCTGCTTCAAACTCAGTGCAGCCACTCAGGCAAGTTCCTTATCTTATCCATGTCTCAGCTGCCTTCCTGAATAGGGGCTCTGTGTTGATTCGTTGAGATGACAGTGTCAAATGTCCAACAGAAAGAATAATAGGATTGTTGTGAAGAACAAAAGAGTTAGCTTTGAGGAAGAAAGCTCTAAGGAAGCTCTGAGAACAGTAGCCCGAATGTAGGAGGCTCTTGCTAAACATTAGCCAAGATGATGGCTGCTGTGGTTTTGGAACTGCTGCAGCCACTGCTACTTTGCAGGCTGCTCTGTTTTGCAAACTGACTCCAGTGAAGGACCTTGGGCTAGTTGTCTACACAGACCTAGAGTTTGTGGACTTCCCTGGCAGTCCAGTGGTTATGCTAATGCAGGGGACATGGGTTTGATCTCTGGTCTGGGGAGATCCCACATGCGGCGGAACAGCTAAGGCTGTGTGCCACCACTCGTGAGTCCGCGTGTCCACAGCTCACGCTCTGCAACAAGAGAAGCCACTGTGACGAGGAGCCCACGCCCCACACCAGAGAGTAGCCCGCACTCGTTCCAGCTGGAGAGAATCTACATGCATCAGCGACGACCTAGTGCAGCCCCCTCAAAAAAAAATTATACATACATGCATACAGGTGGCTCAGACGGTAAAGCGTCTGTCTACAATGCAGGAGACCCGGCTTCGAGCCCTGGGTTGGGAAGATCCCCGGAGAAGGAAATGGCAATCCACTCCAGTACTATTGCCTGGAAAATCCCACGGAAAGAGGAGCCTGGTAGGCTACAGTCTATGGGGTTGCAAAGAGTCAGACATGACTGAGTGACTTCACTGAACTGATGTAAGAATGAGACTTTGTTTCTTCTGGGGATTCTGAAGCCAAGGAACTGGAAACCAGTCTCCTCCAACAGTGGCTGGCCTGAGATCCAATTCCATGTTTTCCTGTCCAATCCCACATTTGAGCAGAGGCAACCTGGCCCCCATTTCCCTGGTCCTGACATCTGGGCAGCCTCACCACAGATTCAGGCTGGCTCTCAGGAGGGCTGGGGCAGGAGTGCAAGAGGTCCTCCACTCCTTGGCCTGTGGCATTGCCTCATTTTCCAGGTTTTGGAGGGGCTGAAGTTGATGGTGGGATTCTTCAGCAACCAGGAGCCTGGACGGCTTCTGTATTAGGTCATGAACTTTGGTTGCAAGCAACAGAAACTGACTCTGGCTATCTAAAGAAAAAAAAACAAAAAACAATTGTAGGGAAGGAAACAGAGCTCACTGAAGAACTAGTGGCTCAAGGGTCAGAGCTACGGGGACCATCTGCTTTGTTGCTACCACTTTAAACACTCATCCCTCCTTCATCACTAACTCCAGATTGCAGTTCTGGAAAAGATCGTATGATCTGTATCGTGTGACTGCTTCAGCTGAAACGGGAGGTCTGTGGAGGAAGGACCAAGCACCCTAACTGGTGTAGTGGTTGCTGGTGGGACCCTTCCTTGGCTGAGGTTAACCACAGAGCAGTTTCCCCAGCAAGAGAGATGAGGGATCCACAGGAGGGGCCGTTGAATGTAACAAAGTCAGAGGAAAGAAGACAGACAGTCCTGTCCTCTCTGAGCAAAGAGGCTCTGATGGTGAGTTCCTCAAGCACCTTGAAAGATAGGCTAACCTGTGAAACGGGGATAATTATTCAGTAGTTCCCATATGGTTGTTTCTAAGATTAAGGATAATTTAGGAACTGTGGGCTCTGATTACCACTTCATCTCTGACATATTGGGCTCTATTTGGGGGGAAAATCACAGGGATTTTCTGAGCCTCAATTTGCCATGCACGAAATGGGAGTGAGAACTTAATCTTTGGTTATCAATCAGACTTGATTTTGAGCCTGACATTTCTATGAGTGTTGTTACAAGACTCTGACCAAGTTATTTTGCTGAACTTGAAGCAGCCCAGCTAAGGGGTCCGGTGCAAGCCCAGGCACAGGATGGATGCTGTGTTGGTTCCTAGGGCTGCTGTACCAAGGAGCCACAATCCCTTGTTCCTTAAACAACTCTCGTGGCTCAGACGGTAAAGAATCCGCCTGTAATGTGTGAGACCTGGGTTCAATTCCTGGGTTGGGAAGATCCCCTGGAGGAGGTCATGGCAACCCACTAAAGTATTCTTGCCTGGAGAATCCCATGGACAGAGGAGCCTGGCTGGCTACAGTCCATGGGGTCACAAAGAGTTGGGCACGACTGAGCGACTAAGTACAGCACAGCACACGGAGTCCAAGTCTGGTCTGCTCCCTCCATGACAGGCCAGTAAATCAGGAGATGAAGTGTTGAGGCAAGAATAGCAGCTTTATTTGGAAAGCCAGTGTCCAAGAAGATGGCTTGCTAGAGTCTTAAGGTGCCCTCTTATTGGGGTCTGGATGCTAGTTTCTCTTCCAGAACAAGAGGAAGATGGAGTGAGGAAGTAAAGTAAAAAGGCCACGGTGGTGGTGTTAGTTGCTACCATGGACTGTAGCCCGCCAGGCTCCTCTGTCCATGGGAGTCTCCAGGGAAGAATACTGGAGTGGGTTGCCATTTCCTCCTCCAGGGGATCTTCCTGACCCAGAGAGCGAACCCTGGTGTCCTGCATGGTAGGCAGTTTCCTGCATTGCAGCTGGATTCTCGACCCACTGAACCACCAGGGAAGTCCCCAAAGGCCAGAAGTCTTGCAAAATATCTCCTGATTTGGCCAGCCTCAGGAAGGGGATGTACTAATTTCTCCTTTCCTGTGGCCAGTCCCAGATGGGCAAGGTCAGGGTGTTTCCTTGTGAGCTGAACAGAGGCAGAGGGGCCGGGTTCTGGAGGCAGGCTGCCATGTATGCTCACGGCTAGAGACCGCACACTTGCAGTGGCTGCAGTGACAGAAGCACCAGAAAGCAAAGGTTAAAGAAACACATCCGACACGGAATCAGATTCTGTTCTTCCCTGTCACAGTACTAGAAACTTCTTGTCTCATACCGTTCTGGAGGCTGCAAGTCCAAGATCAAGATCTCAGCAAGGCTGGTTCCCGCTGAAAGCCCTGAGAGAAAGTCTATTCCAGGCCTCTCTCCGAGCTTCTGGTCACTTTCTGGCCGTCTTTGGCATTCCTTGGCTTGTAGAAACATAACCCCTTTCTGCCTTCACCTTCGCGTGGCTGATCTTCTGATGAATCTTCATGGTGTCTTTCTTCTAAGCGTGTCTGTCTCCATGACCAGTTTCCCCATTTTTATAAGGACACCGGTCATATTGGATTAGGACCCATGCGGATGACACTCATTTTAATTTGATTATTTTCGTAAAAATCTATTTCCAAATAAGGTCACATTCTCCTGAATGGAAAGGAAGTCCAAAACAGAGGGTATATATATATATATCTGATTTGTTTTGCTATATAGTAGAAACTAACACAGCATTGTAAAGCAACTATACTCCAATAAAACTTAAGTTATTAATAAAGCAAAAAATAAATAAGTTCACATTCTGAAGTAGTAGAGATTAGGGCTTCAGCCTATATTTTGGGAGGAAGGGAGACACAATTCAACTTTGTACCCATTGGTTTCCCTTTTTCATCAAAGTTCCTTATCAAATAAGATTAAATATCCTGTTCAGTACCTGGCACAGAGCAGACCTTCGATAAATATTTGTTGTGTAAATGCACCAATGGATCTTAGATTTCATGGTGTCCTGAATTCTCAGAGAGTTCCCTACTGACTCAAGAAATAGTCTCCTTTAAGAAAGTGACTTCAAGGTCCCCAGGCAAGAATATAAAGTTCATGTGAACAGCTCCAGATTCAAGAGCACCGATCTAATTTCTCTTTGAATGTGCTCCATGCTCTCCCCATAGCCTGAGAGACGGCAGGAAGGTTCTTTATTCCTGGAAATATTTTCCATTGCTGCAAAGAGTTCATTGTTCCAGCAAAGACCGCAACGCTCCTTCGGTCATTTGAGAGAGCTTCCAGTGATGAACGGGTGCTGTAGGCTGAGATGGGAACCCGGCTGTAGGAAATGGGACAGGCGACCTTCCACAGGCTTCTAGCCCTGGCACCCCTGAGTCCCCCAGCCAAAGGGGGAATGCCACCTCTTCTTAATTTTTCACCCTTCAGGCCACGGGCTCACATATGTTGTTGTGCTTACAACGTGACCAGGAGTGCTTCATCTGATACAGTAAAGTGACTCAAAGTCTAAACTCTGGAATTGGACTTCTGCTGTCTGGGCTTGGCTCTACCACCACCTTACTGTGTGATCTTGAGCAAGTTACTCAACCTCTCTCTGTGCCTCAGCATCCCTATTGGTAATTTGGAGTTAATTAATAATAGCACCTACCTTATTGCAGAGCACTGAAGAATTGATGCTTTTGAACCATGGTACTGGAGAAGACTCTTGAGAGTCCCTTAGAATACAAGGAGATCAAATCAATCAATCATAAAGGAAATCAGTCCTGAATATTTATTGGAAGGACTGATGCTGAAGCTAAGGCTTCAATACTTTGGCCACCTGAGGAAAACAGCCAACTCATTGGAAGAGACCCTGATGCTGGGAAAGATTGAGGGCAGGAGGACAAGGGGACAATAGTAGATGAGATGGTTGGATGGCATCACCGACTCAATGGACATGAGTTTGAGTAAGCTCTGGGAGTTGGTGATGGACAGGGAAGCCTGGCATGTTGCAGTCCGTGGGGTCGCAAATAACTGGAGACGACTGAGTGAATGAACTGAAGCAAACCTTATAGCAGATGTGATATCATATGTAATACACTTCTCTCAGTGCATACAGACCATGTTAGGGGTGATTGTTTTCTTATATTACTGAAGACATTGCTGATGTTGAGGCTGGTTAATGGAGGAGGTAAATTCTAGTGTCCAGGTTCTTTTTTTTTTTTTTAATATTTATTTATTTTATATAGCAGCCAGGTCTCAGTTGCAGCACGTGGGATCCAATTCCTTGAACAGGGATTGAATGCAGGTTCCCTGAACTGGGAGTGAGGAGTCTCAGTCACTGCACCATCAGGGAAGTCTCTAGTGTCCAGGTTTTAATCCGTGTCCTTATTAATAAGATTGAATAAAATAAAGAGAGTCTGTACTCATCATTCCTGTTAGGGCTTTCTAGAACTCAATCCATTTCTCTTTGTCTTCCCTCTTTCTTCTTTACTTGCTTACAATCCTAAATGCTCAACCATGGATTTTTTTTTTTTTAACTAATTTCCAGACAACTCTATGAAAGCTGTTTCATGGATAAGAAATCTGAGATGCAGCGAGGTGTAGTGACTTCTGAGTGAGAAAGCTAGAATTCAAGCTAGGTTATGTCTGACTTTAAGGCCACAGAATAGGGAGATGGGGCTGAAGGGGGTGGAATTTGGCTTCTCCCTGCAATTCCTGTCCAACCTGAGGACCTAAGCATACAGTCAGTCACCAAATTTGGCCTGTTCTGGACGACTCTCCTACCCTGCACGGGCTTCTCCACCCCATTACCAAAGCTGGGCCCCTGCTCTCAGTCACACTGAATAGACCCCATGGAACCCAAGGGGTTCAATGACTGATGAGAAAGCCAGGCTGTTGGGACATGGGATTCTCATTCAGTAGCACTTAAAAAAAAAACAAAAAAAAAACAACTAACTACAATGTTGAGATAGTTTCAGGTGGACAGCAAAGGTATTCACCATACATATATGTGTATCCATTCTCCCCCAAGTGCCCCTCCCATCCAGGCCATCACGAGCTTTTTGTTTTCTGTTTTTCAATGTTCATTTATTTATTTAGCTGCACCAGATCTCAGCTGAGGCATGCGAACTCTTATCTGTGGCATGTGGGTGTTAGCTCCCTGACCAGGGAGTGAACCCAGGCCCCTGGCATTGGGAATGCAGACCACCGGACCACCACAGAAGTCCATCCAGCAGCACTTTAAATGCCCAAGGAGCCCCTGGCAGGTGGGTGGCACCCTTCCCTGCTGCTGCTGCTAAGTCACTTCAGTCGTGTCCGACTCTATGCGACCCCATAGACGGCAGCCCACCAGGCTCCCCCCGTCCCTGGGATTCTCCAAGCAAGAATACTGGATTGGGTTGCCATTTCCTTCTCCAGTGCATGAAAGTGAAAAGTGAAAGGGAAGTAAAACACGGCTCAGAAAAGTTCTGTGAGTCTGGCTGGCCACACCCTGGGTCTGAGTCTGGCTTTGAGCCCCGGCCCGCCTCTCTGGTTCCTTCCACTCACATCCTTTCGCAGCACCGCCTGTCTCCTCTGTTTCTCTCCAGGGCAGCCTGGGCTGACATCAGCCTCTTGCGCTATCTCTCCTCACACTGCCAGGAGCCGAAAGGTACTCAAGGACCAGGTGGGCTTCAGGACGAAGGGACAGAAATGTCAGGACAGAGGACACACTGGTGGGGTCTGTGTGCCAGCATGGCTCCCTTCAGGGGAGGCTGGCACTGGGTGGCAAGAGTAAGGAAGGCCAGCCCATTTTATCATTTCTGTTCTTTCTCTTTAGCATAGACAATAGATGCTAGAATTCCCTGGCCTCCCTGAAGACTCCAGAGGGTAGTTTCCTGTCCGCCCCGCAAGCCCGCTAGCAGTGACCAGCTTCCTGGCTGCTTTGGAACTGCGTGCAAAGGAGGCAGTATACTGGAGCAGAAGGAACCCTGGGTTCATTTCCTAGGGAGCTCTGGCAGTGGCTGGCTGAGCAACCTTAGGCAGATGAATTGACTTCTCTGATCCTCAGTCTTCTCTTCGGCATGGTGGTCTCTCCTTCGTCAAGTTGTCGTGAAGATTCAACTAGATAACGGACACAGAGCACTTAATGTGGTGCTTGGCACATGGTAAGCACTCGGTAAACTTGAGCTCACCATTACTTTGGTAGAAATGGTGTTGTTATTAGTGATGGAAACCTTGGTGGAGGGTCCAAGATCAAGGTGGAATGGGAATAGAGGTGAATGAGGAAAGAATGTTCTTTCCCTAACCTACTGGCTACCCTCCCAAGCTGCACATGCCCCAGGACAGTTCTGGAAATGCCGAACAATTCTTGTCATTTATTCATCCTGGGGAGACAAGGTGTTCTCCGGGCCCACTTGGCCTTGGCTTAAAAGGATGGGGACACCCACACACCCTCACTCATGCCCCCTCCCAGTACCTGGAGTTAACAAAGCCAATAGTGTGGGTGTCACAGAGTTGCCCTGAAAGCACCTTATAAGAAAAAAGGAAGATTTTGTTTGCAGATTGCAAGAGCTAATTGCATACAGACTTATACCCTGACTTTTCTGTATGTGACTCCAGAGAGGCTGTGGCCCTTGTTCATTGTTCGGGAGCCCAGCAGTGCCCTCAGCTTCTGGGTTTCAGGAGACTTAGGAATAGTCCAGTCCTACTAGCTCGTTTTGCGGGAAATGAAGCTCAGAGAGCCAGAAGGCCCAGTTCAAGAACACAAATGCAGCAACTGTCAGGAAAGGGGGCCCAGGAGGGATGATGGATTGGATTCAACGCGCCCTTCTGAGGTTTCAAGTCTGCCTCTCAACTGTGGGGTCTTTGGAAGGATATCATGCGACATCTCCCATCTTTCACCCCCCTGCACCCCGACGGGTCCCCCTGGCTGGTGCCTGATTCCGGAAGCCACGGAAGGTCATTCCCTCCCGCAGAAGTCTCCTCTGTTATGGAGCAGAAATGGCCAAGAGAAGATGCGAGAGCCTTTCAGATGACTGTGGCTCCCTGGGTGAGGTGGGAAAGACGGGGTTATTGGAGAGGACCGTTGTATTTATGGGGCCTCTTATCTTTACGACAAAATCTCAACTGGGCATCGGGATGCAATAAGAAAGAAAACAACAACTGTAAAGATTTGGTTCCAGAGTGTGGGATTGAGCGCCTCAGATGGGCAGCTGGACCCACCGTTGGAGGGGAGTCCTTGTAACCCTGAGATTCTCTGTTGTGTTAGGGCCTGATGACATGCAGCTGAGAAATCCTGGTGGAGCTGCTGGGAGCAATTCTCAGACCCACCAGGGTCCTCCCCACTCCTCCCCAACTCAGCCAGCCAAATGTGGGCATTCCCCAGCCACAGCAGGACTATCACTGCTCTGCACAATTTCTCCCTCTCCATCCCTGGGAGCAGGTCAGTGGGAGACCTGAGCCACCAGGACCTTTGGAGAGGTGAGATGGGCATCAGACAGACAGCATCAGGGAGAGCACAGGAAGACCTCCTGTGGGCTCTGACTTCCCAGGAGGGAAGATTCGGCACAGCCTGAAACAGAAACAAACTACCCAAACACACAAAATCAAACGGAAAGAAAGACAGAAAGAAAAAACTCAGAGAAATTGCAAAAAAAAAAAAAGGAGTTCCAGTTCTATTTGTTCTACAATACCAATAATATTTGCAATACTCTCATCCAGGTATAGAAAGAAAAGTCAGGGGCATTGGACTAAAAGGAACAGGAGACCCCCTTCCTCTGTCCTGTTCAAGTAGTTCCTTCCCCAGCCCCAGAGTTTATTAATAGCTATGCTATATCCACGGCAGGGGTGAGTCTATTGTCCAAAAGTACAGTTCTTGACCCTAGACAGCCGTTCTGGCTTTGGCTGGCAAGTCCAGCGGGCAGTTACTCTCCCAAGGGAGCCGGTCCGCTGCATAACCGCTTCCTCTGTTCACCGTGATGGTAAGCGGGCCGCAGCGGCAGAAGGGACCCCCGACTCCGCCCGGTCAGAGCTGGCTCAGGAGATGGAGGCGATCTCGCTGGGTTTCCGCTCTCTGCAGAAGAGAGTCCTGGGGGTGGGCACGCAGCCGCCCTGCTCGCCGGGGTGAGAGCAGAAAAGCAGAGCCAGCAGCAGGGCCAGGGTGACGAGGAAGCTGAGCACCCACCGGATGACGCCGGGGTAGATGAAGGGCAGGATGAGGACGATGAGCAGGACCAGCAGGAGCAGGTGCGCGGCCAGGCGCCGGGCCGCCGCGCGGTTGGTGCTCACCAGGTCCTGCTCCTCTTCTCCGGCTTCCCTGGTCTGCCCTGCTGTCAGGGTGGCAGGGTTCGCCAGCCCCTGAGG
>NW_011495069.1:2612846-2626303 GCF_000754665.1 Bison bison bison
ACTTTCTCCTGGTCGCGCAGGGTGCAGACGAGGCCCCCGGGGACGGCCGTGACCTTGCGGCACAGAGGGCAGGGGATGGACCAGGCGTCGTCCTGCACGCACAGCAGCAGCTTCAGGCAGACGGCGCAGAAGGCGTGCTGGCAGCCCAGCAACTTGGGCGGCCGGAGACCGCTGTAGGGCTCCCGGCACACCAGGCACTCCAGGTCACCTTCTGTGGGGCCGCCAGGACCTCCATCGCAGCCCGCGGGGTTGGAGGGGGTGGCCTTTTGGCAGACCAGCTGGGGCTGCTGCGGGATCTCGGGGCAGGCCATTCTGGGCACCCGGAGCCCCCAGGACGTGGCAGCTCACCGCCTGGACATCCACAGGCAGAAATCGGTGGGTGTTGCTGGGACCTGAAGGCTGTCTGGCCGCAGGCTGGCTGGCTCGAGTCTCCTTCTCCTCCTTCTAGTCTTGAGCCGTCTGCCACCACTCTCCCAGGGCTGCTCAGCTTGTTTCTTGGCTCACGTTGTCCCTTCAGTTATTATTATTTCTTTCCTTGAAACCTAGGGTTAATCAGTAACTCTCCGCCGGGAGACTTTGAATTGCCTGATAGAAGGGCCATGGGGGCAGGGAGGGCCAGTTCGGGAATCAGGATTTTCCTGTTGGGGCCCGTGCGTCATGATTGCCCGCAGGACTACTGCTTGTGAGCTTCAGGATATATTAGAATCACCACCACCACCACCCCATCCCCAGAATCTCTTTTTTTAGAAAAAAATTTATTTAGGGCTAAGTCAGGTCTTGGACTTCCCTGGTGGCTCAGCAGTTAAGAATCCCCCTGCCATGTAGGAGACATGGGTTTGATCCCTGGGTCAGGAAGATCCCCTGGAGAAGGAAATGGCAACCCACTCCAGTATTCTTGCCTGGAGAATCCCATGGACAGAGGAGTCTGGTGGGCTACAGTCCGTAGGGTCACAAAGAGTCAGACACACAGCTCAGTGACGAAACGGCGTCAGGTCTGAGCTGCAGTGTGTGGGTTTTCTCTCTCGTTGCGGTGCTTGGGTTTAGTTGTCCCACAACATGTAGGATCTCAGTTTGCCAACTGGGTATTGAACCTGAATCCACTGCAGTGGAAGGCAGATTCTTAGACCACCGGGGAGGTCCTCCCAGGAACCTTTCAAAATACAGGTTTCCAGGTCCCCAGACCCAGAGATTCAGCAAGGTCTGGATGGAAATCTCAGAATTTGCCCCATTTATAAACGTCATCATGATTCTAACCCAGGCGGATTGCGGAGACCCCCAATTTGAGAAACATTGCCATGGGTGGATCTCCATGAAAGGTTTTGGATGTCAGGATCAATGGGAAAAAGTTTGCACTTTGAGCGCAAGCAGGCCGCCTTGTGAAGAAGAGAGAAGTGATGGGAAAAGTATTCTGAGTGTCTGGGGGAGAAAGCCCAGCCAAACCCAGTAAAACCCCAACAGCTCATTGGTATTTATCACCTGTCAAGGCCATCCGTTCCTTTACCATCACAGCAGTTGTATTAACCATTCCTGATTCCTGAGCTGTGCACGTCACAGACCTAACAATAGGTGTGTTTGCTGTGTGCCAGACACACTGCAGACCCAGGAGTAACACAAACAGCTGCTGTTTATTTGAGCCTCCTTGGAGCTGAGCCTCGTGACAGAGTCCTCACCTATGATCGCCCTGCAGCTTGGCATGGCCCTGGAAGGACGGTGCTGCGGAGGCCTGGAAGCAAAGGTGGGGTGTGGTCAGGGCAAGCCTGCTGGCCGCCCGCCAAGGGGCCTTTCGTGGGGCCAGGACCCCGGGGATCTACCAGCATGCAGGTCAGGTTCCCAGCTTCTTGGGTCCAGGAACTCAATCTCATCTGTTGGTGTGGAGGCAACTGGCCTTCAGGCAGCTGACTCCAGTTAACAGGACTCATGTGGGACTGACAGATACACACTGCGTGGAGGTTAAGAAATCCTGATTCCTGGGACTTCCATGGTGTCCAGTGGTTAAGACTCCATCCTCCCAATGCTGGGGGTGCTGGTTGGATCCCTGGTTGGGGAATGAAGATTCCACATGCCACTCGGTGTGGTAAAAACAAGCAAATTGTTGTTGTTGTTCAGTCACTAAGTTGCATCTGACTCTTTGTGACCCCATGGACTGCAGCATGCCAGGCTCTCTTGTTCTTCACTGTCTCCCAGAGTTTGCTCAAATTCATGTCCATTGAGTCAGTGATACTATCTAACCATCTCATTCTCTGCCTCCCTCTTCTCCTTTTGCCTTCAACCTTTCCCAGCATCAGGGTCTTTTCCAATGAGTCATCTCTTTGCATCAGGTGGCCAAAGTATTGGAGCTTCAGCTTCAGCATCAGTCCTTCTAAAGACTATTCAGGGTTGATGGCTTTTAGGATTGATTTGTTTGATCTCCTTGCTGTCCAAGGGACTCTCAAAAGTCTTCTCCAGCACCACAGTTCAAAAGCAAACAACAAAAACTCTCAACTTCTCCCCCATCCCCTGCCATGATTCCCATAGTGGGAAAGAATATGAAAAAGAAAAAAATTGTATGTATGTATAACCGTATCACTTTGCTATACAACAGAAGCTAACAAGACATTGTAAACCAACTGTAACAAACAAGTTAAAAGCTAGGGGGAAAATGTGATTCTGTTGCTTTGCCCCGAATATCAGAGAGTGGGGTGACATGATCCACTTCCTCAAAGGAATCTCACCGAGGCCGGGCTGAATCCAGAAGCATGAACCTGGCCCGCTGTTCCTGCCGCCTGCCGAGGTCCACAGGGTCCAGCTCCTCTGACTCAGCGCGGTCCCCACCCCATGGGGCAGGCCCTGCTCTCCTGCCTCAGGCTCCCCGGGCCCTCTGGCTCTGAAATCCACTTCTCCACTCTCTACCCCCTGTCATCACATCTCTTCTCCTTCACCTTGACGTGATAGTTATTTCTTTCTACTCTGCTGCTGCTGCTAAGTCGCTTCAGTTGTGTCCGACTCTGTGCGACTCCATAGACAGCAGCGCACCAGGCTCCCCCATCCCTGGGATTCTCCAGGCAAGAACACTGGAGTGGGTGCCATTTCCTTCTCCAATGCGTGAAAGTGAAGAGTGAAAGTGAAGTCGCTCAGTCGTGCCCGACTCTTAGTGACCCCATGGACTGCAGCCTACGAGGCTCCTCCGTCCATGGGATTTTCCAGGCAAGAGTGCTGGAGTGGGGTGCCATTGCCTTCTCCATCTTTCTACTCTACTGTCCCCCAGATCAAGCTGAAGGGTGGCTCAGATCTAGCATGTCTCCTCCCCAGGCCCAACATCCATTTCTCCTTCCACAGTGGCCTTTTTTTGGGGGTAACTGCTGCTCTCCACTCTCATTCTGTGTGATTTGCCCCTCTGCAGGAGTGGGGAGGTGATGTAATTCAGGGCAGGCCAATCAGCATATTCACCCTACTGGCTAAAAGAAGTGGTTCAGACTTCAGAGTGTGAGCTAAGCCAAAGCAATGAGATTCAATTCTGGGACTTCTGTTGGAATGACTGACAAGTTTCTCTTTCCAAGCTAGAGGATAGAACTCTTAGTTTCCAGGACCACACCATGTGGAACAAAAGAAAGATGAGAAAAGAATCAGAAAAAGGTCTGATGACACTGAATGCCTAGACCTAGCCATACCTGAAGCCAGAACTCTTCAGGTTTTTTTGTTTTGTTTTGTTTTGTTATAATAACCAATAAAATCCACCTAGATTTTTATTCTTAAGTCAGCTTGAGTTGGATTTTTTTTGTCCCTTGTAAGGAAGGGCAAGTCATTTGAGTAACATAGCAATAGATGAAGAAAAGAGGCCTTTAATTGCTTTCTGACACAGACAACAAAGTGTACACGGCCAAGAGAAAACTAAGGCCTGTGGGCTACTGTGCCAAAAAGACTGTGTCTCTTCACTGCTTTGACCTGCATTATATAAAGCTCCTTTCTGTTTGCTAGACCCTAGGGAGGGTTGAGATAGGAGAAGAAAGAAATCTGTTGAGCTGCATTCATTTATAATAAGAAATAGAAAATCAGGTGGACAGCACAGTGCAGCCAGCCTGGCCGGTGACGCCCCTCTCTGCTAGCCAGCCCTGTGTATGGGCTAAGTCGCTTCAGTCATGTCCAACTCTTTGTGGCCCCATGGACTGTAGCCACCAGGCTCCCATGTCCATGGGATCTCCAGGCAAAAATACTGGAGTGGTTGCCATGCCCTCCTCCAGGGGATCTTCCCGACCCAGGGATCGAAGCTGCTTCTCCTGCGGCTCTTGCATCGGCAGGCAGAGAGGTTCTTTACCACTAGCACCACCTGGAAAGCCCCTAGCCAGCTCTGAGTGAGAGATAGGAGCTCACTTCTGTCCGACTCTTTGTGACCCCATGGACTGTGGCCTGCCATGCTCCTCTGTCCATGAAGTTCTCCAAGCAAGAATACTGGAAAGCCAAATAATAATCAGGAAGGTAGCTGGGTGAAGTTCAACTCAGACCAAGGGAAGTAATTTGGGGTTAGTGTCTAAAGAAGAACCTTTGATGTTGTTGGGCAACCATTGTGGAGAAAACATATATTGAGTATAATAACTCAAGTATTATAGAAATATATAAAGTAGAAAGTGAAAGTTCATAAAGGCGCCTTGGAGTAACCATTTATACCGGTTTTATAGTTAGGCATCTGGCTCCCATCACTTTACTAGCTGCACGACTTCTGACAAGTCTTCTCAACTTCACTGAAGCTCAGTTTCTCATTTTGATAAAATGGAGACAGAAACTCTGTAGGAAACTGTGGAAGATTACTTCCGCTGACCCCTCCATGAAACCCTGCTCAGGGCAGACTGAGTAATTTACACACCTTGCTATGCAGCTGACCTCAGTGTAACGGATCTCACATGGGGGTGCAGAGAGAAGGCGTTCTGATGATCTGCTTAGCCAGTGTTTCTTAAAGAGAAGTGAAAGAAGGCAGGACCTGGGGCCTAGCCTGAATAGGGGGATGCCAAATGGGGAATTGGCATTGACATATATACCCTGCTATGTGCAAAATGGGCTTCCCTGGTGGCTCAGCAATAAGGAATCTGCCTGCTCATGCAGGAGACGTGGGTTTGAGCCCTGGGTTGGGAAGATCCTCTGGAGAAGGAAATGGCAACTCACTCCAGTATTCTTGCCTGGGAAATTCCATGGACAGAGCAGCCCAGTGGGATATAGTCCATGGAGTTGCAAAGAGTAGGGTACGACTTAGCAACTAAACAACAACAATATGTAAAACAGGTAACTGATGAGACCATACTGGATAGCACAAGGAGCCCCACTCAGTGCTCTGTGGTCGCTCAAATGGGAATGAAATCCAAAAAGGGGAATATATACATATATACGGCTGATTCCATCCCCGAGAAAAAGAAACGAAAAAGGGAAAACGGCTGTCTGAGGAGGCCTTACAGACAGATGAGAAAAAAGAGTAATGAAAGGCCAAGGAGAAAAGGAAAGATTTATCCATCTGAATGCCTAGTTCCAAAGAACAGCAAGGAGAGATAAGAAAGCCTTCCTAGGTAATCAGTGCAAAGAAACAGAGGAAAACAATAGAATGGAAAGACTAGAGATTCTTCAAGGAAATTAGAGATACCAAGGGACCACTTCATGCAAAGATGGGCACAATAAAGGGCAGAAACGGTATGGACCTAACAGAAGCAGAAGATATTAACAAGAGGTGGCAAGGATACACAGAAGAACTGTATAAAAAAGATCTTCATGACCCAGACAACCACAATGGTGTGATCACTCACCTAGATCCAGACATCCTAGAGTGTAAAGTCAAGTGGGCCTTAGAAAGCATCACTATGAACAAAGCTAGTGGAGGTGATGGAATTCCAGTTGAGCTATTTCAAATCCTAAAAGATGATGCTGTGAAAGTGCTGCACTTAATATGCCAGCAAATTTGGAAAACTCAGCAGTGGCCACAGGACTGGAAAAGGTCAGTTTTCATTCCAATCCCAAAGAAAGGCAATGCCAAAGAGTGTTCAAACTACTGCACAATTGCACTCATCTCACACACTAGCAAAGTAATGCCCCAAATTCTCCAAGCCAGGCTTCAGCAGTATGTGAACAGAGAACTTCCAGATATTCAAGCTCAATTTAGAAAAAGCAAAGGAACCAGAAATCAAATTGCCAGCATCTGTTCAATCATAGAAAAAGTGAGAGAATTCCAGGAAAACATTTATTTTTGCTTCATTGACTACGCTAAAGACTTTGACTGTGGGGATATCAACAAACTGTGGAAAATTGTTTAAGAGGTGGGAATACCAGAGCACCTTAGCCTCCTGAGAAATCTGCAAGCTGGTCAAGAAGCAAGTTAGAACCGGACATGGAGCACTGGACTGGTTCCAAATGGGGAAAGGAGGCTGTATATTGTCACCCTGCTTATTTAACGTATATACAAAGTACATCATACGAAATGCTGGGCTGGATGAAGCACAAGCTGGAATCAAGACTGCCAGGAGAAATATCAATAACCTTAGATTTTCAAATGACACCACCATAATGGCAGAAAGAGAACTAAAGAGCCCCTTGATGAAAGTGAAAGAGGAGATTAAAAAATCTGGCTTAAAACTCAATATTCAAAAACTAAGATCATGGCATCTGGTCCCATCACTTCATGGCAAATAGGTGGGAAAACAATTGAAACAGTGACAGACTATTTTCTTGGGCTCCACAATCACTGCAGATGGTGACTGCAGCCATGAAACTAAAAAATGCTTGCCTCTTGGAAGAAAAGCTATGACCAACCTAGACAGCATATTAAAAAGCAGAGACATTACTTTGCCGACAAAGGTCCATCCAGTCAAGGCTATGGTTTTTCCAGTAGTCACGTATGGATGTGAAAGTTGGACCATAAGGAAAGTTGAGTGCTGAAGAATGGATGCTTTTGAACTGTGGTGTTGGAGAAGACTCTTGAGAGTCCTTTGGAATGCAAGGAGATCAAACCAGTCCATCCTAAAGGAAATCAGTCCTGGATATTCACTGGAAGGACTGATGCTGAAAGCTGAAGCCCCAATACTCTGGCCACCTGATGCGAAGAACTGACTCATTAGAAAAGACCCTGATCCTGGGAAGGTTGAAGGCAGGAGGAGAAGGGGATAACAGAAGATGAGATGGCTGGCATTACCAACTCGATGGACATGAGTTTGGGCAAACTCTGGGAGTTGGTGATGGACAGGGGAGGCCTGGCATGCTGCAGTCCGTGGGGTTCCAGAGAGTCAGACGCTACTGAATGACCGAACTGATGGCTGATTCACTTCGCTGTTACAGCAGAAACTAACACAGCTTTATAAAGTAACTGTACTCCAATAAAAATTTTTAAAAAAGAAAATTGAGTCCTTCCAAATCTTCAAATAAAATATAATTTTAAAATTTCTGTGCAAATGTGAACTCATTAATTCTCCGTAAAACTTTTTTTTCCACCCTTGGTAATGCAGTTTCTTCCATCCTGTGCTTCACACAGCCCTGGGGGGTGTAAGGAGTTTGAGCAGGACATCCTCAGTGAGGTTACAGTTTCAGAGTCTGCTGTGAGTTGGAGAAACCAGAGCCAGGTCTCTTGACAGACCATCTTGGAAACCCCACCATGCAGATAACCACAGACCCGTGCCCTACAAAGACATTTCTGATGTGAGCTTTAGATCTTGTATCAGATTCACTGGCAAAGGCACGAGAGGGCAGTGACATCGTGAGTCACTGACGGCAGTGGCAACTGGCCTGAACCTTGCCTGACCTCTGATCTTGATCTTGGCCAAGCCACTCTCACCGCATGGCCGGGTGGCCCCAGAGAGCTGTGTTCCAGCTAACACCCCATCACTCCCACTCCCCTCCTCACCCTAGGCTGGCTGGTCTCTTCACTCACCCTCTTAGTCCAGAATATCCTGCCTCTGTGCTTCCCGAAACGCAGCTGGCTGTGCCTCCATCCTTCTCAAAGCATCTGTGTGCCTGAGGGTGGATGGGTCGGGGATCTAGAGGAACAGGATTTGGAACCAAAATGGCACAAACTGGATAATGAAGATAAGGGTGGAGAGGGAGGGATCATGCAAGAGAGACAGGGAGGGCTTCGGATACCACTGCAGGAGGTCGGAAACACGGAGTGCTTTCCCACTTGCTTTTAAAAAATAATTATGTAAAAAAAATACATTCTTACTGTAAAAAAAAGCAAAAGGAATACTGATGGATTTAAAGAATTTCCCACTTGTTTTTAAAAAATAATTATGTAAAAACATCCATGCTTAATGAAAAAAAGTACTGATGAATGTAAAGAAAAAGATATTAATAACCCTCAGTCTCTCAGCCCACAGAGAACCAGTTTTCATTTTGGATATCTTCCTTTAGCCTTCTTTTTGTGCATGCTTATACAAAAAAATTTTTTTTTTTCTGGATGAAATGGGACTCTGCTATTATATTTTGATAATCTGTAGCTTTAATGAATAGTTTACATATATCTTTTCCCAGATTAATTAGCACCATCACACCCTCATGAAGGTTGTACGGGATCTTGTTGTATTTAAGTATCATAATCTGTGGACTTCCCTGGCTGTCCAGGGCTTAAGACTGAGCACTTCAAATGCAGGGCCACAGGTTCAGTCCCCGGTCAGGGAATTAGGATTCCACATGCTTCAAAGTGAAGTTAAAACAAAAAAAACTTTTTTAAATTAAAAAGTAAACTTTAAGAGTGTTTTTGAGTTGATCAATTCCCACAAGTGGACTATTCAGGTTGTCTCCATTCCCCACTGTTACTGACAGTCCTATGACTTTCAGAGTGTGTTCATCCTGGGACGTGCACTTTTTATATCTGGCCTTTTCAACCTAGCAAATATGCACAATATCTCCTCAATCTGCCATTTTGGCCGAGGATCATCTGTTAGTTTGGGTCCTAAACTTGGATTTATGCCAAGTTGTTTATGACCCTGATTTAAGACCTGAAGCTTGGAACCATAAACTAATGAGCAATAGATGAGGCCACTTCTGTCCGACTCAGAATTATCCCAATGAATCTATGCCTGGGGTTATACAAATCAGACAACAAACCCCTAAGACCACATTTTCTTTGAATTTGGAATGGCCCTAGGGTCTAGACCCGTTTCTCACTGCCACCTCTGAACTTCCTTTCCTGTCCCACCCTCCCCCATTTCACTGGCTAGCTCTAATTGGAGCTTGGAATTCAACTTGGAATTCTCCCTTGACCCGCTTCTGACTGCCTCCTGGGGCACATCCGGTAAGTCTGCATTCCCTTAGCTGCTCCCTCAGTTCCACGCAGCTAATCACAGGGAACCCCACGTTTGCCCCTGGCCTGGTCTCCCAGGGAGCGCCCTTGGCCCGGTCTGTCTCCCAGGGAGCGCCCCTGGCCCCTTGCTGAACGCGGAGCGTTGTGAGACGCTCTCATCCCCCCACTCTGCATCTTCACTTCACTGTGCGGGCTTCTCTAGTTGTGGCACACGGGCTTAGTTGCCCTGTGGCGTGTGGAATCTTAGTTCCCTGACTAGGGATCGAACCCCTGTCCCCTGTATTGGAAGGCAGATTCTTAAGCACTTGACCACCAGGGCAGTCCCTCTGAGAGCTTCTAAAAGGCACTTCTGAAAAAAACTGGGGATAAGTGGAGAGGAGGGGTCCCTGAATATGGAAAACAATCCATCCTTCACCTGAAATTGGAGATTCACATGGACACTTGAGCATTAAATACTCCTAGAAATTCTGCACTTAAAAAACTTGCTTGATTTTGTTGAATCCTGATTTTATCTCCAATTTAGTTCCTGTGGAGCTCTAAAAGAACACTTATTACTGTGTACCACCCTGGGGTTCTGAGGAACACAGTTTAGGAAATGCTATTGGATCAAGCCAAGTCATTAGAAAGTTGTGTTTGACTCTACTTTCTAAAGGCTCTCACTGAGTTGTATTTGGAACTGTTTTGTTGTCTTCTTCAAAAGATACTCCAGGAAATAGGCTTAGGAAACCCATTATGGCCTGTACATTCAAGGATGTGGCCAGGGACACCTACGTATGATGCCATTCAGGGTCATTTGTACACATGCGTGAAAATTTTCTTTTTGAGCTGAGTGCTGGGCAAAGTTTTGTTTCCTCTGAGGCAGTCTCTGTCTGTCCACATGACTCAAGTATTCTGAACTTCATAACTGTAGTTTCCCGTTTTGCTTTGGCCACCAGGCAGCTCAACCACAGCAGCTCTGGAATAGAACATTTGACATGTGGTCCTGAAGTCCATTCCCAGCCCCTAAGTCTAGTTAAGGGTTTCCCTAGTCGTGATGTCTGATGTTTGTTCTTTGTATTTATATTTCACTTCTATGCGTTTCTTAGAAATGATTCCAAAATGTTTTCCAAAACATTTCTAAAATGACAACTGCACTAAAACAAATATGGCAATAAGGATTTTATGGTTTCACTGTGCATTTATAGAAGTTACATTTTTACTGTACTGTAGTCTGTTGAGCGTGTAATGAATGTTGCTGTTCAGTCGCCCATTCGTGTCCGACTCTTTGCGACCCTGTAGACTGCAGCATGCTAGGCTTCCCTGTACCTCACCACCTACTGGAGTTTACCCAAGTTCACGTCCATTGCATCGGTGATGCCATCCAGCCATCTGATCCTCTGATGCCCTCTTCTCCTTCTGCCCTCAATCTTTCCCAGCAACCGGAACTTTTCCAATGAGTCAGCTGTTCGCATCAGATGACCAAAATACTGGAGTTTCAGCATCAGCATCAGTCCTTCCAACAAGTATTCAGGGTTGATTTCCCTTAAGATGGACTGATTTGATCTCCTTGCTGTCCAAGGGACTCTCAGGAGTCTTCTCCAGCACCACAGTTCGAAGGCCTCAATTCTGCAGCACCTGCCTTCATTACGGTTCAGCTCTCACAACCGTATGTGACTAAAGAAAAAGATGTACATAACTAAATTAAAAAATAATACTGTTGGAAAAACAGTGCCGGTGGATTTCTCGATGCAGGGTTGCCATGAACCTTCAAGTTTTTAAGGAACAAATTGTCAGCGAACCACAATAAGGTGAAGTGCAGTAAAATGAGGTCTGCCTGTGTAGGGCAGGATGCGTGGGTAGCAGGGAAAGTGTAACCTGGCATCCCTTTCCTGAGATTAAAGCCCTGGGCTCCTGCCTCCTTCAGCTTGGGCCGTCCTGGATACGACGTGTGCCCATCAGAACACCTCTCCACTTGTCCTCTGCTCACCACATTCCAGAAAGCGTGGACCTGGGATCCGGACCACTGGACCATGTGAAAATTCATCCTCTCAAGCATGGCCTGTGACTCACTAAACTCCTCTCCAGGGTGATCCGCCCAAGGTGGGGAAGTTGCCAAACCAGTCCGCCTTTACTCTCAACATGTCCAGTCCCGGCCTTTGCAGAGTCCCCCTGGGAGGACGGCACTCGATTCGAAATAATAAAAGATCCTGGGCGCTTCGACTTTGAGTTGGGGTGGTTTGGCTGTTTTTGAGCAGACTGGCAGGTCAGATGGACTTGTGTTCAAATCTTTGTGTGTCTCCGAGCAGCCAACTTTAACCTCTCTGATTCTTAGCTTCCTCATCCGCATAATGGAGATCAAAATGTTACTGAGTCCAAGCTGGTACTGCTCACCACACAGCGGGCCAGTAAGCTGAGAGACAAACTATAGGGACAAGGAATAGAGACTTTATTCAGAAAGCCAGCAGACTGAGATGGTGGGCTAATGTCCCAGAAAACCATCTCCCCTGAGTTCTAATTCAGGCTTCTTTTATATTAAGAGTGGAAAGGGGAAGTTCTCTGGTGGTTCAGTGGTTAGGACTCTGAGCTTCCACTGTAGGGGGCATGGGTTTCATCCCTGGTTGGGAAACTAAAATCCTGCATGCTGAGCGTTGTGGCAAAGAAAAAAAAAAAGAGTATGGGAGTAAGGTCAAACATCTACTGGTTCAAGTCAGACTCTGGAGGGGGTGTGTTCAATTCTTCTTTTCTGCAGTCATTCACAAGCAGGCCTGGTCTGGATGTTTCCAGTGAGCTGAACAAATGTATTTTAGCTTAACACTCATTACACAGGAGGCAGGGTTCCCAAAGATGGGCCATGATGTATAATTTAAGCTTTTAGGCAACATCCCTTTAGCGATTAACTTGTAAAGCAAAAGAAACAGATCCATTATGTTTCAGATTTGAGTCAGATTTGTTCTTCCCTATTACAGAAATAGGGTCTGTGCCAGAAATCTTTCGGTCGTAAGAATCAAAGAGTTCAACTCAAGCTAGCACAGCCCACAAAAAAGGCCATTTCTCGGCTCATATGACTGAGAAGCCCCGAGGAGGTCTGGCTAAAGATGAGATGGACTGTGTCACTCTCGTGCGAGTTTACCATTTGTGAAGGCTTGCACAGATTAGTCATTTACTCCTTATGATACACCTAACGATAAATATTCCTACATTACTGGTGAGAAAACTAGGTCACAAAGAGGTGAAGTGGCAGCCAGGATGCAAGCAAGGAAATCTGGTTCTACCCACTACCCACTCTGAGTTAGATTACTCCGTCAACAGCTGGGCATGAGAGGGAACTCTGGCCCCTCAGGTAAAGAGGGAGCCCCAAACACCCTCTCGCCCACCGCCCCCCAATTTGCATCTGGCCTCAGCCATCTGTCTTGAGCCCCAGGACTCATCGCATGAGGCCCTTTATCCTGGTGTTTGTCAACAATCACTGGGACTCCAGACTCCCAGGTCACCCCTTATCTTGGGTGCAATAACCCCCAGCAGGCTCTATCACGTCCTTATCTGTCCCTTCTCTGCCCCTCCTCCCCTCCCACTGTGCCCTCTGGAATTTACAACTGGTGATCAGCAAAAATCCCTGTATCCTGATTCTTTCCCCGGAAGATCCCATCACCAGTGTGCTTGGACAGGACCTTGGCTCCTACTCAGGACGCTGCTGACCCTGCTGCCCTCTGGAGCTGCGGCTGTTTTCCCTCTCATTGCCCATATGCTGCTGGGCATGGAGGTGGGCAGCTGGACTCCTGGTCCTGATGGTTCTTACAGACCCTTCTTCCATGCCTCCTCCTAAAACCCTTTCGCTTTGGAAGGGTTTCTGCATTCTACTGCCACTCTCTTTTTAAAAAATAATTTCATACATTTACAAACAGTTATTTGGCTGAGCCGGGTCTTAGCTGTGGCCTGTGGGATCTTCAGTCTTCACTGAGGCATGTGGAATCTTGAAGTTGCAGCTTGCAAACTCTTAGCTGTGGCATGCGAATTCTTTAGTTTGGCAGGTGGGATCTAGTTCCCCGATCAGGGATCGAACTTGAGCCCCCTCCATTGGAAGCACAGAGTCTTAGCCCCTGAACCCTCCCAGAGAAATCCTTTTTCTCTTTCAAATCTGCTTCAGTCAGGTTTTCATGCCCACCACTCCACCAATGACTCCATATTTCTAAACCCCAACGGACAATCTTTAGTCCTTCATTTACTTACCTAACACAAG
>NW_011495069.1:2626477-2647909 GCF_000754665.1 Bison bison bison
TGTTTTTTGTATCACCTAGATGCAGACAACTCCCAAATTTATGTTTCTAGCCCTGAAGTTCACTCCTGAACTCTAAACTGCATATCTAACTGCTGCATCTCTCTTTGGATGTCTGGTTGATTTCCCAAACTAAACTTCTGTTCACCTTCTACCTCCGAAACACTCAATCTACCTGCAGCCTTCCCCTCTTTTTTCTAGTTGATGGCAACTTCATCATTCAAGATGCACAGATAAAAAACCTTGGAGTTGTCCTTGATGCTCCCCTTCCTTTCACACTTACAGCCAATTGGTCAGCAATCTGATTTACTCCGTCTTTAAACTCTATTGTAAATCTCACCATGTCTCACCACTGCCCCTCCTGCCACCTTGCTTGAGCCATCACCTTCTCTCACCTGGATTCTTGACAATAGTTCTTGCTGATGGTCCTCCTGCCCCTACTCATGTTGTGTGCAACCAGCCACAGTTACCTTTTAAAAATGACCATCATCTCATGTCCCTCCTCTACTCAAAACTCTGCAGAGATTCCCAGCTCAGTCTAAATAAAAGGCAAAGTCCTTACAATGGATTCCATGAGGCTGTCTATGAGCTGCCTGTGATCTCTCCAATGTCCTCCTTCCCAACACACTTCGCACACTGCCTCCCAGTTTGGACTGAGGGCTTTTGCTCCACCTGTTCCTGCTGCCCAGAATTCTCTTCCCCTAGATATTGACTTGTCTTTCAAGTCATTGTTGAAATGTATCTGCTCCGTGAAGTCTACCTTAACTACACTATTTATTACAAATAAACTCTTTCTTCTAGCTCAGACTCCTTATTCCATTTATCCTGCTCTAGGTACCCTTCTTCCATACTTATCATCTTTTAAAAATTTATTTATCTGACTGCACTGGGTCTTGGTTACTGTGGCACATGGGATCTTCAATCCTTGTTGGGACATGTAAGGTCTAGGTCCTCGACCAGCAGTTACACCCGGGCCCCCTGCATTGGGAGCACGGAGTCTTAGCCGCTGGATCACCAGAAAAGTCCCATAGTTATCATTTTTTAACATCCTGTATAATGTATGTATTTATTGTGTTTATTGTTGATTGTCTGTTCCTCATTCTGCTTAGATGCCTGATGGACATCTCAAACTCAGCATGTCCACAACTAAATTCCTGCTCCCCGACTCCAACAACCACAGAACTTGATCAACTAGCAGCCTTCCCAGAGGACAGGTATCTTTGCCTCCTTGATTCACTCATGGATTCTAAGCGCTTAGAACAGAGTTGGGCCCACAGGAGGCACTCAGTGAATATTTGTCGATGAACAAGTGGCTATAGATCTATGTGTCTTCGTGACAGACCATGTTTTTCTTGGCTGTTGAACAGCCATTATCCTCCTTGTCCTTTTTACTTGCTTGCAAAATGTTAATTTACAAGGAATTAACAAGACAGAAGCTGGATTAATCTGCTAGGACTGCCATAATAGAATACCACGGACTGAGTGGCTTAAACAGAAGAAATTAATTTTCTCAGAATTCTGGAGGCAAAAGGCTAAAATCAAGTTGTCGTTAAAACTGGTTTCTGGTGCGGCCTCTCTTTCTGGCTGGTAGGGGGCTGTCTTCTCACATGGCCTTTCCTCTGTGCATATGCACGGGGTGGGGGTTCTGGTGTCTCTTCTTTTCCATATAAGGACACAAATCCTGTTGGATTAGGGACCTATGACCTTATTTAAACTTATTATCTCTTTAAAGGCCCTATGTCCAAGTACATTCACAACAGGGATTAGGGCTTCAACAGTGAGTTGGGGTGGGGGACATAATTCAGTCCATAACAGAAATTTATTTTCTATCCTCTGAAGTCTTGCTGGGTGATCTGGGACTGGTGTGGGACTCCACAACGTCAAGGATGTCTATCTTCTTTCTCTACCTTTAGAGGCCCCCATCCCAAGCCATGCTCCAAGATGACTGCTCAGGTCTGCATTCCAGCCTGCAGGAGGAAGCGAAGGGAGGGCAGAGACACTGCCCTCCACTAAGGGCACTTGCCAGAAGCTACACAGACCAATCCCACTCACATCTCATTGGCCAGAGTTTAATCACATGGCCACTCCCGGCTATAAAGTGGGTGAAAACGTGTCTTTATATAAGACAAGATCTGCCTGTTTAAAATTTTGGTTTTATTACTGACACTTGCATAAACCTAATTTAATTAATGAGGCTTTTACTTGC
This sequence comes from Bison bison bison, assembly GCF_000754665.1. NCBI lineage: Eukaryota > Metazoa > Chordata > Mammalia > Artiodactyla > Bovidae > Bison > Bison bison. The sequence goes on from NW_011495069.1 coordinate 2,628,681, forward strand.
ATGGAACCTTAGGAAAATTACTTAAACTCTTTGAGCTTCTCTTCCAACAACTGTAAAAGAAACTAGTGTGTGCCAGGCTGTTTTTTGTTTAATATTTATCACTTATCTTATTCATTTGGCTGCACGGGGCCTTGGTTGCGGCCTGAGGACTCTTAGCTGTGCCATGTGGGATCTAGTTCCCTGACCAGGGACCCAGGCTCCCTGCCTTGGGAGTGTGGAGTCTTAGCCACTGGACCACCAGGGAAGTCCCTGTGCCACAATTTATTCATTTGTCCAGGAAATATATATGGAGCACCAACTATGAAGCAGTCAATGGGTTAAGTATTAAGGACACAGTAGTGAATAAGAAAAACACAGTCCTTGTTCTTGGAGACAACAAATAAAGAAAAATGTCTGTGGTGAGGGAAACAAGGAGAATTAAAACAGGGTGACGTGGTCATAAGTGACTGGGTGGTTGTTTAGATTGCGTGTCGGGAAGTGACAATTATGCTGAGATCTGAATAATCTGAGAGTGTTCGGTCCAATAACAGCCATTTATTCCAGCGATTATAATGGAAGAGGAACTGAAGTACCAGGAGTCAGTTGGCCCAGGTCTGTTCCTGCCCTCACTTGTTTTGTGTCTTTGCACAAGTCACTCAGCTGCTCCAATTCCTTCTTCTCTTTCCTTAGAAAGAAAATGGTTCCCTTTCATCTTGGATTCCTGAACAATTTAGTTCTAAGATCTTTATGTGAGGCAGAGCAAAGTGGGCATCTGCAGCGGTAGGAGGTGGGGTGGGAAGCTGAGCTGACCTGGAGTAGGGCAGGGAGGGGACTCCGCACAGGTCCGTGGAGTCAGAGGTGAGCAAGGAGAGGAGAGTATTTGTGTGCATTATTACTTGGTGTGTGCGGTGGGAGCCCAAACAGAGTGAGCAGGGTATTCTAGCACGGAACGTCAGAGCCTAGTGGGATGAGGAGATATCTGCACAGGGTTGAGGTGGTGGTATGCTCGGGGTATTTATAATAAATAAAGATTGCCCAAATATATAAATATATGAAAAAAACAATTATAGACTCCTTCCTTGAGGAAACCCCAGATATTGGACTTACTAGGAGAAGGCTTTTAATTAGCTATTTAAATATATTCAAAGACCTAAAGGAAACGATGACTAAAGAAATAGAGAAAAGCATGAGAACAATGTGTCACCAAATACAGTATGTTAATAAAAATATATAAAAAAAGAATGATATAGGAATCCTGGAGTCAAAAAGTATAATTGAAATGCAAACTTCATTAGAAGGGCTGACTGGAAGATTTGAGCAGGTGGAAGAAAGGATCGGCAAACCTGACAGTAAGTCAGCCGGGATTGTCAGCTGGAGGAACAGAGAGGGAAAAAAACGAAGGAAAACAAACAATAAGTCAGCCGGGATTGTCAGGTGGAGGAACAAAGAGGGAAAAAACGAAGGAAAACAAACAGAGTCTCAGAGAGCTGTGAAACATCATGAAATGTACCAAGGTATGAATACTGGGAGTCCCAGAAGGAGAGTGGAGAGAGAACGGAAAGAGTATTAGAAGAAACAACGGCTGAAATTTTTTTCAAACTTGATGAAAACTACATTTTACACATCCAAGAAATTCCAAGGAGAAACTCAAAGGTTTCACACTAATACATATTATAATCAAACTGCTACAAGCCAAAGACAAAGAGAATATATTGAAAGCAGCAAGAAAGAAGGTACTTACCACACATGACTGATCCTCAACAAGATTAACAGCCAATTTCCCATCAGAAACCACGGAGGGCAGAGGGCAATGGGACGACATATTCACTCAAAGTAATGCCAATAAGAGATGGGAATACCAGACGACCTTACCTGCCTCCTGAGAAACCTGTATGCAGGTCAAGAAGCAACCAGTTAGAACTGGTCGTGGAACAACGAATTTATTCATTAGTAATTAGTAAAAGGCAAACCACATACACAATGAGATATCACTTAGCAGCCACTAGAATGACTATGGTTAAAAACAAAAAAAAACAGGTAACAGTGATAGTTTGGGGAAGATGTGAAGAAACTGGAACCGTTCTACATTGCTTGTGAGAAAGTAAAATTATGCAGACACTTTGGAAAACATTTTGACAATTCTTTAAAAAATAACACATAGAATTACCATATGACTCGGCAATTGCGTACAAATATGTTCACCTCATGTGAAGAGCTGACTCATTGGAAAAGACTCTGATGCTGGGAGGGATTGGGGGCAGGAGGAGAAGGGGACAGGGAGGCCTGGCATGCTGCGATTCATGGGGTCGCAAAGAATCGGACACGACTGAGCGACTGAACTGAACTGAACTGAACTGACTGAATGCAAAGAAATGACTCATTTTAAAAGACCCTGATGCTGGGAAAGATTGAAGATGGGAGGAGAAGGGGACAACAGAGGATGAGGTGGTTGAATGGCATCACCGACTCAATGGACATGAGTTTGAGTAGACTCTGGGAGTTGGTGATGGACAAGGATGTGTGCTGCAGTCCATGGGGTCTCAAAGAGGTGGACATGACTGAGTGACTGAACTGAACTGAACTGATGTTCACCTAAATACCTGTAAATGAATGATATACTAGCATTTTATTCATAACAGCCAAAAAAGTAAAAATAACCCAATTGTCCAATATCTGATGAATGTGAATGTACTGTGCTACGTTGCTTCAGTCGTGTCCAACTCTTTGCGACCCAATGGACTGTAGCCCACCAGGATCCTCTGTCCATCAAATTCTCTAGGCAAGAATACTAGAGTAGGTTGCCATACCCTCCTTCAGGGGATCTTCCTGACCCAGAGATTGAACCCACATCTTTTATGTCTCCTGCGTTGGTTGGTGGGCTTTTACCACTAGCACCACCGGGGCATAGGGCAATAGATAGACAAAAAGGGAAATACCCACACAATGGGAGGTGAGTCAGCCATAACAATGAAGGAAATAGTGACGCAGGCTGCAGCATGGCGAAACCTTGAAAACAGCACGCTAACCTAAAGAAGTCAGACAGGAAAGGTCACATATCGCTTGATTCCATTTATAACACCCAAATAAGCAAATATGTAGAGTCAGACTGCAGATTCAGTTCAGTTCAGTCGCTCAGTCATGGCCGGCTCTTTGCGACCCCATGGACTGCAGCACGCCAGTCCTCCCTGTCCATCACCAACTCCAGAGTTCACCCAAACCCATGTCCATTGAGTCGGTGATGCCATCCAACCATCTCATCCTCTGTCATCCCCTTCTCCTGCCCTCAATCTTTCCCAGCAGCAGGGTCTTTTCCAATGAGTCAGCTCTTCACATCAGGTGGCCAAAGTTTTGGAGTTTCAGCTTCAACATAAGTTGTTCTAACGAACACCCAGGACTGGTCTCCTTTAGGATGGACTGGTTGGAGCTCCTTGCAGTCCAAGGGACTCTCAAGAGTCTTCTCCAACACCACACTTCAAAAGCATCAGTTCTTCGGCACTCAGCTTTCTTTACAGTCCAACTCTCACATCCATACCTGACCACTGGAAAAACCATAGCCTTGACTAGGTGGATCTTTGTTGGAAAACTAATGTCTCTGCTTTTTAATATGCTGTCTAGGTTGGTCATAACTTTCCTTCCAAGGAGTAAATGTCTTAATTTCATGGCCTCAGTCACCATCTGCAGTGATTTTGGAGACCCCCAAAATAAAATCAGCCACTGTTTCCAGCGTTTCCCCATCTATTTGCCATGAAGTGATGGGACCAGATGCCATGATCTTAGTTTTCTGAATGTTGAGCTTTAAGCCAACTTTTTCACTCTCCTCTTTCACTTTCATCAAGAGCCTCTTTAGCGCTTCTTCATTCTGCCATAAGGGTGGTGTCATCTGCATATCTGAGGTTATTGACACTTCTCCTGGCAATCTTGATTGCAGCTTGTGCTGTAAAAACTGTAGATTGGTGTTTGACAAAGAATAGAAAGAGGAGAGATTTGGAGAGTGACTGCTAATAGATTTGTAGTTTCCTTCTGGGGTAATAAAAAAGCTCTAGATATAGATTCTAATGATGGTCATGCAACTTTGTGAATATCCTGAAAATCAATGGATTGTAAACTTTAGACTAGTGAATTTTAGAGTATGTGAGTTATATCTCAGAAACAAAAAATAGGACCTAATTTCTCACTGTTGGAGGAGAAAGATACAAGTATGGGAAGAGAGAAAGTTAGAATAAAGTCTGAAGTTTTGAACTGCAATTGGATGTCACATGTGAACCCATGGCTTTCTATATATATATATATACACACACAGAAATAAATCTAGGTTTTGGAGTGTGTATGCTTGCCTTTTCTTTCTTCTGAGAGGGACTGGGAGCAGTGACACCCTTATAGCAATGAGTACAACTAGCTAACTCTGACCTTGGTTTCTAAATAGCCTTCTCCACCAAGGACTTTACCAGGGAGTCCAAGGAAACAGGGTAACTTGGAGAAATGGCCGAATCCAGGGCTGGGATGGAGGCAGTACAAGGTGAGCTAAGAATATCAGATTCCACGAAGTAAGGATGTTTTCAAAGAACAATGTCCCCTTGTCCAAGTCAGAGTTTGGTACAGAAATAAGTAATGATAGTAATAGATTCAAACTCATGAAGCCACGAGTCTATATAGATCTAATAAATAAAGAAATAACCTGAAAATGTCATGAGAAACAGGATATCGACATAGCTGCAAAGGACCTTCCACACTATACTTAATGACTGCGAAAGGGTGAAGAGTAATCTAACGGTGAAAAAGCCTGGCAAATACCACTGTAATCAAGAGATTAAAATGAACATCATCAGTAAAGGGCTAGAACTAAATGATGTTCCACTTGATAGGATCCAGTGAGAACTGAGCACTGCTTTGCTAGTATTCCTGCCACTGATACAAAACCAAGATAGAATCATGAGGAAGTATCAGTCAAATCCTTGACATAGAATATCAAAGAACATTCTATAAAATGCATGGCCTGTAATCTTTAAAAATGTCACGGTCATTAAAGTCAAGGAAAAACTGAGGAGCTGGTCTTGACTTGAGGAGTCTAAAGAGGCTTGGTATCTAAATACAGCATGGGGTTCTCAACTAGATTGCTTTGGTATAAAGGACATTGTAGGAACAACTGGTGAAACTTGCATGGGGTCTGTGGATTCGTGTTCATTTCCTGATTTGTATAGTTTTAAGGTGGCTTAGTTTGATGAGGAAATGTCTGTGTTTGTGGGAAATACATGCTATAGTGTTTGGGGTGATGCATCAGGTCAGCAGTTTATTCTCCAATGGTTCAGGTAAAAAGCTTCTTTGTCAGAGTTGAGCTGGAGTCCATTATGCTTGTAGCTTTCCTAGTCTGCCCTCGGTAACATCATGTTGGTAGCTTGCCTTTGGCTGTAGTGGGAGTATTTACACCATGGAAATTAGCAAATGTTACAACTCAGGTTATTTTTTAACCCTGGAGAGCCAGTTGTTGATATTCTTTGTAGCATCTTTCAAACTGCTTTTAATAAAGTTTTTATTATTTCAAAACATTATTAAAGCAAAGAAAAGATTTAATGTTATTGTTTCAAACCTTCCTTTGAACAAGACTTGCAATAAATATATAAAGAGCATTTGTACAGTGTTTTATAGTTAACAGAAGTATAATTTTATACTTGAATTGAATATTCTTGACAACCCTGTGAAGTAGAAATGATCATACCAACCATAGAGACAAGTAAATTGAGATCTAGTAAGTCACGTTCTGGGCTTCCCAGGTGGCTAAATGGTAAAGAATCCACCTACCAATGCAGGATCTGCAGGGCACCCTGGGTGGGGAAGATCCCCTGGAGGAGGAAAAGGCAACCCATTTCAGTATTCTTGCAGGGATAATCCCATGGACAGAGGAGCCTGGCGGGCTAAAGTCCGTGGAGTTGCAGAGTCAGACTCGGCTAAGCACACGCATACACATGCACACAGAGACACACATACATACTGAGTCACGTTCTTAGACTTTAGGACAGTGACTCCTTTTCATCTTTGTACTCTCAGTGCCTGGCATATTCCTTGGTGTATAAAAATAGCTTAAAAAATGATGGAAGGACATCTCTAAGTAGAAAAGATTGGTCTCAAATCCAAAATGTACAACTCCAAATCTCACGTATTTTTTCTGCTAAATTAAAATTCTAAACAATTTTAATTACACATGGATCACATGAATATAGTACTAGTACTCTAGTGCTAGTTGCTCAGTCATGTCCAACCCTTTGTGACCCCATGGACTGTAGCCTTCAAGGCTGTTCTCTGTCCATGGGATTCTCCAGGCAAGAATACTGGAGTGGGTAGCCACTCCCTTCTCCAGGGGACCTTCCCAACCCAGGGATCAAACCTGGGTCTCCTGCATTGCAGGCAGATTCTTTACCATCTGAGCCCTAAATCTTAACGTACTACAGGTAATCTTAAATTCTCCTCAACCAGCTTTATTGCCCCCATACCATCCCGTCTACGGGAGTAGCTTCTGGGTAGCCTCCAGACCTATTTCAATGTATTTGTGTTTCCCTCTGAACTACACCGAGTTTCAAGTTCATGGGCAACTTTGACAATCCTGGAGCTTTTGTGTTTTCCCTGGGAATAAGCTCCACCCGCTTTCTCTGTCTTTTTTCTCCGCCAACCTTGATTTTCTTGGTCTCTTTCATGAAAAAAAGAAAGCATAAAACCTTCTCCCCAGCAATCAAGCCAATCTCCTCTGCACAGAGGCCCCAAGAACGTTTATTTCCACCTCAGAGTAAAGTCCTGCTTTGCAGCCTTGGCCCCAGTCTTGTCCCTACGTCACAGGAAAAATCATCAGGGTTGTTCAGCTGCTCCTTGGCAGTGACCCTGTGCTCTAAAATAGGCAGCTGTGACCCAAAAGGAAGAGGAAGGAGAGAGAGAGAATATTTTCCAAGTGTAAGAATGAGTGCGAGGGAGTGAGGGGGCAGAGGGTGGGCTTTGGAGCATTTTTCTTTCTCTGTTCACCTTCTGTGGGGACTGTCTTCACACTATGGGGCCAGTGGTACCTGTTCATCTTCAAGGAAGTTGTCTGGTTCCTAAAACAACTGAGCCAGCAGCTAGGGAGACCTTAGTCCATTTGGTGTTGGGGCCAAGGTCAGAACACGTGGTCAGCTGTGTACATTTTCTGTCGGTGGCACGGTTTGCTTACAAGACAAATGGGTCTCTTAAAAATAAGTGAAACTCAATCCAAATTTACCTTAAATGCTTATTGAAAGAGTGTGAAGGACAGAATGCTTGTGAACTGGTGATCATTTACTGAGATACTATTTTGTGTTTTTGTTCTCATCACCATGGAGAATTTTCCCTCCTTCATTCCAAGAAGGTAGCCAGAGCAGAAGTTCCCTGGCCCCCTTAAACCAGAGCCACCCCTACAATCCCCGAGAGAGAGGGCTTGAGTTCCCCTGGTGACTGGAGTGGGATTGTCTGGGATAGGTCTCCAAGGGTTGGGAGAGGTAGCTGTTAGCAAGAAGGGGAGAGAGGAGAAATTTGGGAGAGCTTTCTCAGAGAGCAAGAAGGGCCAGACAGAGGGATTTTATGGGTTTCAGAAAAATGAACTGGAAGGACTTCTGATGGACTGAGAAGAGAGAGTTCTGACTCCAGGCAGAAAGACTCTCTACCTGAGCAATGACCTCCTGTGCTCAAGCCTGGTTCAGTGTAAATGTCACCTTCAAGGGAGGCTGGACAGTGGACCTAGCAGAGTACAGTGTGAGCTGATAATCAGTTTCTCTTCAAATGTTCTAGATTGCACAAGCTCCCAAGGACATGTGCACAAACCTGGGGAGAAGAGGGTCAAACAGGATCAAGATGGAATTTCTAGGTAGTCAGGCAGGTAGGGGGGGCACCCATTATTCTCATTAGAGGATGAGCATTTTCTTATGCCAGGTTGTTAGGGAGTTTGCTGCACACTCATGATATAGACACTAACTTTGATCCACACCGCAATCTTTATATCTCTTTTACTTTCAAACTTCGGTGTATCCCATTGAATGAATACTTTATGAGATTCCAGTGAGGCCTTGTCACATACAAAATGTCATTTTACCTCACATTACACTTTGATGGTGAATAAGGGAAATATTGTTTCATTTGCTGAAGCCTAGGAAGAAAGCCGATTCATAAACGGGTCTTTTGTGGCTCTTTCTGATGCCTCTCTAACTTTCACTCCTTTGATCTGCTTTGCCCTACGCACATGGGATTATCCCATGCTCTGTTTCTGTGCCCTATCAGTGCTCCTTGCCTGGCTGTTATCCCCATCAGTTCTGATCTTCTCAACACAGGGACGCTTCTGTTTTTGCCTCAACAATTGACTCCGATCTAACAGGCATAAGGAGCACCTCCCCCGTGTCCGGCATGCTGGTAGGCACTCCCCAGTGGCACTTGACTGGGGAGGTATACCTGTCTCTGATTTTCAGAGGCGGGATATAAGATTCAGAGAGGTCAAGAGCTGTGTCCAAGGTCACACAACAGAAGTCGTAGAATGGGATTCACACCTTCCTTTTCCGGGTCTCAGTCTCTATTCTCTGCCTAACCCTACTTGGTTGCCTTACACAGTTCCCAGGCTCTCTATCCATTTCTAAGGAGAAAATGAGATAAATGTCAAAAGGAAATCTATGTTGTATATCTGTGAATCCCAACTTGAGTGTTAGTACCTACTCTGATTGAAAGTCACCCAAGAGTCAGCTCAGGCAGTAAAGAATCTGCCTATAGTGAAGAAGACCTGGGTTCAATCCCTGGGTTTGGAAGATTCCCTAGAGAAGGGAATGGCTACCCATTCCGGTATTCTTGCCTGGAGAATCCCATGAACAGAGGAGACTGGCAGGCTGCAGCCCATGGGGTCGAAAAGAGTTGGACACGAATGAGTAAATAACACACACAGGAGTAGAAACTCAGTTTTGACTTTGATCTTAGACATATCGTTATAATAGCAAGTTTAGCTCTTGCAGTTCTGTGTCCCAAAGTGAGTCCCATGGAATAACTATTGCATAGGATTTTTGTAGATGGTGTTGGAGAAATCAGCTCACTCTATTTAAAAAAAAAAAAAAGTTGAATCTCTATTTCTTACAATATGAAAAAAAAATCCTCCAGTGAACATAACACCTATTAGTGAAAGATAAAAACTATAAAACTAATAGAAGAAAAGCACCATTGTCTATTTTTTGACACATTGGCATAGGTAGGGATTTCAAAAACAAGAAGCTGAAGCACCAATTTTAGGAGGAAAAATGGACTTAGCTGCATATAAATTAGGCTTCCCTTGTGGGTCAGTGGTAAAGAATCCACCTGCCAATGCAGGAGACGTGAGCTTGATCCCTGGGTCAGGAAGATCCCCTGGAGAAGGAGACGGCAACTGACTCCAGAATTCTTGCCTGGAAAGTCCCATGGACAGAAGAGCCTGATGGGCTACAGTCCATGGGATTTCAAAAGAGTCAGAGACAACTTATCGACTAAACATCATGTATAGGTTAACATGCTTCCTAAACAGAAGATACCATAAACAAAGTTAACAGATGGATGAATCAGAAGAAGGTATTTTCAATCTTAAACCAACAAGGAACTATTACGTGGAGTCTAGGTTCTACATCTGCCCTGTTCAGTATACCACTAATCACATACAGCTGTTAAGCACTTTATATGTAACTAATACGAACGGACACGAGTTTGGGTAAACTCCAGGAGCTGGTGATGACAGGGAGGCCTGGCTGCAGTCCATGAGGTCGCAAAGAGTTGGACACGACTGAGTGACTGAACTGAACTGAACTGAATACGAATGAAGATGTGCTATAATTGTAAAATACATACTGGATTTCAAAGACTCAGCATACACAAAGGAATGTAATGTATCTCAACCATCCTTATATTGATTGGCTCAGATGGTAAAGACTCTGCCTGCATTGTGGGACACGTGGGTTCAATCCAGGGTCGGGAAGATCCCCTGGAGAATGGAATAGCTACCCACTCCAGTATTCCGGCTGGGAGGAGAATTCCATGGACAGATGAGCCTGGCAGGCTACAGTCCGTATTTTAGATATATTATAATAAATATATTGCCCCAATTAATTTCATCTGCTTTTTATTTTTTAAATGTGGCTATTAGAAAAAATTTTAATTGCATATGTGGATCACACTATATTTCTACTGGACAGAGCTGTTCTAGCGTATATAAGAAACTCCTACATAGTTGGAGAAAAAAAGAGTGGAAATCCAAGAGGAAAATGGGTAGAATGTGCGAACAGGCAATTTACAAAAGAAAACTCCTATAGCTAAAACGTATGTGAAGAAATGTTCAACCTCACTAATAACCCAAGAAATACAAGTATATCCATGAGAGAACTTGATACCTATCAAATCAGCAAAAGTCAAAAGTTAGATAGTTTTAAATGCGAGTGACATGTGGAAAAGGATTTTCATGCATCGTTGGTGGGAGTGGAGACTGGCAGGGCTGTTTCTGAATAACTCTAGTTGCCTGGGCTTCCCTGGCGGCTCAGATGGTAAAGAATCTGCCTGTAATGTGAAACACCTAGGTTAGATCCCTGGATTAGGATCCCCTGAAGGAGAGAATGGCAACCCACTCCAGTATTCTTGCCTGGGAAATCCCATGGACAGAGGATCCTAGTGAGCTACAGTCTGTGGGGTAGCCAAGAGTCGGACATGACTGAGCAACTCAGCACTGCTAGTTGCCTGATGAAACTGTTAATGGATATTTCAAGGCAGAGATTGAGTTTAGGAGCATCAATATGGCTCATGGAGAGTGTCCATTCTGGGTGGTCAGTATCTGCATTTTTATTTTTTTAATTGCATAGTGACCAGGGGTTGAACCCAGGCCCTCAGCATCGAAGGCGTGAAGTCCTAACCACTGAATGCCAAGGAATTCCCAGTGTCTGCACCTCAGTGATTGTTAAATATTTTGAATATCACACATGTGTGTGACCCCCGGAGGAGGAAATGGCAACTCAGTCGAGTATTCTTGCCTGGAGAATCCCACGGACAGAGGAGCCTGGAGGGCTACAGTCCATGGGGTTGCAAAGAGTCAGACATGACTTAGTGGCTGAGCACACACATACTCTATGAACTAGCTTTCTTATGCTTAATAATGCTCCTCAGAAACTCTCTCATGCACGTCTGTAAGATAACCAGAGAAATGCAAGTAAATACTATATTATTGACTTGACACCCAATAAACGTGTACACAGTGTGACCCAGAGATGCTTGTGAAGTCAGGAGGTGGAGGTCACCAAGGTGGCCCCCACTGGGGGACTGTCAAGTAAGACTTGGTTTATGCATTCAATGAAATACTACATAAAATGCAGAACTAGTGATCCAGATGTATATATGGCAACATGGGTAGATCTCAAGAAGAAAGTGTTGAGGAAACAAGTAGGAACAGAACGAGATTTATGAACATTTCCATTTGTGTGGATTTAAAACATTAATAGGATACAGCTTCAAATTTATGTATATATCAAAATAAAACAAATGGAAGGTAAATTACATGGACTTATCCTAAATAAAATCAACATAGGTGCTTATAGTGGGCAGACTAGAAGAGGAAACAGAAGATGAAGGCGAAAAAGAAAAAATAAACTTTAAAAGAAGAACTTTCATTAGTGCTGCCATATTTCACAAATAAAAATACAGAACATCCAGTTTAGGGACTTCCCTGGGGGTCTAGTGGCTGGGAATTTGCCTTCAAATGCAGGGGACGTGGGTTTGATCCCTGGTCAGAGAACTAAGATCCCACATGTTGCAGGGCAGCTAAGCCCACAAGTTGCAACTACTGAGCCCTCGGGCTCTGAAGCCTGCAAGCCACAACCGGAAAGACGCTGCCACTAGAGAAACCCCTGTACCACAGCGAAAGGTCCCACGTGCCACGACTAAGACCCGATGAACCCAAATAAATAAATATTAAAAAAAACAGCATCCAGTTGAATTTGAATTTCAGACACATAATGATTTTCAGCATAAGTATGTTCCCAATATGCGCAGTTAAAATTCAGATAAAGAATAGAAAATATTTTAACATAAGCATATCTCCGTAATTAAATATATGAATATGTCTATAGTGCTGACAGTGGTTAAATAGATGGTTAAATTCAAGTTCAACAGGACATTTCTCAATTTCATCTGTCAATTCTAGATTCAGGACGTCAGTGAGGTCTCTCCTGTACCTGGCTGAGCTGTCCCTGCAGTGATGAAAGTATGTTGATGAGATTAGAGTTCTTGGAATCATGGTCTCTGCTTCCCACAGTGGAAACCCTGGACGGACCCTGGCACTACCCATACCTTGCCGGTTGGATCACTGGATATCACAAGGCTATCTCTTTGGCAGAAAAGTGGTATGAATCAAGGGTCTCTTGAGCCATTTACAACCATAAACACAGCTTACACATGTTTAGCCCTTATACTATGTTGATAGCCTGCCTTAAGACCCCCTGGGAACATTCAGGCCACCATTCCTCAGTCACATCTTATAGTGAAGAAAGAGAGACAGAAGCAGAAAGAGAGAAAACAAATGATGGATTATATCACAGGTGTTACTGCCAGCCCAACCTTGGTTCAATTCCCAGGCCTGATGTTTCTCAGCCCTGTGATCTTGGGTAACTCACTTCTTGAGCCTCAGTGATTCCATCTGTAAAATGGGAGGAAAAAAACAGGTATGTCACAAGTTTGCTTCGAGGATTGAGATAACAGTGGAAGGAATGATGATAAGAAAACATATATAAAGGGCTTAGCGCAACTGTTGGAAATACTTCTGTAATCATACACAGAAAAAACCGTGGGAGCGTCCTTGGTGATCCAGTTGTCAAGAATCTGCCTAACAGTGCAGGAAACATGGGTTCATTCCTGTTTGGGGAGCTAATATCCCATATGCTGTGGAGCAGCTAAGCACTCCACTGCAACCACTGAGCCCATGCACAACTAGAGAAACCGTGCCCTGCAAAGAAAACCCTGCATACCACAAGTAAGACCCGACACGGCCAGATAACATTCAATACTTTAAGAAAGAAAAACATGGAAGGAAATTGGACATGCGCACAGTGGTTAAGTAAATGACTAAATGAGGAAGATCCTGAAAGATGCTTATCACATGATAGTCACTCAGAGAAATATAGGTATCATTTTCTATTAGTATTTATTGGTGATGGTCTCATGAATGATGCTCCTTTTTTTCTTTATACTCTTTGGTCTCTTCTCCCATATTTTATAAAGTGAAAGCATAATAATATTTGAGACAACAATTACTTCTGGGACACCCACCAGATCCTGGGCACTGTGTTGGTTGCTTGGCATGAATTCAGAACAGACGAGGTCTTTGTGGAAAATTCAGGCTGAGACGACAGTATGGTATTTTTCCTGCTTTGGTGTGTTGCACTATCTGTAGCCTAGATACAATGCGTGGGATATGCAGTAGTCATGTATGGATGTGAGAGCGGGGCCGTAAAGGAGGCCGAGTGCCGAAGAATTGATGCTTTTAAATTGTGATGTTGGAGAAGAATCCTGAGAGTCCCTTGGACAGCAGGGAGATCAAACCAGTCAATCCTAAGGGAAATCAACGCTGAATACTCGTTGCAAGGACTGATGCTAAAGCTCTGCTACTTTGGCCACCTGATGTGAAGAGCTGACTCCTTTGAAGAGACCCTGATGCTGGGAAAGATTGAAGGCAAACGGAGAAGGGGGCATCAGAGGATAAGATGCTTAGATAGCATCACTGACTCAATGGACATGAATTTGAGCAAACTCAGGAGACAGTGGAGGACATGGGAGCCTGGCATGCTGCAATCCATGAGGTCACAAAGAGTTGGATATGACTTAGCGACTGAACAGTGGGATAAGCAACATAGCCCTTTTGGATCATTCTTCACCATCACGTACCCTCTTTCTGCTTCCCTCATCCTTTCTTCACTACTGTCCCATCATAAAGTACTAGACAGGGACATTATACATCATCTACATCGTCCATCAACTTTACCGTTGGAGCATCGACCTGCGGTTTCTCTCTTCTCCCATCACGCTTTCTATTTTTCCTGTTCTGTTTTCTTTTCTTCCCCTGACACCCCCCTGCTACTTTTCTCCTAGTTGTCCACAGTCTTGATGAACCTGCGGTGGTAGGAGAAGTTTCTGGTTGATGCTTTTGCTCTTGCTGGCCTGCTGTGTGCCCTGCGTCCTCCAGCTGCAGGGAACATTTGTACCCTCCATCGGTGGAGGGGTTTACTACCTCTCCGTCAGTGTTCTTGGTCTTTAAGAGACAGAGTTGGGTAATATTAAAATACACTAGACTGGATGTTAAGAGTCTCCGAGTTCAAGTCCCCAAATACCAGTGATACCAGTTGTAATATAGTCTCTGCTTACTGTATCCCAGGCTCTGGACTGAGCCCTTTTGACGTGTTTTCTTGCTGATGCTGAGATACACAGAAAGGTGATGAAAGACAGCTTCATGGGGTAGTTTATTCTAAACAATGGATGGATGCTAGCAAGGTCAGTCAGCTGAATCCCGTGGTTTTAAAAACTGCTCAGGTGCTGAGAGTCCCCTGATGACCTAGTAATTAGGATTTGGGGCTTTTGCTGCCGTGGCTTGGCTACAATACCTGTTCGGGGAACTGAGATCCTACAAGTCCCATGGTGCGGCCAAAATAAAAAAAAAAAAAACAGTTAAAAGAAAACGGTTCGGTTGGTAAAGCGTCTTTAGTCACAGAGGGCTTCCCAGATGGTGCTAGTGGTAAAGAGCCCACCTGTCAACGCAGGAGATGCAGAGACTTGGGTTCAGTCCCTGGATTGGGAAGATCCCCGGGAGGAGGGCATGGCGACCCACTCCAGTATTCTTGCCTGGAGAATCCCATGGACAGAGGAGCCTGGCGGGCTACGGTCCACAGGGTAGCAAAGAGTTGGGCATGGCTGAGGCCACTTGGCACGCACATGTGTGCACTTTAGTCATTGTGTTCTTTGTGGAACATTATAAACTTATATAGCTGTATCTATATCTCTATCTATCTATCTTTATCTTTATATACTTTCCTCGAAGAACAAATGAATACAACTACACTATGTGGTCACTTCATTAAAAAAAAAAGAGAGAGGTTGAGACATGGCTTCCTTTGAGTTTTCTTGCTGTGACTTCTTTATTTGAGTACTAATTTTTGATCACTTATCGGGTCATAAACAAATACTATACTTACCGGGGGAGCCTTTATGGGTCAGATTCTCAGCAGATGAAAGTTTGCGGGACGGGGGGAAACATTTTTATGTGAGAAAAAATTAAAATTGGCAATGCTTACATTTTGAAAGAAGTTTCCCTTCTTTTTAACCCAAAAAGGACAGCTTTAATTGTGGAATTTAAGCTAGTGGTGGTCCCAGTGGTTAAGAGTCACCTTCCAATGCAGGGGACATGGGTTTAATCCCTGGTCAGGGAACTAAGAGCCAATATGCTGGGGGGAAACTGCTCAGCCCATGCACTCTAGAGCCTGCACACGGCAACTACAGACGCCCACAGGCCACAGTGAAGAAGCAGGGAGGCCAATAAAAAGATTAATTAATTAAAAAGCACTAAGCTAGTGTAACATGTCAGTACAGAAGGTCTTGTCTGGAGGCACAGACACCCTTCCAAAGTCACACAATTGAGGCGACATTTACCTTGTCCTGGAGAAGCCTTTCCAGTGCGTGGGCCTCAGTGGCTAAACATTCTCCAAGCTTCTTGCTCAGATAAGGTGGGAATAGGCGTCCCCAGGAGCCCCCCTCATGGGACGTGACCTTCGTACAACTCTGAAGAAACGAGAACACGGTAACAGGTGAAAGAGCATGACCCAAGGGGCATTGGCCCCATCTGGGTGATGGAGTGGGTGTTTCCAGGTGTGTCTGTCCAGGTTGCCACGTGGACAAGCACGCACCCACCTGCTACTTTCAGAGAGACCCTCTCCCCTTCCCAGTGTCGTCTGCTCTGGGTTTTCGCTTCCTCAGATGACTGAGTGAGTCGGGGCCCCAGGGAAGCCGCCTGTCCCCACTCCGTCGTTTAATATCTAGGAACACATCTGTAGGGGGGGGGAGGGAAAGGCAGTGGAAGATCACTGACTTCAGAGTGCTGGAACAAAGTCCCGCTGCTTCCTAACTAGATGGCTGTGGCGAGGGCCTTAACCTCCCCAGGCCTCAGTTTTCCAATCTGAAAGTGAGGGTCATGATAGAATCCTCATTACAAGGTTATGTGAGAATTAAATAAATAACACACGAAGGGATTTTTAACACGGTGGGGAATGCTCAGTTAATAGTAACTTGGAGAGTTATTAATGCCCTGAAAATTCAAGATGTGGGATCACCCGATCCTTAGGGAGACTCATAGGCCTGGCATGTATGTCTCCCATCACTGTCTCCCTGGCAGTCCAGTGTCTACTCTGCATATTTCTTAGAAGACAAGTGGCTTTTTCTCCATTGGGGTAAAGTCCCCCCACTGCTGTAGGGAATTCGGGGTGGGGGGGCGGAGCGGAATGGAATGGGCGTTGGATTCTGATCTCTGTGGATGACTCACCTGCTTTGGCTTGAAACCTGCCTTTGCAAAATGGGGACAATAAAAATGTTTTTTTTACACCCTTCACTGCCCCGCCCTTGTCTCCCAATTTATGAGGCTGGCAGAGCACTGATTAGCCTGTAAACTGTCCTGGTCTCCCTTGGAGAATAACATCTAACAGAAGCTATGAAGATGGTTGCAGCTTAAGAACTGAAGATTTGTTTTCAGAGCAACACTTCCTGTTACCTGCAACTGAAGACTTTGTTCTGTACAGACTCGGGTGGGTATAGGTGGAAATAGCGTGGAGCTCCATCTTGGAGAACCAAGAGTCGTGGGATTGACATTTGTGCCTGAATCTTTGTGGTAAGATAAGTAACTCTGAGACCCTCGATGACACGAAAGTTCTGTTCAGAACTTTGTGTTTAGGAGCACAGACTCTGGAGCTGGACTCTCAGGCTTGAATCCTCAGAGCTCAACTCTTGCTGCTTGTGTGGCTTTGGGCTAATTTATTAATATCTCTGTGCCTGAATTTCTTCATCTGTAAAACAGGAATAATGTTAGTCCCTAACTTAGAGGATTGTTGTGAAAATTGAATGAGTTAAAAAATCTAAAGTTTTTAGAACAGAGTGCCTGACATAGCAGGGAGCTTGATACATGTTAAGTTTCTATCTGTCTGTATCTATTTATCTATCCATCTATTGATCTATCTTTATGTATCTATTATCTATCAACCTTCTGTCAATTGATATCATTATCTAGACTGAACAGTGCAATGTAGAAGAAAGAATCGAGGGTTTGAAACAGATATATCTCTTCTCCCAATCCCGCCTGTACTATTTAAAAGTTTTGTGGTCTCTGAGTACAACTATTCTTAAGTGTTTGTATCCACTAATAGTTGGAAGCTGTACATGTTACCCGAGTCCAAGCTTGCTCTACTCACCACATGACAGGCCAATAAATCCAAGAGACAACACATCGAGGGAAGGAATACAACTTTATTTGGAAAGCTGGCCCCGAGAAGATAGCAGACTAATGTCTCAAAATAACCATCTTGTCTGGGTCTGGAAGCCACGTTCTTGTACAGAACAAGGGTGAGAAGGAGAGGTGAGGAAGCAAAGTAAAAAGGCCATTAATCTTGCAAACACGTCCTAGAATGGCAAGCTTCTGCGAGGGTGGTGTGTTAATTTCTTCCTTCCTGTAGCTATCCACAGGTGGATAGGGTCCTGAGCAAAGGAGCCTTGATATTCAGGCAGAGGGGCAGGGTTCCCCAAGGCAGACCATTATGTAAAAACAGTGTCCTTTCAGCAAACAAGGCCACAAGAAGCAAAGGTTAATGTAAAGAGGCAGATCCAATGTGGAGTCAGTTCTCCCCTGTAACAGAGACACTTAGCTGAGCTGTATAAAATACAGAAACATCCTAAAAGTGTCAAATAGCTAACAAGATAGCGAGCAGTGTTGGTTGAGATCTGAGAAAAGACAGGATCCAAAAAAGTTGAGCCCTACACGCAGGGTCACTTGCATTGTTCCACACATTTGCTGATATCAATAAGTAGCTCTCTCAGAGCTAGTGAACTAAAGTAGAATTTTGAATCCCATCAAGGGTGAGGATCCTGGTAAACCATTCCCACTTTTAGCTGAGATTCAAAAGGGCTATACCCTAGGAGATGGGGTAAGATAGAAAAAAGCAAGGTTTAGCTCACACTGTGGCCAGCCTTTGAGCCATCAGGGTGGCCCTGATGGAAAATGGGTACAATAATACCGATATCATGCATTCTGTATAGGGTTGTAAGAATTAAATTTAGATAAAATATGTACCAGGCCTCCAGTGATACAATAATGCTATATATTTGAACTCCTTGAGCCTCTGTTTTCACATGTGTCCAAAATCACTCCAGTAGAGTTGTTTTCAGTTTTGGCTGAGACAAACTGTACATCGTAGCTGAATTCCTACCATGTTGCCATTTGCTGTGCTAGGAGCATGCTATCTATTACCTCCTTTCCAGGTGGATGAAAACATGAGACACACAGTTGTCTTCTTCCCTCTTAGATGTCTGAGAACCAAAAGCCTTGCAGGGGTCTCACCACAGGAGTGTCCTGAGGGAGGAGGAGGAAGAGAGAAGAGATGTTTTAGATCTTGGGAGATGCTCTTGATCTTCAACTTCTACTGCTAATTCTGAGCTCAAGGAGGAAAGAGATTACTTTGTTGAGCAAGATTCTCTCCTCCTGTATCCGAAGAAATTAAAAAAAAATTGACAACACAAGTCAGAAAGGGTCCCAGTATCTCTCACCCTGTAGTCACTAACCTTTTAAGAAATAAATATCTGTTATAGTAAAACCCGTTTCCTTTGCGTAAGGTGAAGGGGGTAGGGGGTCAAAAATCTCATGAGGCTGATTTCAGGGGATTCAAAGCCCTGTATTTATTTATTTAATTTTTATTTACTGGGGGTATAGTTGCTTTATAATGTTGTATTCAGTTCAGTTCAGTCGCTCAGTCATGTCCGACTCTTTGCGACTCCATGAATTGCAGCATGCCAGGCCTCCCTGTCCATCACCAACTCCTGGAGTTCACTCAGACTCACGTCCATTGAGTCAGTGATGCCATCCAGCCATCTCATCCTCTGTCGTCCCCTTCTCCTCCTGCCCCCAATCCCTCCCAGCATCAGAGACTTTTCCAATGAGTCAACTCTTCACATGAGGTGGCCAAAGTACTGGAGTTTCA
>NW_011495069.1:2649037-2651763 GCF_000754665.1 Bison bison bison
TCAACTGGAATTCCATCACTTCCACTAGCTTTGTTCGTAGTGATGCTTTCTAAGGCCCACTTGACTTCACATTTCAGGATGTCTGGCTCTAGGTCAGTGATCACACCATCGTGATTATTTGGGTCGTGAAGATCTTTTTTGTACAGTTCTTCTGTGTATTCTTGCCACCTGTTCTTAATATCTTCTGCTTCTGTTAGGTCCATACCATTTCTGTCCTTTATTGAGCCCATCTTTGCATGAAATGTTCCCTTGGTATCTCTAATTTTCTTGAAGAGATCTCTAGTCTTTCCCATTCTGCTGTTTCCCTCTATTTCTTTGCATTGATCGCTGAGGAAGCCTTTCTTATCTCTTCTTGCTAGTCTTTGGAACTCTGCGTTCGATGCTTATATCTTTCCTTTTCTCCTTTGCTTTTCGCTTCTCTTCTTTTCTTCTGCTTTACAACAAAGTGAATCAGCTGTATGGATCCACACATCTCCTCCCAATGGAGTCTCCCTCCATACTCTCCCACCCTCTGAGCCATCCCGGAACACAGCTCTGGGCGCCCTGTGCCATACGGCAGGTTTAACTCATGCGGTGTATGTGTCGATTCCAGTCTCCTGACTCATTCCAACCCCAGCCCCAAGTGCACACAGCCGCTCTCTACATCTGTGTCTCTATTCTTGTCCAGCAAATAGGTTCATCTATACCATGGCACCCCACTCCAGTACTCTTGCCTGGAAAATCCCATGGACGGAGGAGCCTGGTGGGCTGCAGTCCATGGGGTCTCTAAGAGTCGGACTCGACTGAGCGACTTCACTTTCACTTTTCACTTTCATGCATTGGAGAAAGAAATGGCAGCCCACTCCAGTGTTCTTGCCTGGAGAATCCCAGAGATGGTGGAGCCTGGTGGGCTGCTGTCTATGGGGTCGCACAGAGTCAGACATGACTGAAACGACTTAGCAGCAGCCGCAGCAGTACCATTTTTCTAGATTCCACAAAAATGCATTAATATACAATATTTGTATATTAATATTGTAATAATATTATTATTTGTATATTTGACTTACTTTACTCTGTATGACAGACTCTAGATTCATTCACTTCTCTACAAATGACTCAACTCATTCCTTTTTATGCGAAAGCCCTGTATTTAGTTACGTCTGTCCAGCAAGCACTTTGAGCAGGCACTGCATGACCCACTCCTTCAATTTTCACATCTCTTTTAAGGTTGTATCAGTTAGCGCTATAATACTGGATGCTCTATAACAAATACAACTTAACTTTTCAGGGGTTTAACACAATCGCAGTCTGCCATCCCCTCCCCTAACAGTCCATCGCAGGCGTTCCTGCTCACTGGCGGTTTTCCTCTTTGAGGTGGCTCAGGGACCCTGGTCTGGAAGTGACACGTTTCTCAGTGGTAAAAAGTTGTCTTTGCATCTGGATGCAAAAGGGGCTGGAAAACGGAGACCATGGTCGAGCAGTTCCCACTATGGAGGAGGAAGCATGGGGTTTTGGTGGACAGCTAGTTATCTGTTTTGTAAATATCATCATCACCGTCCTCATCCCCATTTCTGGATGGGGAAACGGAGGCTCCAGTACTTAAATAACTTACCTAAGGTCATAGCTGATAAGTGACAGAGGCTGGACTTGGAGCCGGGCAGTCCGTTTTCAAATCCCACATGCTTGCCGTTGTATCTGCTATCTCACGGTGATGAATAGCAGGCAGGACCCACTAAGAAGGAAAAGAAAATATCAGACATGCTCTTGAAATTTTATTTTCACGAATAAAGCTTCTGGGACTTCCCTGACAATGCAGTGGTTAAGACTGCATTTCCACACCAGGGGATGAGGGTTTGATCCATGACTGGGGAACTAAGATCCTGCACGCCCTGCAGCCCTGCCAAAAAGAAAGAATAAAGCTCTTGAAATGAGGTAAACAAGCACTTGAGAAGAAGTGCTCTCACAGTCGCTCAGAGCTCAAACGCCGCCTTCTCAGAGAGGCCTTCCCGCTCCCCTTACCTTCCAACAACCCTGCTCCCCGAGACACTCTGTCTCCTGTACAATGGTGTATTTTCTCCATAGCACTCTCATTATCTGAAACCAGGGACATATTTGTTTCTTGTGGATGGACTGTGTCCCTGAGCAGAATAGAAGCTTCCTGTAAGCAGGGAGCTGGTCTGCCTTGCTCACTTTGTACTCCAGCACCCGTCATGGAGCCTGGCACACAGGAAATCCTCCAGAGATTTTCATAAAATGGGTAGGTGTATCTGCAAGGTACAGATGCATTCATTTATTCATTCTCACATTCTCACCACATATTAGTCATTCGTTCATTCAGTCATTCATTCACTCTTTCTCAAATGCCTGGGCCTCATCTGAGGATTAGAATCTGATGCGTAGAGCCTACTCATTGGAAAAGACCTTGCTGTTGGGATATATTGAAGGCAAAAGGAGAAGAAGGCAGCTGAAGATGAGATGGTTAGATATCATCGCTGACTCAGTTGACATGAATTTTAACAAACTCTGGGAAACAGCGGAGGATATAGAAGTCTGGTGGGCTACAGTTCATGGAGTCACAGTCAGACATGACTTAGTGACTGAACAACAGCAACAATAATCTGAGGATAGAGAGATGATAGTCCTTGGTCTACGGGTAACTTGTGAAACCTTGGAAGGCTTCCTGTAGGAGGTGATATTAGAGCTGGAGGGAATATTTAATTGTGAATTGGAAAAAGGGGTGTGTCATA
>NW_011495069.1:2651863-2658314 GCF_000754665.1 Bison bison bison
TGTGTCATATTACTTCTCTTGATGCTTTTACATCTCCCCTTGGTCTGTAACCAAATACACTACTCCCCTGGGCTTTGTAAACTACCATTGTTCAGCACGGAGACGAGCCTGGCTACCACTTTATGATGGCAAAGTTCCTGAACCCTATCTACAATATAAAGAATAGAAAGTGGACTCACAATGGGACAAGGTAGGCTTGTCCTTTCTGTGTCTCGTAGAGGGGACAGGGGCAGGTTCTAGGTTTACAGCAAAGGGTTGGTAGCTTTCTTTAGCTTATAAATAAAAACGACCCAGTCATCCTTATGATGGCCAACCCACCTCAAATTCCTGGTCACAGCAACGCCAGTGTCACAGCTGTAAGCATAGTGTCCCTAAGGAGAGGTGTTGTTTGGTCGCTCCGGTCACTCTGCCACGGATTATGGCGCACCAGACTCCTCTGTCCATAGGATTTCTCAGGTATGAATACTGGAGTGGGTTGCCATTTCCTTCTCCAGGGGATCTTTCTTATTCAGGTATCAAACCCAGCTTTCTTGCGTCTCCTGTATTGGGCGGCTGATTCTTTACCCCTGAGCCACCAGGGAAGCCCAAGGAGAGGTACTCAATGCTTTTCTTAGAAATTTGAGTGGCTACTCATCAATTTTCTTTTTGGGCAAATCAAGGCAGTGGATATGACAGCTACTTATTTTTGGATACAACGAATACACTTAGATAACGTCACAAGTGACACGCCTGCAGGAATCAAAGTTAGGCTCAGCTGCTGGAGAATGAACCCTTTGACCTTTCCCAGTAAGAGGCTGCTGCACTGTGAATTCTGATGCTAGCAGGAAGCTTTAGGAAAAGGATAAGAGCAAAGAACCAGGTGTCCCAAAGACATGTTTTTGGGAATGTTTTTCTTATTACCATTGTAATAAAGTTTCAGTGTCTGAAATTCAGAAAAATACAAACGTGCAGCAATGCAAACAAAAGGAAAATAAAAATCACCTCCATTTTCAAGAGCCCAGAGATAGTCAGCTGAGCATTTTGGTGCCTACTCTTCCATTCTTTATGCATGTATATGTGTGTCCTTTTTATAAACAGAAATAGGATCTTTGTGTGTGCTCAGTCGCTCAGTCCTGTCCGACTCTTTGCAACCCCATGGACTGTGGCCCACCAGGCTCCTCTGCCCATGGGGATTCTCCAGGGAAGAATACTGGAGTGGGTTGCCATGCCCTTCTCCAGGGCATCTTCCTAACCCAGGGATTGAACCCAGATCTCCTGCATTGCAGGCAGATTCTTTACTGTCTGAGCTACCAGGGGAGCTTTATCTCTTTGCAAACTGCCTTTTTCATGTAATAACACACTACATATACATGATTCCGTTCCACTTCATTTGATTGATCATCTTTGATGAGACTATTTGGAATGTCTACAGATATTCTATGGCATGACAACATCATAGTTCATTTGACAAATCCACTCTTGGTGGATATTTAGGTTGTTTATAATTTTTTCCCATGATAACAGATGGTGTAATGATTATTTTCAAAGCTCAGCATCCAGTCAAGTGGTGTGCATATTTCAAAAGCATAACTTGTTCTTTACCAGCAAAGTGAAGTCCTAGCGGCTATAGCTGAACAAATTAAAATAAAGGCCAATTTAAATAAAGTGTGTGTCTGTATATAATGGTAAATACAAAAATTAAACGCTCTTTTCTTTGAATAGATCTACTCCATGGGGATCATTTTGACCCCAATTCCTTTTTCATCTAACTGGAAAAAAGGAGATGTTTGCCAGGGGAAGAGTAGGTAGGTGGAACCACCAGATTTTACCTCCTTTTGTTATCCACTAGGGTTTTGGCCTCCTTAATCAAGAGAAATTGATCAAAGGCCAGACAAGAAATTCAGGCAAGGCTTTACTGGGGCCCCTCCTGCAGCAGGGTGGAACGAGAACAAACAGCAGTTTCCCCTGGGGGCTCGCTCCCCAAGCACGCAAGCTGGTTCCTTATAAGCGCTGGGTCCAGGGGTGGAGCCAGAGGGGTGGCTCAGTGGTTTGCCCACCCCTTTGGTGGTGTGTGTGCAGGGGGTATGCTCAGCACCCTGCTTTAGCTCCAAGATCTGCAGGAGTGGCAGTTGGACTTTTTGGTCTCTTTGTTGTTCAAATTTGCCCCATCTGTGCCTGCGCCCAGTTATTTTTAGTCGCTTATGGTTTTTTCTATTTCAAGTTCCAGGCAGAGACGTTTGTCCAGGTGCAGGGCATTGCAGGACTGCAGCAAAAGGTCGAAGGTCCCAACAAGTCTCATTTTCAGGAGGCTTTTGCACCTGGAGAGTTCACATAGGATTCTTAGGTGAATATGGGCACATTCTTTTTTTTTTTTTTTTAAAGATTCGCTGATACACACCCTTTCCCCCTTCCATCTTCTCTAAGAAGAGAAAGGGACACAGAAGAAAACGCAGCTTCCTGGGATGTCAGAGATGTACCTTCCTCAAGGGACAGACATGTTCTTGGAGAGGGTTGATGACAGCCGTTTCCAGGACCAGCAGCTGGCAGCAGCTGGCACCATGAGATTCTGGGTTTCTGTAACTGTGAGGAGTTTTCTTTTTCCCTCAATGAGCAGGTCCAGCTTCAAGTGTCAGAAACAGTTTCTTGCCAAACCAGCCTGCCAAAAAAACTGCTCCATTTTATAGGATAATCAGTATAGATTAGGCAGTTTACATCCATCAACTTGCAAAGTGGGCATCGGTATTTATTTTGCAGGTGAAGAGACAGAAGTTGAATGGTTAGCTAACTTACCCAGCATCACATGTTCAAGAAGTGGCAGGTTCAGGATTCTAACTCTACTCTGATTCCAGAGCCCCTAAAGTCTTGTCGCTATGCCTCGTTGCTCCTCTGGTTTATTGTCATCCTTGCGTTTTTCAGTTCATTTTACAGATAATTTAAACTCCTCAGAGTTAAGATTTTAGCTACTAAAGGAATTGAGTTTTTTTTTTGGGGGGGTTGTCTGTGTTTTAAGGTTCCAGCAATGCCGTTTCCTACCAATCATATATTTTAATTGTCAAAAAAACTGGGGATAAATTCTCAGAGAATTCTGAGACATGTTGACATATTCTCAATGCCTTTATCTAAAAATGTGGGCTTTTGCTTGCCATGGTGAAAGGGACTCACCACCTTTCAGGAGTGGCCTCAGGATCCTCTGGGAGCTTTTCCTGATGTTCCTGCTCTGCTCCTCACTTCTGGATGGCAGGTCCTAGCACCCCAACTCTGGCACTAGAGATGTGACATCACCATGAAACGTGCAGTCTTGATGTCCACCTCTCCCAGACACGAGAGCCTTCTTATCAGTGGTGTGCTCTGCCTTGGGTACCCAGCAGAGGAATCCAGGCTAAATTTTCTAGAAGAGCAGTCCTTACTCATTCACTTCCTGCACTTGTCCATTCCACTCAACACCCATTAATGGGGCCTCTAAGGCCATAGATAATTAATACAGAGTTCCAGCATGGACTGGCCCAGTCTAATGGAGAGAGGCTGATAGCAACCCTGAATATTTAAAAGCAAAAATTTGAGAATTAATCAACAAAAGTGACATGCATCAACATGGATAAAGTTAATAAAATATAATGTTCATACAGATAACAAATAGGCACATGAAAAGATGCTCAATATCACTGATTGTTAGAGAAATGCAAATCAGAAGTATCATGACATACCACCTCACACTGGTCAGAATGGCCATCATTAAAAAGTCTACAAGTAACAAATGCTGGAGAGGGTGTGGAGAAAAGGGGCCTCTCCTGCCCTGTTGGTAGGAATGGAAATTGGTGTAGCCAATACGGAAAACAGTAGGGTAGTTCCTTAAAAAACTGAAAATAGATCTGCCGTGTGACCCAACAAACCCACTCCTGAGCATGTCTACGGCGGGAACTGTAATTTGAAAAGAAACACGTGCCGCAATGTTCAGGGCAGCACCACTTACAGCAGTGAAGACGTGGAGACAGCCTCATGTCCACTGACGGATGGACGGACACAGATGCGCTGTGCGTGCATACATACATATACATACAATGAAATGCTACTCGGGCAAAAAAACAGAATGAAATAATGCTGTTTGCAGAACATGGATCAACCTAGAGTTTATCACACCAAGTTAAGTAAGTCAAAAAGAGAAAGACAAATCCCATATGATACCACTTATATGCAGAATCTAAAATATGACACTAACTTATTTACAAACCAGAGACAGACTTACAGACGTAGAAAAGAAGCTTACGGTTGCCAAAAGGAGAAGGAGACGGGGAGGGATAGATTGGGAGTTTGGGATTAGCAGATACTGATAGATAAATAGATACATATTATATAAAAAATATAAAATTATATAGAGATTATATATAAACAAGGACCTACTGTATAACACAGGAAACTATATTCAGCACCTGTAATAAGCCATAATAGAAAAGAATGTGAAAAAGAATAAATGTGTGTATCACTGAATCGCTTTGCTGTGCCCTGGAAACACAACATTGTAAACCAACTACTTCAATAAAAATGGTAAACAAGTCATAGAAGGATACATTCACTTTGGTATCGTTTATGTAAAGTTAAAAATGCTAAACCATACTGCATGTTGCGTAGTGACATAAACCTGTGCATGATAAACAACAAATTTATGAGTGTGGTTACCCCAAGGAACTGGGAGGGAGCAGGTTTGGGGGAGCGTGGGTGTGGGCTTCAGCTGTATGTGACATTTTGCTTCGCAAGAGAGGAGGGTCAGGCATGTCAGTGTCCGCTGCATTACTCTTAATCCATGTTTGTAACGTCAATATTTCATTTTAAAAGGCAGATTTTAAAAATGCACACACCTGCACATACAGTCTCATCTTAATTTTGTATTTAAAAATGCATTTTGTTCATCATAGAGAAAGGATGGGAGGAAATGTGAGGTTAAACCACATGAAACTGTTATTTTTGTAGGTTATAAAGTGGTCAATTGTCAGCGATCTCATATCAACCTCATACACTGAAATTGCAACAATCACTATCTCTGACAGCGGGATTATGGATGAGTAAAAAAAATTCTTTAACGTCTTTTCAGGTTTTCTCCCGTGACAGGTTATATTTTTCCTATCAGAAAAACTTCCCTGCGGATTGTCTGGGAAGAGAGAAAGCTGTCTCTCTGCTGCCCCCTTGTGGGCCCTGCAGCACAGGGCTCCTCCGCCCAGCGCCTGCCAGTTAATCCGCGCCGCAGCGTGAGGTCCTGGCACGTGAGCTGATGAGGCGGCTTCAGGTGGTTTGCCCAGATGTCTGATGATAACCACGGACACTGCGGGCTATTAGGATCCTTGGCACAGAGACACCAAACAAAGAAATTGTTCTGGAGCCGTACAGATAAGTCCTGCAGCTCAAGGGCTAGCAAAGTCATTTTGAATGAGTATGAGCATCTCCTCCAGGACTGGGGGCTCCCATTCCCACACCCATCACCTTTCATCGCCTCCAAGGGGCATTGATAAAATGGAGAAGTCAAATGAGGGCTGCGTGGAAATAAAAACTTAGTTAAAATTTTTTATTTTTAGAATATCACTCTATTATTAAGGGAATGTTCTTTTCAAAGAAATTGGGACAATTTGGTCTACATTATAATAGTGAAATACTGTTTAAGAGTCAGTATTACTTCCTTTAAAATTTTTTTTATTTTATATCAGAGTATAGCTTATTAACGGGCTTCCCTGGTGACTCAGACGGTAAAGAGTCTGCCTGCAGTGCGGGAGACCCGGGTTCGATGCCTGAGTTGGGAAGATCCCCTGGAGAAGGGTGTGGCAACCCACTCCAGTATTCGTGCCTGGAGAAGTCCATGGACAGAGGAGCCTGGTGGGATACAGTCCACGGGGTCGCAAAGAGTTGGACACTACCGAGTGACTAACATACACATAGCCAATTAACAATGTGATAATTTCAGGTGGACAGCAAAGACGCTCAGTCATACATACACAGGTATCCATTCTCACCCCAATTCCCCTCCCATTCAGGCTGAAAAACCTGTGTCTGTTAATCCCCTCAAAAGCCAGGTAAAATATTCTGTTTAGTTGCCAGGAAAATTAACAATGTAGGATATTGAACTATTCACTTTACATGTAAATGTAATTTGGTATTGCAGACATGAAATTAAAAGACACTTACTCCTTGGAAGGAAAGTTATGACCAAACTAGACAGCATATTAAAAAGCAGAGACATTACTTTGTCAACAAAGGTCTGTCTAGTCAAAGCTATGGTTTTTCCAGTAGCCACGTATGGATGTGAGAGTTGGACTACAAAGAAAGCTGAGTGCCAAAGAATTGATGCTTTTGAACTGTGGTGTTGGAGAAGACTCTTGAGAGTCCCTTGGACTGCAAGGAGATCCAACCAGTCCATCCTAAAGGAGATCAGTCCTGGGTGTTCATTGGACGGACTGATGCTAAAGCTGAAACTCCAATACTTTGGCCA
>NW_011495069.1:2658414-2667394 GCF_000754665.1 Bison bison bison
ACTGCAAGGAGATCCAACCAGTCCATCCTAAAGGAGATCAGTCCTGGGTGTTCATTGGACGGACTGATGCTAAAGCTGAAACTCCAATACTTTGGCCACCTGATGTGAAAAGCTGACTCACTTGAAAAGACCCTGATGCTGGGAAAAATTGAGGGCAGAAGGGGAAAGGGACGACAGAGGATGAGATGGTTGGATGGCATCACCGACTCAATGGACATGGGTTTGGGTGAACTCTGGCTGTTGGTGATGGACAGGGAGGCCTGGTGGTTCATGGGGTCGCAAAGAGTAGGACATGACTGAGTGACTGAACTGAACTGAATATATTTTTACATAAATATATATATAATATATAACATATATACATATTTATATCAGTTTTATAGCCATTTAAGGGGAACTGGAGAGAGTCAGCAGTGGTGAGGTGGAAAAAAAGGAGAAGTAAGGGAGAGAGGATGCAGGAAACTCATATTTAATGGATTGGGCACTTTCTGAGGGTTGTGATATTAACATCTCAGAAAAACTCAGAGAAGGAGCCACTGCTGCCCTCATTTCTGGGACGAGGAAACCGCAGCTTGGGAAGATGATGGAAAGCAGGGCTGGTCACGCAGGAGGCTGGCAGCAGACATGGGGTCTGGACTTAATTCAGCCTGACCGCCCCGAAAGCCTTTTCTTTTTCATCTACCCTATGCTGAGGGAGTGAGACAAAGGAGGCACTGGAGCTTCAGAGAAAGATGCCGAGAGGGGAAAACGAGAAGGACAGAGGCACCCACGGGGAGCAGCCGCCACCAAGAAGAGGGGCCGTAAAGGGAAAGAGGCAAAAGGGGGACAAGGCTTCACGCGCGTGTGCACACACGCACGCCACCACCCCACCAGACACAGAGGACGCCCGAGAGAGACAGAAAAAAAAAAAAAAGACAAAACGTTTATTTGACTGTGTCACGCAGGCTCTTGGTTGTGGCATGTGGGATCTAGTTCCCTGACCAGAGATCGAACCCAGGCCCCCTGCATTGGGGGCGCAGAGTCTTAGCCACGAGACCATTAGGGACGTTCCAAGACTTTTGCTGAACAACGTTCTTCCCTGTGGCCTGCTATGAGACGGAACAGAAGGCAATCAAACCGTGCTGCATTGCCACAACATTAAGCACAGAGGATGAAATGAAAGACCTGGCCTTGGTACTCTCTTCCCTGAACTTGTCCTCTGAGACTCTGCCAACCAGCCAACTGCACAGAGCACCCACCCTGCCCAAGTGAACATGCAGAGTGGTTCCGTGGGGTGGGGCGAGGGGACGTTCTCTGTCCTGAGTACTCGATGTCTACATATCCGCTGCCTGCCCATCAAATGGAATGACGTGTCATTAACTCAAATTTAGTACTAAAAACATCTGTGATAGTTTGGACATGGCTGAGTTGACACTTGATTTTGCTTAGAAAGCCATGTCCTGGGACTTCCCTGGTGGTCCTGTGGTCAAGACTCTGCCTTTCCTGTACAGGGGGCATGGGTTCTATCCCTGGTTGGGGAACTAAGATGCTGCACGCTATTGAGAGGCCCAAAATTAAAAACAACAAAAAAAGCCAGGTCCCCACAGGAAGAGCAAATTAACAATACAGTGAGATTGATCTGAGGGTGGTACAGTGGGAAAGGCAAGAAAGCAAGATGCTAAGGACGCTTAAAAGACTTAGGGAAAAGCAATATGCTTATCACCAATTCGTCTTACCTGATAAAGCAGGTCCCCCAAAACTCTGTTGAGCTTCAATGTGAAGGAAAGTATAGATTTTATTAGCCCAGTAAAAACAAGAAGGCAATGGCACCCCACCCCAGTACTCTTGCCTGGAAAATCCCATGGACGGAGGAGCCTGGCGGGCTGCAGTCCATGAGGTCGCCGAGGGTCGGACACGACTGAGCGACTTCACTTTCACTTTTCACTTTCATGCATTGGAGAAGGAGATGGCACCCCACTCCAGTGTTCTTGCCTGGAGAATCCCAGGGACGGGGGAGCCTGGTGGGCTGCCGTCTGTGGGGTCGCACAGAGTCGGACGCGACTGAAGCGACTTAGCAGCAGCACGTAATATACAACCATATTGCACTCGTTAAAAAATAACGTGTAAAGATAAACGCACTGCCACTCTTTCTTCCCTCCTCGTTCCTGTCAATTTGTTATTTATATTTCCAGACCTTTTTTTTCACATATTTAAGAACAGCCAGCATGGACTTCCCTGGTGGTCCAGTGGTTAAGAATCCTCCTGCCAATGCAGGGGACATGGGTTCCAGGCCTGGTCAAGGAACTAAGATTCCACACATGCCATGAGCCACGTTCTCGGGCCTGCGAGTAGTAACTCCTGAAGCCTGTGTTCAGGCTTCTAGAGTAACTACTCTCGAGCCATTTTCTGTATCAAGAGAAGCTACAACCATGAGAAGCACTAGGGAAAACCCACACACAGCAGCAAAGACCCAGCAGAGCCCAAGTAAATAAATATAAATAAATACAATCAAACTAAAAAGGAACAGTCAGCCTTCTGTATCTGGGAGTTTCCCACCCATGAATTCAACCAGTGGTGGATCCAAGGTTGGTTGACTCTGCGAGTGGGGAAACCGCGGTTACACAGGAAGGACTGTTACAGCTGTTTTATACAATGGATTTGAGTGCCTGTGGGTTGGTACCACAGGGGTCCTGGAGCTGTTTTCCACACATACCAAGGAGTGACCATACACATGTATAGTAGAAAACATATAGCTCTTCTGTTTTGTTGTTTTTTACAAAGATTACGTGGAATGGATTGCTTTGCCAGGTGCTTTTTCGTTCTACCGACATTCAGGAAAGCTACCCATATGAGCTCATCCAGACCTGCCTCATTTTCCCTTCACCATTCTTTTAAATGGTTGCCTAGTATTTCACAAATGACTACGTCATAGTTGAAGAGGCTCTTTGCCTCCTGACGGGTCTCACTCTATTTCTGATTGCTTTCTTTTACTCACTGCTATGCCACCTCCTAGTGCTGGTGTGCAAGATTTGTTTTAGAACAGTTAACAAGATGGGATATTTCTAAGTCACCAGCATTTAAATGTTACCAGAGACTGCCCAAATTGCCCTCCCAGTGGCCAGACTAGTTTACCTCCCAAGGGTAGTGTGTGAGATTTCTCATTTCCCCATACTCTCACTGTATATTCTTGCAAGTCTTAAAACTGCATTTCTTCACTAAAATTCTACTTTCTTGTTGTTAAGTCATTAAGTCACGTCTGACTCTGTGACCCCATGGACTGCAGCACACCAGGCTTCCCTGCCCTTCGCCATCTCATGGAGTTTGCTCAAACTCATGTCCATCGAGTCAGTGGTGCCATCCAACCATCTCATCCTGTAGCCCCCTTCTCCTCTTGCCCTCAATCTTTCCTGGCCTCAGGGGCTTTTCCTATGAGTCAGCTCTTCGCATCAGGTGACCCAAGTATTGGCGCTTCAGCTTCAGCATCAGTCCTTCCAATGAATATTCAGGGTTGATTTCCTTTAGGACTGACTAGTCACACTAAAATTTTTTTAAAAAACTAATTTTATTTGGCTGTGCTGGGTCTTAGTTGTAGCACATGGGTTCCTCAATCTTCCTTGAGGCATGAGGGATATTTTCAGTTGCAGGATATGGGATCTAGTTTCTTGACCAGGGATCAAACCTGGGGCCCCTGCATTGAGAGCATGGAGGCTTAGCCATAGGACCACCAGGGAAGTCCCTAGTCACACTTTAAAAAAAAACTAATTTGGACTAAATGCCAGTCAATGAGGTTCAATGATTCTTTTAATTAATTCTGGAGAAGCTAGAATTAGAACGTTCATTTTTATTCACTAGTCGTCCCTTCCTTTGGCCTTTAGATATAATTTATAAGCAGTATTGACTTTCACTCAAAGGGAGACATTGTCAAACACAGCCTGTGATGACAGAAGAAAGACAAGCTTGTTCAAAATTCTAGGCATGGCCTGACAGGTCAAGGGCTTATGCAAGAAAAGATTCTACAAGAAGGGTTGCAATACGGAAGAACGGACCTGACTGCATATTAGACCTGCTTTTTACTTTAACCTTTGATTCGATTGCTTTTGCTTCCAGTTAAGAATGTTGCCTATAGCCTGAAATACACAAGATAGCCCATTCTCAAGGCTCTGACCTTTAAGGGTATAACACTTTTCTGTTCATATAGAGAAAAGAAGTCGCAGAACAGAGAATAAGATTTGTCATATTGATGGTTTACAAGAATATTGTGACCTGACCTGTGTGGATAGCTGCAAGAACAAAGGATTTCTACACTAAGAAGTCTGGAAAAACCAACTAAGACCCTCTCTCACCTTGTCTTTGAAAATGGCTTGCTGAAACCCTTCTAGGAGTTTGGAGTTTCGGGGGCTCAAGTCACCCATCTCCTTGGGGCTTCCTAGGTGGCATTAGTGGCAAAGAACCTGCCTACCAAAGCAGGAGATGCAAGAGACACTGGTTTGATCCCTGAGAAGATCCCCTGAAATAGGAAATGGCAACCTGCTCCAGTATTCTTGCCTGGACGATTCCGGGGACAGAACAGCCTGGTGGGCTATAGTCCATTGGGGTTGCAAAGAGCAGGACACGACTGAGTGACTGAGTGAATGAGTGTACATGCGCGCACACACACGCACTCCCATCTCCTTGCATGGCCCTGCAAGAAAGCTTTCTCTGCTCCAGACACTGATGTCTTGGTTTGTTTGGCCACATGAACTTGTGCTCAGTGCGCAAGTCTTTGCAGTTGTCAGTATTCCCACGTGTCCTGCCTTTCCGTGTGTTTGGGGAACTCTTCTTTTGTGGAAACTCTTCTTTCCTGGTTTCTGAGGTTTGCAATGTCACTCTTTGCCCTGAGCCCAGGAGTTTTCCACAAACAGAGGGACGATTCAAACAGCTTAACTGTGCTGGTACCTACTGCTGACCTGGGGCTTTACATTTTTATGTCATTTTTACAGCGCTTCCTCCCATTCTAATGTTATCTTAGTCGTTTTGCAGAATAGAAAGCTGAGGTTCAGAAGTTAAATAACTCATCTAAAATGAAACCAGGATAGAAACCCAGGCCTACCAGGCTCTGAATCTTTATGATGCACTTTAACACGGAGAGAGTGCAGATGGTAGTGATATCTGACAACAGATACAGTAGAAAGCCTGTATCGACAATTATGGGCAGTGTAAGGCAGTTAATAATGAGATAAATTCAGGTGTTTTGTAGAGGGCTCTCCATAGTTTAAGAAAAAGTTACATGTGTGGTATAACACAGTGGTTAAGAGCACATACTCTGGAGCTAGGTGGCCTGGCTTCACATCCTATCTCTGCCACTTCCTGGCTGTGTGACTTTGGGCAAGTTACTTGACCTCTCTGTGCCTCAGTTTCCTCAACTACAAGGTGGGGATTAAAAATAACACACGTTTCAGTAGGTCAGACAGAGAAAGAGAAATACCATATGATATCATTTACATGTGGAATCTACAAAAAGGGTACGAATGAATTTCTCTACAAAACAGAAGCAGAGTTACAGATGTGGAAGACAAATTTATAGTCATCAGGGAGTAAGGCAGGGGAGGGATGGACTGGAAGACTGCGGTGGACACATACACCCAGCTAAATATAAAACAGACCACGTAAGGACCTATGGCACAGCACGTGGAACTCTACTGCATACTCTGCGACGGCCTATACGGGCAGAGAACCTAAAAAAAGAGCGAATACACGTGTACGGATAACAGACTCACCGTCCTGTGTACCTGAAGCTAACATGACATTGTAAATCAGTCATCAGTTCAGTTCACTTCAGTCGTTCAGTCCTGTTCTGACTCTATGAAACCCCATGGACTGTAGCCCACCAACCTGCTCTGTCCATGGTGGTTCTCCAGGCAAGAATACTGGAGTGGGTTGCCATGCCCTCCTCCAGATGAGGAATACTCAGCTCAGTCCAGTCGCTCAGTCGTGTCTGACTCTTTGCGACCTCAGGGACCGCAGCACACCAGGCTTTCCTGTCCATCACCAACTCTTGGAACTTTCTCACACTCATGTCCATCGAGTTGGTGATGCCATCCAACCATCTCATCCTCTGTCGTCCCCTACTCTTCCTGCCTTCAGTCTTGCCCAGCATCGGGGTCTTTTCCAATGAGTCAGTTCTTTGCATCAGGTGGCCAAAGTATTGCTTTTTCAGCTTCAGCATCAGACCTTCCAATGAATATTGGTGTATGTACTCCTTTCCCAATTTGGAACCAGTCCGTTGTTCCATGTCCGGTTCTAACGGTTGCTTCTTGACCTGCATACAGATTTCTCAGGAGGCAGGTCAGGTGGTCTGGTATTCCCATCTCTTGATGAATTTTCCACAGTTTGTTAAGATCCACACAGTCAAAGACTTTAGTGCAGTCAATGAAGCAGATGTTTTTCTGGAATTCTCTTGCTTTTTCTATGATTCAGCGGATGTTGGCAATTGGATCTCTGGTTCCTCTGCCTTTCCTAAATCCAGCTTGAACATCTGGGAGTTCTTGGTTTATGTACTGTTGAAGCCTAGCTTGGAGAATTTTGAGCATTAGTTTGCTAGTGTGTGAAATCAGGTATACTCCAATAAAAATTAAAAAAAAAAAAGTTCAGTTTCAAAAAACCCCCCCAAAATTTCCCTGGGTTGTTGTAATGATGAAATAAGGTGGTATTTGTAAAGAATAGAACAATGCCTTTACCTGGTAAACACTGTGAAGCGTATCATTACTACCACCGTGATCGTCTGTGGTCTGCACTGTTCCTCCTGTTTTATAGGTGAGGCAAAGGGTAAGCGACTCACCCACGATCGTGGAGTGAGCCAGGAATAGACTTGGGCCACAACCTGGGTCCCTACCATCCTGTCCAGGGTTTCCCACTCCTATAACTGCCTCCCAACTTCACTAAATGTAAGCAGAGGGGTTGCTGCAGGCCTTGGAATGTCGGTTGCAATTAAAGACAGGGCCAGGTATAATTCATGTTCTCTCTGAGAACAAAAGGGGGATCTGTAGAGGAGGAATTTCAGGAACTTCAGAGAAGCATGTGAAACATTCCACAGCAGTTCAGTCCAATTCTGTTTCATGAGCTTTTTCTAGCACGTGAATCCATCTTCCCAATCTACCACTCCCCTTTCTCTCCATCCCAGACTCAGCATCACATCCCCATCACCTGTCTTTGGATAGCTACAGGAACTTTCTGCCTGGCATCCTACCTTCAACACATTCTCCTAACTAAAGCCAAAGATATATTTTAAAGGTAAGCCTACTCATGTCAGTTCTGGATGAAAATGCTTCAGTGTCTCCCCATGGCTCTAAGGACTTGGACTAAACCCTTTCCTCTAGCCTGCAAGACTGGGCTCAGAATGGACCCTTCCTTTCATTTCCTATCTCATAACTCATGTTCTGGGCTCCTTGGTCAAATTAAACTTCCTTCAGTTCCTCAAAATAGAGCTCTGGTGTTGGACACACAATCCCCTCTCTTTTAACCGTCTTACTCTGGCCAAGTCCTACTGATCCTCTGAGCTTCAGCCCAGAACGCAGCTCTTCTGGGAAAACTTTTTGCATTTTTCACTCCACTTTTTGCACTCTTGATAACACATGTCATGCAGCATGGAAACTGCTGTATCCTTGACTGTATCTCTCACTGGAATCTGGGCTCCTTGAGGACAATAGCCGTGCCTCTTTGATTCAATGCTACACCCACATCTAACACAAGAGCTGAAGATAAATACACTAGTTGAAACTGAGGACACGGAGGCTATTCCCAAAGAGGAACTTGTAGGTAGAGTGCGAAAATAAAATTATTAAGGGCAGAAACTTTAGGAACATTTCCAGAAATGGTGAAAGAGGCTGTTTGGAGGGTCAAGGGGTAGGCAACACCGTGGCAACACCTGTGGGAAGAGAGCGGTAAGAGAGCCCGGAGCGAGGCAGGAGAGGGGTTCTGCAGGGGAGAGGCGATTACTGACGGAGTTAGCTTTTAGGGGAGCTAGATGTGGATTAGGGTTACCCAGCTACTTTGGTTTGCCTGGTGCTGTCCCCGTTTTAAAATCGAAAGTCCTGTGTCCAGTGAAAACCCTGGGTTCAGGCAAACCTAGGTTGGTGGCGTTAGGGTGGAATCCAGACTATTAGAGGAACTGGTGGTTCTGGACAAGGGCTACTTCTCTCTGAGTTATGAGAGAAGGCAGAGAAGGAGAGAAGGGCAGGATTAAATCAAGGGTGTGGGCTGAGCCATCAGGCTTCCCTGGTGGCTCAGATAGTAAAGAGTTCAGTCGCTCAGTCGTGTCTGACTCTTTGGGACCCCAAGGACTGCAGCACGCCAGGCCTCCCTGTCCATCACCAAATTCCAGAGTTTACCCAAACTCATGTCCTTTGAGTCGGTGATGCCATCCAACTATCTCATCCTCTGTGGTCCCCTTCTCCTCCCTCCTTCGAACTTTCCCAGCATCAGGGTCTTTTCCAGTGAGTCAGTTTTTCCTATCAGGTGGCCAAAGTATTGGAGTTTCAGCTTCAACTTCAGTCCTTCCAACGAACACCCAGGACTGATCTCCTTTAGGATGGATCGGTTGGATCTCCTTGCCGTCCAAGGGACTCTCAAGTCTTCTCCAACAGCTCAAAAGCATCAATGCTTCGGTGATCAGCTTTAAGACAGTAAGGAATCTGCCTGCAATGTGGGAGACCCAGGTTCCCTCTCTGGGTTGGGAAGATCCCCCTCTAAAAGGGAATGGCAACCCACTCCAGTACTCTTGCCTGGAGAATCCCATGGACGGAGACTACAGTCCATGAAGTCGCAGAGAGTCGGACACGACTGAACAACTTTATTATTTAATTGTTCCTCATCGGCTTTGGAACCTTTCCCTGTTCTCTCCGGTCCCAGCGGCGCCGCAGTTAGGAGGTCTGCTCACCGCTAGGGGGAGGAGCGGCACAAACAGACACGGGGAGAGCCCCTCTAGCTCTCGCCGACGAGCTCTCTATGGCGCTTGTCAGCCC
Source organism: Bison bison bison (assembly GCF_000754665.1). Taxonomy (NCBI): domain Eukaryota; kingdom Metazoa; phylum Chordata; class Mammalia; order Artiodactyla; family Bovidae; genus Bison; species Bison bison. The sequence goes on from NW_011495069.1 coordinate 2,667,393, forward strand.
GG
>NW_011495069.1:2667914-2683351 GCF_000754665.1 Bison bison bison
CCGGGGGCGGCGCCGCGGTTCGCGCCGGGGCTTGACCGTCGCGTGCGTCGGCGGAGCGCGGGACGCCCGCGAGCCGAGCCCGCCAGGCGCCTCGTCCTGGCGAGCTGTGGGTCCTGACAGAAGGTCTCCCTTAGATCGGTGGCCGGGAAGCACCCCCTCCCCCCAGCAAAAATAAGGTGACTCTTCAGCCGAGACCTGAGGGAATGAGACGGAGCCAGTCAGAGAGCAGGGCCGTACGAAGAGCTGTCCTGTCACAATGACGGTCAGACAGACGCAGGGAGGTGTAAGCCCCACTTGACAGGACGCTCGGACTCCTTTGAGCCCTTACTGTTGGGCATTGCCCTCCTGCCACACTCGGGAAATTGGGCCTGCGAGGCCCTGTCGTTTGCTAAGTTGAAGGCAGCTTCTCTTTGATTCTTCCTTGCATGGACTTCAGTTTCTCCTCTGTAACCAGTGGCGCTTACCCAGGGTTGCTTGGGGGGTTTAGACAGGAATCTAAGTCCAGCTTTGTAGGTCCAGCTTTTTGAAAGGACACGGGGTAAACAGATGGGATAGTAGGAGGGAGAGAATGGATGATGGGAAGGAAAAATGACCCCAGGAAGAGGGATATGGATCCAGGAGTGTGGAGGAAAGAAGAAAAAGGGAAGGGAGACGGGAGGAGATCAGTTAGCATCCCCATTGTGGGGGTAGGTAAACGGGAGTCTGGTTGCAGGAGTGTGGCACTGTGGAAGAGGCAGTATTAATAACAGCCTGGCTATTGTTTCTTCCTTCATCTGGGGGCTCAGCTAGGCAAAGAGGCAAGAAAGATGAAGCTGAAGACCGTATAGAATTGCCTTAGCCTTAATCGTGGAAGAGGAGCAGGAAAACGTTTTTTGGATTACATTATGTTGCACCTTATTAATCAAGACTGTTCATGACCTGGCCTTAATTTACCTTTCCCAGTTTTCCTACACGGAGAAGGCGATGGCACCCCACTCCAGTACTCTTGCCTGGAAAATCCCATGGATGGAGGAGCCTGGTGGGCTGCAGTCCGTGGGGTCGCGAAGAGTCGGACACGACTGAGCGACTTCACTTTCGTTTCTCACTTTCATGCATTGGAGAAGGAAATGGCAGCCCACTCCAGTGTTCTTGCCTGGAGAATCCCAGGGATGGGGGAGCCTGGAGGGCTGCCGTTTCTGGGGTCGCACAGAGTCGGACACGACTGAAGCGACTTAGCAGCAGCAGCAGCAGTTTTCTTACATTTGTGCAGTGTTTTAGGCAGATTGGATTTAGAGCTTGATTGCAATTTATTCGCCACCACCTAACACACTGCCTGGTACATTAAAGGCATTCACTGCATTTTTGTTGAATAAATGATGATAAGAATATCATAGAGGAAGGCTACCTAGGCCCTTAGCAGGGCCCCTCAAAGAGGTGTTTTCTTAGTGGAGTTGCTACAGTTCAAAGGTTGCTTTGCTGGGTCTTGCTTTTAGCCTAATAGCTTGATTTTTGTCAAATATAGTTTATTAAATATTCTGGGTACTAGCCACTCATAAGCACAAGACATTGGTATATAAACCGAAGTACTAGTTGAATTTGGTGGGTCTGAGCTGGTGTCTGACTCTTCCTTACAAATGATTGGATTGCTTGTGTCTGCTATACTGGGGATGGTATTCCCACTGTCAGTGTGTCCAGGAAACTGACATACTCAACAGAAGTTTGCTTATGAGCAGGAATTGCGGCACAGGGAGTTGTAAGATCTTGAGGGAGTTTTCATAATGCTGTGGGAAACTTTGGGAGTACTGCTTCTGCTCCCCTGCCCCTGAAGAGAGCATATTTCTTTAGTTAATTCGGCAAGCGTTGGTTGAGGAACGTGCTGGGAATACATTGCCTAGTAAGAGAGAGACAGGACAGCAGGTCTCAAACATTCTGGTCTTAGGATCCCTTTGCCCTCTTTGGAATGAATGAGGACTCCAAAGAGCTTTGGCTTATGTGGATTACGGTTATCAGTGTTTACTATATGAGAAAGTAAAATAGAGTAAAAGCGTGGTATGCAAACACATTATATTAGCTTTCAGAGTGATAGCATCAGATATCGTATATCAAGTAGCCTCTAGAAAACTCCAGTGTACACTTGTGAGAGAAGTAGAGTGAAAAGGATAACTGACATTGGTTGCGGAGTCAGAACTCTGAAAAGGCCTCAGAGACACCCTCCCTTCCCAAACTGGGCCGTACTGTAAGAATGAATGGTATAAATACTTAAAATACAAGTTGACATATTCTTTACAGTGACTGATTACAGCATACTATCGAGAAGAAAGCGGCCAGCACTCCCTGAAGTGGCCAGGGAGGCCGCGTCCATTCAGCACGCGTTCATCGCAACCTGCCCTGCGCTAGATGCCTCTCAGAGAAGGCCATGCTCAGGCTGGGTCATGAAGGCCAATAGAAATACGCCAGGAGAGCGTTCTGGACTGAGGAGTAATATGTGTAAAGGCACAGGAGCGCTTTATTTTTGAGAGATCTGCAAAGTGTTGAGTATGACAAGGCCGGAGGCCAGCTTGACTGCAGTGCTCACGTCTCTCCCTTCTGACGAGCCTGTTCTTTGGACAGTGTTAGGTCAAATGATAATGGTAATTCCTCCTCTGTGGGCTCCATGAAGCGAACCCTTTTCCATTCACAAGTTCTTCCCATGGGTGCCATGCAGTGGGCTGTTTAGTCCTCTTTAGTATTACCCACTCCAGTACTCCTGCCTGGAAAATCCCATGGACGGAGGAGCCTGGTGCGCTGCAGTCCATGGGGTCGCTAAGAGTCAGACACGACTGAGCGACTTCACTTTCACTTTTCACTTTCATGCGTTGGAGAAGGAAATGGCAGCCCACTCTAGTGTTCTTGCCTGGAGAGTCCCAGGGACGGGGGAGCCTGGTGGCTGCCGTCTGTGGGGTCGCACAGAGTCGGACACGACTGAAGCGACTTAGCAGCAGCAGCATTGTCAGTTTTGGATATGGTGAAGACAGGCTTTATCACCGTGCAGTGGGTGGTGCTTCCTGTGTTTGTTCGGGTTAGTAGATATCAATGGATTATTTTGTTTGTTGATATTTCTTGAGTACTCTTGGTGAAATATGAAGTTAGGTAATGAAAAAATAATCAAGTCTGCACTCTTCTGACTTTCCATTCTGGTCTGATAAGAATATTGAATAGCCCGAGATAGCATCTTGCTATATAAATGTATTCATTGTTGGCAGTGTGGCATTTGTAGCGTGCTAGAACCTTTGGGTGCTTGGGAATAAACCAGCTGGTGTTCTGTAATGTAGCCTGCATGTGGGCTGGACCAGTGTGGCATAGGTTAATCAGGGAGCCGCTTATGGGGTGTTGTGATGCTTCGTGGGCCACCTTCATATTTATTGTGTTGTCTGCAGGGTGGCCCCACATAAATTGGATTCAGTTTCAAAACAGGAAATATTTTAACCTTGATGTGGTTCTTAAAAACATGATTGAATGTAGCATGAACAGAATCTAATTGGATTAGGCAGTACAATAGTAACATTTCTCTGAACTCGATCCGGTTGTGTCTTCCTAAATGTAGCCTCAAATTACAGGACTAACTAGTAGTGTTCTAATATTAAAGCATTAAAGAATCATTAATTTTAGCTACTTATTTCTGTCTCAGACAAGTTGTTTTATTTTTAAAGTTTTACCTTGTTTTTATAATTGTAGGATTTTAGTGACAGAAAGGTATCTACAATACCCATTAGTTCCTACATCACATATATAGCAACCTCATCTTTTGAGTCTTGCTCAGTGGTTTTCCACCTTGGTGGCACAATAGAATCACTTGGGGAGCTCTGGAAAAAAATACAGTGAGTGGGCTCTGCCCCAGATCAGCCACACCAGAATCTCAGGCAGTGGGGCCTGGTTGTGAATAATTGGAAAAAAAAAAGTCCACATGTGATTCGCAAGTGCAGTTTTATTGAGAACTGCTGATTTAGAGTCTAGACCCTAGTGCTGCTCAAACTTCAGCATAAAACAGAATCACCTGGAGGGCTAATTAAATCCTCAGTGAGACTAGATTGCTGGATCCCAGCCCCAGAGAGTTTGACTCAGCGGGCCTGGGGCGGAGGGCTCCGAATTTTCATTTTGAACAAGTTCTCAGGTGATGATCAAGTTGCTAGTCAGAGATCACACTTTTGAGAGTCAGTGATTGAGCCCATCGCTGCCTGATCGAAATCAGAACCACATGTATAATTTGAAAATTTTTCAGGAGCCATATTAAAAACGTAAAATGAAAAGATGAAATTAATTTTAGTATATGCGGCAAGCCACTGTATCTAAAATGTCATTTCAGCATATAGTCAATGTAACAAATTTTAATGAGATACTTTACATTTTAAAAAAAGTGTTCAGAATCCAGTATTCAACACTGAATTTGGATTAACCACGTTTCAAGTGGTTAGTAATCACCTGTGGACAGTGGCAACCGTCTTGTATAGCACATAAGTGGACAGTTCCTGAGGCTTGACAATAGAAATGTACAGAGTCCTTAGTCTGTGCAGTCTGTCTGTATAAAACTAACACAGAGTCGCCTTTTGTTTGTCTTTGTCTCTGTAGCTTCCTTGTTTTGGTTTTAGTTTTATTGCACAAGGATAACATCCCTTTCACCATGACAGACAGTTGGAGGCAGCTTTCATGTCCCCTGGAGCCTTCTTCTGGCTGAAGGTCACCAGGTTTAAAGCCACATCACCTCACTTGAACATACCTTAAAATGTACTGATCATAATTATATCTAGTACTCTAGCAGTGGTCTGACCTCAAAAGTGAAAGTCACTCAATCGTGTCCAACTTTTTGCGACCCCATAGACTATACAGTCCATGAAATTCTTCAGGCCGGAATACTGAAGTGGGTAGCCATTCCCTTTTCCAAGAGATCTTCCCAACCCAGGGATTGAACCCAGGTCTCCCGCATTGCAGGCGGATTCTTTACCAGCTGAGCCACCCTGGAAGCCCAAGAATACTGGAGTGGGTAGCCTGTCCTTTCTCCAGCGGGTCTTCCTGACCCAGGAAGTGGACGGGGGTTTCCTGCATTGGAGGCGGATTCTTTACCAGCTGAGCTACAAGGGAACAAAACCTGACCCGCCACCCATTTTTCTGCATATTGTACTATTACTGCACCCTGTGTGTGTTTTAAGTCGCTTCAGTCGTGTCCAACCCTTCGACCCTATAGACTGTAGCCTGCCAGGCTCCTCTGTCCTTGGGCTTCTCCAGGCAGGAATGCTGGAGTGGGCTGCCATTGCCTCCTCCAGGGGCTCCTCCCAGCTCAGGGATGGAACCCAGGGCCCCTCTGTCTCCTGCACTGGCAGGCAGGTTCTTCACCACTGGTGCCACTTGGGAAGCCCTACTGCACCCTAAGAGCCCGTTAGTTATGTTCATGTCTGTGTTGCAATATTGTCTCGCGCTAAATTGTTGAGCCCCCAAAGCCCTTGGATGCTACTTGTGTGATTGATGACTTGTGTCTGTGTATCTGTAGGGATGGTGACATGGTTCTGAAGTGGGGAGGACAGCGGCTGGAAATGCTTTTGGCTGTCCCATTGGCAGGAGAGCAGTGGCAGTGGCGCTCGCGGCCTCTAGTCGGTCGAGGCCGGAGATGCTGCTGAACACCTTCCGGCGCGTGGGACAAGGGACTGTCAGAAGACCGGCAGTGTGAGGGCGGAGAGGCGCTGCTCTAGCGCAGTAGGTGAGGGCGTGGACCCGGAAGACAGCGGGTCTCCTGAAGGCCCTCGGGCACTGGCCGCACTGTTCTCCTGAGGGTGGTGCGTGCTCTTCCTGGGCTCCCTAAGGGAACCCTGGTCATTTGTAGCATGTGTTCACATTTCCTGTGTCATTGCCTTATAACTTAGGAAAGGAAGTGATCATCTGTCTTGATTTTTCATTTTGACTATTTTTAGTGAGCTCGAGGAAAGTTTTTTTTAAATATAGAAAAGTATATTTAACATTTTAGGTACTCCCAGCTACCCAGGGGTAACTTCACTAACATTTTGGTGCCTGGCATTGAGTCCTGCATGCACCACCTACTGATTTTGTGACCTTGGGCACTTTACCGTCGGGGGTAGTGATTGTGCCTGTCTCATAGAGTTAATTGTAAGGACTGAATGCTTTTAGTGCGTGGGAAGTGCTTGGAACAGCCCCTGGCACGCTGTCAGAGCTGCGTAAGTGGTGGTTTCCGTGCTTTTTCCCGCGTACATCTGTGCGTGTCTCTGCATCTGTGTACGTGGTATGCAGATGAGCGTGTTGAGCTTATGCAGTGTACACAGTTTTATACCTGCTTTTTTGATTTGTGTGTGGAATATTTGCCCGTTACTGAAAGTTCTTAGAAGACATGTTACTTTCTGTAGAACACCATGAATTTTGAGATATCAGGTGTAAAATAACTTCATATGTAATTTTTTGCCAAATCGCACCTCTTAAATGGAGTTCAGGAGTAAACTAGTGGTAGCAGTTGGTATCGGAGAAGGCGATGGCCCCACCCCAGTGCTCTCGCCTGGAGAATCCCACGGGCGGGGGCGCCTGGTGGGCTGCGGTCCACGGGGTCGCTAGGAGTCGGGCACGACTGAGCGACTTCACTTTCACTTTTCACTTTCCTGCATTGGAGAGGAAATGGCAACCCACTCCAATGTTCTTGCCTGGAGAATCCCAGGGACAGAGGAGCCAGGTGGGCTGCCGTCTATGGGGTCACACAGAGTCGGACACGACTGATGCGACTTAGCAGCAGCAGCAGCAGTTGGTAAAGGTTTAAGAAAAGTTTGAGAGGGAAGCTTAAAATGGAGAACATGTTGTCCACTGGCTTCCTTTTTTACCCCTGTGGTGGAAAAAAGACCACCATTGTTAGATTTGAGCAACAGACCCCTCATTCTAGTGTATAGCACTGTTACGTTCTAGTCCCTTCTAGAATGTTGCCCCAGATAGATGCAGAGTTTCTTGGATTCTTTTGTTTATAGAATCTGTTGCCTTTTAAATCTCCCTTCTTACCTCCCCCCCCAAAAAAAAAAGTATAAATCCTTATACGTTTGACGAGATTCCTGCCTCTCCAACTTTCTGTTGAAAACTCACTTTTCTAAGTTGAAAATAAAAAAAACCTCCGTCACCAAACACTTAGGTCTAAAGCCGTTTGAGAAGTGATGAGTTTATTTTTGGGATTAGAATGTCATAGATTTTCATTTGGAAGAGTGAACAGTTTGATGTGAAAGTGGGCAACTGTTTGGCTTCAGAACGGCTCTTGCCTTAGTTTTGAGGATGCCAGATTGTGTTCCAGTCTCTGTGTATCTGGGCTCTGTGTGTGTGATGTAGTTTGGAATTTTAGAAGCCGTTAAGGGGTGTGAAAATAAACTCTTAAGATTTATTACCAGCATTTTAACTTTAGGAAGAAAACAAAAGGAAAACTAGGAGAATTTTCATCTGGCAGAAGTAGAAACATCACTGTGGCTCCTCGAGTAAGAGGAGAGGCGCCAGGGAGGGAGAGTGTCGCTGTGAGCTTGCCTGTGGGCGGCCCCAGTGCTCTCCCTCCCAAGCCTTTCTCCACTGTGTCCTCAGGACTCAGAACAGGGTGGGACGTGTGATTGCTTCTATTGGGAGCTTGACAGAGTGCTGTGTTTTTGATAGTTGTTGATTAGTTAGCTGTGCAGCCATAGTGGAAGGGCTTTCGAAAAAGAGGTAGTAGATACGATTTACCATTTTGGAAGGAGATCTGAGCGTCATAGATAGCCCTTAGATGTGGAGTGGCCATAGTGTCTGGACCCTGTCTTCAGGTGGTTAGTAAATCACCAACTCCACTTGAAGCAGTGGAGGCTCAGAGAAGTTCAGTATCTTTCCCGAGTCAGCCAGCTCGTAAGTGGGGAGTAGATTCTTGTTTGTTGCCTCTCAAAAGGTAATGTGGTTGAATATCTTCCCTGGTGCTCTCCTGCCCCGGTATCTGGGAAGAATCCTGGGCAGTCAGAGGGTTGAAGCTTTCTCTCTTCTCTGTGTGAAAGATTACCTTGGATGGCCTGCCATGAAGCATCATTGTTTGAGATGAACTAAGCTCATTTTTAAAAGGTCTTGACCAGCATTTTTGTTTTGATAGCAATTGCCTCTTCAGAGCTCTTGGTGATCAGTTGGAAGGACACTCACGAAATCATGTCAAGCACCGACAGGAGACAGTGGACTACATGATAAAGCAGCGGGAAGATTTTGAACCCTTTGTAGAAGATGACATTCCTTTTGAGAAACATGGTAGGTTCACCGTGGGACACTGGATCCTCCAGGAGTAACGCATTGGGCAATTAAATCCGTTAGCATCCCCGAGCCTCCCAGCTAGGGGTTTGATTACATAAATTATGGCATTTTTTATTCAAAAAATATTTGTTTGTCTGCTCTGTAACAGGCAGCATGTTAGGCAGTTAAGAATCAGTACGTTTAGATGTGGGTGCCATTGATAAAAATGATGATAATTAACTAGAAAAGTGACTTTATTTGGGGTGGAGGGGAAGGGAGAAGGGGGAAGCAGGTTATAAAACAGTGTGTTTAGATTGATCCTATTTTTAAAAAAAGTTTTATTTATTTTTGGCTGTGCCTTGTCTTCGTTGCTGCACACGGGCTTTCTCCGGTTTCAGTGCGGGGCTACTCTTCACTGCAGTGCGTGGCTTTCTCACTGCAGGGGCTTCTCTCATTGCGGAGCACAGGCTCTGGATGCACAGGCTTCAGTGGCTGCAGCATGCAGGCTCGTGGTTGCGGCTCGAGGGCTTTGGAGTGCAGGCTCAGTAATTGTGGTGCACGGACTTAGTTGCCCCGCAGTATGTGGGATCTTCCCAGAGAGGGATTGAACCTCTGTCCCCTGCAGTGGCAGGTGGATTCCCATCTACTGCGCCACTCCGCATTCCAAGATTGACCCTATTTTTAAAAGGTGTGTTTATACAAAACACACTAGGGAAGGTCTGTAGTTGGTGTCTGACTCTCTGAAACCCCATGGACTGCAGCACGCCAGGCTTCCCTGCCTTTCACTACTTCCAGAGCTTACTCAAACTCATGTCCATTGAGTCGGTGATGCCCTTCAACCATCTCATCCTCTGTCGTCCCCTTCTCCCGCTTTCCATCTTTCCTAGCATCAGGGTCTTTTCCAGTGAGTTGGCTCTTTGTATCAGGTGGCCAAAGTATTGGAGCTTCAGCATCAGTCCTTCCTTCCAATGAATATTCAGGGTTGATTTCCTTTAGGTTTGACTGGTTTGATTTTGTAGTTCAAGGGTCTCTCAAGAGTCTTCTCCAGCACCACAGTTTGAAAGCCTCAGTTCTTTGGTGCTCAGCCTTCTTTATGGTCCAACTCTCACATTCATACATGACTACTGGGAAAACCATAGCTTTGACTATAAGGACCTTTGTTGGCAAAGGGATGTCTTTGCTTTTTAATATGCTGTCTACATTTGTCATAGTTTTTCTTCTAGGAAGCAAGTGTCTTTGTATTTCATGGCTGCAGTTTCATGGCTTAATTTCATGGCTGCAGTCACCACCTACAGTGATATTGAGCCCAGAAAAATAAAATCTGTCACTATTTCCTCTTTCCTACCCTTCTATTTGCCTCAGAATAATGGGACTGGTTGCCATGATCTTAGTTTTTTGAATGTTGAGTTTTAAGCCAGGTTTTTCAGTCTCTTCTTTCACCCTCATCAAGAGCTTCTTTAGTTCCTCTTTGCTTTCTGCCATTAGAGTGATATCATCTGCAAGTCTGGAAAGATGCTAACAGTTTATGGTTGTTAGTTATGTTTTATAACTCTTGGCTCCAGTTATTTATCAGAAACCACTCTCTGTCTTTCAAGAACTTCTATTGAGGGGAAATAATAGGACCTAATTTCTAGGGGGTTTTAGTAAAGAGTAAACTAGATTATGCAATTAAAATAAGTTCTTAGTAAGTGCCAGCCATCTGAGGATCCTGGGACTATTGAGTATTTAAATTATCTTCTGTAGATTTTCTGATTTTTAAGTGATTATGAATTACTTTTATAATCAGAAAAACCAGTAAGGTCATTTTAATTTCTCCCCCAAACCCAAAGACAATCTGATTTCTCTGAGGCAAGTCAGGGATTTAAATTAGTACTTTAATAGGCTCAAATCTAGTAAGAAAATACTTACGAGTTTTAAGCTTTGATTCTGACAATTATTTACTGAGACTGCTGTGCTAGGTGCTAATATATTTATGTGTTACAAATAGCATTTTCATCGCAGGGCTCATAGTCTTATCTGTCTCAGGAAAGAGAATCATTCTGTGTTTTGGAGCGCTGACTCTGGGAACCAGTCAGGAGTGGGTGGGGGAGAGACTGCGAAGGGGCTGAGGTGGAGGGCTCTGCACGTTGGTGAAGGGGTGAGCACGTTCCCCCAGGGCTCTTCCTGGGGATGATGAGTGGGTCCAGGCCAGCCCCCAGTGTGGCAGTGTAGTTGACAGGCCTCCCTGGAGGTGGCAGAGACAGAGATGATTTTGAAGTTGTGCTTGAGGAATGGCTAGGGTAGCTGTGCTTTAATAAATTAAAAGGCAGCAGGAGGAACACATTTGAGCAGGAAGCTTTTCTCATTCATCACTGGGAAAGCACTCATTCATTAGGCACAAGCAGCAAGAGAGACACAGCAGCGAAACTCCACTGAGTAGTTTATTCTAGTCCCTGAGTTCTCACGGTCCTCTTCCTGGATCATTTTTTGTCTGGCAGGCACCAGTTAATTAGGTGGTCACCAGTTTATAGATTAAATATGGATATATGGAGCAAGTTTTGTTGTTTAATGATATATGAAATGAGTTGAGTCATTGACTCAATAAATATTTTATGTGAAGAGAATCTTTAGTTTGTGACTTGGAGTTCTGCTTTGGCCCTCTTCAGTGAAGACCATGCGGCAGGTTTAGGGGGTGGAGGACCTTAGATGCACAGGTGCTGTGTCTTGGTTTGAGTATCACAGGGTAGTGGCTCTGATTGCCATAGCAGACAGAAGTGAAACCTGGAATCTGCACGTTCTCCTTGTGTGTCAGTGGAAGCCTGGACTTGATACGTTTCCTGCTCGTGTAGTTATGTGTTTTTAATGTCTACCTGTTACACTGTGAGATTCTTGAGGGCAGGAACTGTGTCTGTTCCCCACTGTGGCAATGGCTGGCACATTCCACACTCATATTTGTTGATGGAATTGAATGACTCACTTAACTCTTCAGGACCTGGTTATCCTTGCCTCTGACTGTGTCTTTTCTCTGGTCTATGGCTTTGGAGAATCAGCATCATCTTTTCCCTAACTAAACAGATACCCACCAGAAACCTGCATGTTCCTAATGCCTTCTCATACTGCTCACTTGTGAAGTCTTGTCACTTTTCCTGTAGTGTGTTTCCCTCATTTCTGCCGCCTCACAGAACCAGGCCTCTGACCATTTGCTGTGGATTGCTCTCACTGCCTCCTGACCCTTTCACTTTGCTTTCCGTGTGGAAGCCAGAGAGGTGATCAGACATACATTAAATAGGTCTTCCCCCGTCTAACACTTGTAGGCAGCTCCCCATTGACCTCTAGAACCTTCCAGCTCTTTAGCCTTTATGATGTGTGATTTTCTTGTTCCCCTACCCTCTTGCCATTTCCCAGTATATTTTCTTGCTCCCCCGCCCTGCCATCTCAGCATTCTAAGTTCCTGCCAGTACTGTGCAGTCCGTAAACTCATTGTGTTCTCTTTCTTGCTTCTGCTTGGAACACCATCCATTCCTCTTCTGTTTGTCTTTTACCTGCCCTTTGGGAAGCATTGTAGTTGTCTCAGCTGAGAAGCTTATCTGGTACACCTCCCCACCCCTCCCCACTGTTCACACTGGCTTATGTTCCCCACGTGGAGTTAGCCAAGCTGCAAGGTTTGAAGACACAGTCTTAAGACTGACTTCTGACACCAGCTGCAAATTTGTGGTTTCTCAGAACCATTCTCAGGTTTGATGGTTTGCTAGAAGGAATCACAGAGCTCACTGAAGTCTGTTATACTCACAGTTATATAGTGTATTACAAGGAAAAGATCCAGGTCAAATTAGCCAAAGGGTAGAATCGTTAGAGAAGACTCTTGAGAGTCCCTTGGACTGCAAGGAGATCCAACCAGTCCATCCTAAAGGAGATCAGTCCTGGGTGTTCTTTGGAAGGACTGATACTGAAGCTGAAACTCCAATACTTTGGCCACCTGATGCGAAGAGCTGACTTATTTGAAAAGACCCTGATGCTGGGAAAGATTGAAGGCAGGAGGAGAAGGGGACGACAGAGGATGAGATGGTTGGATGGCATCACCGACTCAATGGACATGGGTTTGGGTGGACTCTGGGAGTTGGTGATGGACAGGGAGGCCTGGCGTGCTGTGGTTCATGGGGTTGCAAAGAGTCGGACCCGACTGAGTGACTGAACTGAGAATCTTGGAAGGTTATACAAGGGTAAAATATCGGAAGGTTACACAGTACACAGTACTGTCAACCAGGGAACCTCACCCAAACATCAGTGTCCGGAATTTTTATTAGGCTGTCATCATGTAGATGTTATTGATTGATTACCTAAGTGGTTGAAGTCATTCTCTAGTCCCTGAGGTCTTCCTAGTGTGACTTGACCAGAGAGGTCCTCCGAAAGTCACCTCATGCATAAACTTAGCATAAACAGTTAAATGTGGCTGAGGGGCCCACTGTGGATAATAGAGACACCCCTGTCACTTGGGAAATGCCAAGGTTTTAGAGGTTCTCTCCCAGGAGCCAGGGGCAAAGGTCAGACTTCTCTGTGTAAGGCCAGATGCTTTACTTCGTGTTTCTTTCCTGAAGCTCCTGCATATCACAGTGTCTGTTTTCTTGTTTGTCCCCCACTGGTTGTAAACTCCTTGAGGGCAAATTGTGACAGGCTGTATAACGGAGTGGCCAAGAGCCAAGATCTTGGAGTCAGGATGCCTGGGGTAGAACTCAGCTCTGCTGTGTACTGACTTGTGACCGTGGACACAGTTACAAACTGCCCTCTGCTTCAGTTTCCTCATCTGTAAGACGGTGTGCATGGTAGTACCTCTTTCACTTCTCTCAGAGGGCCGTTTTGAGGGTTCAAAGTGATTTATGAGATAGAGAACGAACTGTGAACGTGCAGACTGCCAGACTCTGACAAAGCCACTGGACTTTGCTGGGCATATACCCCGATTTCTCAGTTGTGGAACTAAACAAATACCAAAGCGTGTTTGCATTTGGGTTTTTCCATTATAAAGACTTTGTTTTTCTTTCCTATTTCCTTCATACAGTGGCCAGTTTGGCAAAGCCTGGAACATTTGCTGGCAATGATGCAATTGTAGCCTTTGCAAGAAATCATCAGTTGAATGTGGTGATTCATCAACTTAATGCCCCTTTGTGGCAGGTAGGTCATCTATTGAGGAATTTATGTTAAGCCTTTATTTAAAAATTATCGTTGGGGATATCCTAAGATAATGGGGCTTGACTGATAATATTGAACTATGCAGGGTAGCTTGGACTGTGAACCTCACCAAGCTTGTGGTGGCTTGGAATTAAACCCTGCATTACCAATGGAGGCTGAAGTATAATTCAGAGACTTAAAATGCCAGAAATACTACTAACTAACTAACTAAATACTACTAACTGTTAGTTAGTTAATTGGGTGATTTGGGGCAGAGAGCCTAATGTGGAAATAGCATAGATAATTTTGTAAAAATCTCTGGATGAGAATTCAGAGGATTTGCATGCAGATTCTAGTGTGAATACACCTGTTCCATGTGTATGTTTTTGTTTTTTAGATGCAGAGAAACAAAGACCAAATTGACTATAATAAAGTGTTGCTAAAAAAGAACTTTTGAACAACAAAATTTTGTGGCCTAGGGCGTCAAGCTCTATGTCTGTGCTCTCCCCAGCTAGCCGTAGCATTCTGATAGTGTTTCTGCAGCAACTAGGATTTCACAAGTGTTCAGTTTGTGCTGTGGGATGGCAGAGCATGATGTTGAGCCGCTTAGGCCTCCCTTCCCCTCCTCATACCCCTTCGCCCTTGCTGTTGGTATTTAAGTTACCTTTGTGTTCTAAATTAACCTGATCTCCCAAACAATCCGTCAAACCAAACATTCTGGAGCGTAGAAGTCAAAGGTCGGGATGAAAGTGTGCACAGACCACCCCTGCTCGCCTTCCTTGCACTTGTCACCCTGTGGCTCAGCTCCTGGAGACCGGCCAGGCGGTTCTCACCAGACTCCTCCCTCCCCTTCTCTACTGCTTCCCCAGTTCTAGCTTTGTTTACATTAGAAAGTAAAACATAATGATTATAGAACAATTTGAAAATTCAGAAAAGCCCATAAAGGCAAATAAAAATCACCCACACTTCCTAGAGATAATTGCTGTTAACATTTTAGTGTGTATCCATGTTATTCACACACACTCTTAAATATACAAACATTCGTATGTGACTGGGAAGAGACATACCACAGTGCCACAGTTTAAGAACTGGCTCAGGGGTAAAGAATATGCCTGCACCGCGGGAGCTCCAGGAGACTGGTTCTGTCCCTCGGTCGCGAAGGTCCCTGGAGGAGGAAATGGCAGCGCACTCCAGTACTGTTGCCTGGGAAATCCTGTGGACAGAGGAGCCTGACGGCTACAGTCCGTGGAGTTGGACAGAGTTGGACACGACTGAGCGACTGAGCATGCACACACACATAGATACATCCGTATGTATATATCTACACACAGTATATATCCCTATATATCATATTACAAAGGTAGCAATGACCTTTCTTCCCTCATTGTTTTCCTGTGAAAAGTGAAAGTTTTAGTTGCTCAGTCATGGCTGACTCTTTGGGACCCCATGGACTGTAGCCCGTCAGGCTTCTCTGTCCAAGGGATTCTCCAGGCAAGAATAGTGGGGTGGGTTGCCATTTCCTTCTCCAAGGGTACTTCCCAACCCAGGGATCAAACCTGTGTCTCCTGCATTGCAGGCAAATTCTTTTTTGTCTGAGCCACCAGGGAATCCCATTTTCCTGTACCACCTGCATATATATTCCTTTGTAAATTGCTTATTCCTTTGCTTAGCTTTTGCTCTTTAAAAATAAAGTCAATTATAGATACATAATTTACATATATCAAAATTCACCCTTCTCTGGTGTATAGTTTGTGTTTGGACATAGTCATGTAAATGCTACCATTACCTCAGTTCAGTTCAGTCACTCAGTCGTGTCCTACTCTTTGTGACACCATGAACCGCAGCATGCCAGGCCTCCCTGTCAATCACCAACGCCCGGAGTTCACCCAAATTCATGTCCATTGAGTTGGTGATGCCACTCAACCATCTCATCCTCTGTCATCCCCTTCTCCTCCTGCCCTCAATCTTTCCCAGCATCAGGGTCTTTTCAAATGAGTCTGCTCTTCACATCAAGTGGCCAAAGTATTGGAGTTTCAGCTTCAACATCAGTCCTTCCAATGAACATCAGGACTGAT